>NW_027361861.1:3265000-3579105 GCF_039654945.1 Dendrobates tinctorius | reverse complement strand
AGAGAAGAGAGAGAGAAAGAGAGAGAAAGAGAAAGAGAAGAAAGAGAGAGAGAGAGAAAGAGAGAAAGAGAATATATATACACATACAAGCATGCATGCTTACATACTATAGAACATCGATATATACACTGCAGGGCAGCACACTGCCTGTATATACACTATAGGACATCTATACACACACTACAGGGCAGCACACAGCCTGTATATACACTATAGGACATCTATATACACACTGCAGGGCAGCACACAGCCTGTATATACACTATAGGACATCTGTATACACACACTGCAGGGCAGCACACAGCCTGTATATACACTATAGGACATCTGTATACACACACTGCAGGGCAGCACACAGCCTGTACAGTATATACACTATAGGACATCTATACACACACTGCAGGGCAGCACACAGCCTGTATATACACTATAGGACATCTATATACACACTGCAGGGCAGCACACAGCCTGTATATACACTATAGGACATCTGTATACACACTGCAGGGCAGCACACAGCCTGTATATACACTATAGGACATCTATATACACACACTGCAGGGCAGCACACAGCCTGTATATACACTATAGGACATCTATATATACACACTGCAGGGCAGCACACAGTCTGTATATACACTATAGGACATCTATACACACACTGCAGGGCAGCACGCAGCCTGTATATACACTATAGGACATCTATACACACACTGCAGGGCAGCACACAACCTGTATATACAGCTATAGGACATCTGTATACACACACTGCAGGGCAGCACACAGTCTGTATATACACTATAGGACATCTATACACACACTGCAGGGCAGCACACTGCCTGTATATACACTATAGGACATCTATATACACACACTGAAGGGCAGCACACAACCTGTATATACACTATAGGACATCTATATACACACACTGCAGGGCAGCACACAGCCTGTATATACACTATAGGACATCTATACACACACTGCAGGGCAGCACGCAGCCTGTATATACACTATAGGACATCTATACACACACTGCAGGGCAGCACACAACCTGTATATACACTATAGGACATCTGTATACACACACTGCAGGGCAGCACACAGTCTGTATATACACTATAGGACATCTATACACACACTGCAGGGCAGCACACTGCCTGTATATACACTATAGGACATCTATATACACACACTGCAGGGCAGCACACAACCTGTATATACACTATAGGACATCTATATACACACACTGCAGGGCAGCACACAGCCTGTATATACACTATAGGACATCTATATACACACTGCAGGGCAGCACACAGTCTGTATATACACTATAGGACATCTGTATACACACACTGCAGGGCAGCACACAGCCTGTATATACACTATAGGACATCTATACACACACTGCAGGGCAGCACACAGCCTGTATATACACTATAGGACATTTGTATACACACACTGCAGGGCAGCACACAGCCTGTATATACACTATAGGACATCTATACACACACTGCAGGGCAGCACACAGCCTGTATATACACTATAGGACATCTATATACACACTGCAGGGCAGCACACAGCCTGTATATACACTATAGGATATCTGTATACACACACTGCAGGGCAGCACACAGCCTGTATATACACTATAGGACATCTATACACACACTGCAGGGCAGCACACAGTCTGTATATACACTATAGGACATCTATATACACACTGCAGGGCAGCACACAGCCTGTATATACACTATAGGACATCTATATACACACTGCAGGGCAGAACACAGCCTGTATATACACTATAGGACATCTATACACACACTGCAGGGCAGCACACAGTCTGTGTATACACTATAGGACATCTATACACACACACTGCAGGGCAGCACACAGCCTGTATATACACTATAGGACATCTATACACACACTGCAGGGCAGCACACAGCCTGTATATACACTATAGGACATCTATATACACACTGCAGGGCAGCACACAGCCTGTATATACACTATAGGACATCTGTATACACACACTGCAGGGCAGCACACAGCCTGTATATACACTATAGGACATCTATACACACACTGCAGGGCAGCACACAGCCTGTATATACACTATAGGACATCTGTATACACACACTGCAGGGCAGCACACAGCCTGTATATACACTATAGGACACCTATATACACACACTGCAGGGCAGCACACAGCCTGTATATACACTATAGGACATCTATATACACAGCCTGTATATACACTATAGGACATCTATACACACACTGCAGGGCAGCACACAGTCTGTATATACACTATAGGACATCTATACACACACTGCAGGGCAGCACACAGTCTGTATATACACTATAGGACATCTATATACACACTGCAGGGCAGCACACAGTCTGTATATACACTATAGGACATCTATATAGACACTGCAGGGCAGCACACAGCCTGTATATACACTATAGGACATCTATACACACACTGCAGGGCAGCACACAGCCTGTATATACACTATAGGACATCTATATACACACTGCAGGGCAGCACACAGTCTGTATATACACTATAGGACATCTATATAGACACTGCAGGGCAGCACACAGCCTGTATATACACTATAGGACATCTGTATACACACACTGCAGGGCAGCACACAGCCTGTATATACACTATAGGACATCTATATACACACTGCAGGGCAGCACACAGCCTGTATATACACTATAGGACATCTATATACACACACTGCAGGGCAGCACACAGTCTGTATATACACTATAGGACATCTATATACACACTGCAGGGCAGCACACAGCCTGTATATACACTATAGGACATCTATACACACACTGCAGGGCAGCACACAGCCTGTATATACACTATAGGACATCTATATACACACTGCAGGGCAGCACACAGCCTGTATATACACTATAGGACATCTATACACACACTGCAGGGCAGCACACAGCCTGTATATACACTATAGGACATCTATACACACACTGCAGGGTAGCACACAGCCTGTATATACACTATAGGACATCTATATACACACACTGCAGGGCAGCACACAGCCTGTATATACACTATAGGACACCTATATACACACACTGCAGGGCAGCACACAGTCTGTATATACACTATAGGACATCTATACACACACTGCAGGGCAGCACACAGCCTGTATATACACTATAGGACATCTATACACACACTGCAGGGCAGCACACAGTCTGTGTATACACTATAGGACATCTATATACACACTGCAGGGCAGCACACAGCCTGTATATACACTATAGGACATCTATACACACACTGCAGGGCAGCACACAGCCTGTATATACACTATAGGACATCTATACACACTGCAGGGCAGCACACAGTCTGTATATACACTATAGGACATCTGTATACACACACTGCAGGGCAGCACACAGTCTGTATATACACTATAGGACATCTATACACACACTGCAGGGCAGCACACAGCCTGTATATACACTATAGGACATCCATACACACTGCAGGGCAGCACACAGTCTGTATATACACTATAGGACATCTGTATACACACACTGCAGGGCAGCACACAGCCTGTATATACACTATAGGACATCTATACACACACTGCAGGGCAGCACACAGCCTGTATATACACTATAGGACATCTATACACACACTGCAGGGCAGCACACAGCCTGTATATACACTATAGGACATCTATACACACTGCAGGGCAGCACACAGTCTGTATATACACTATAGGACATCTGTATACACACACTGCAGGGCAGCACACAGTCTGTATATACACTATAGGACATCTGTATACACACACTGCAGGGCAGCACACAGTCTGTATATACACTATAGGACATCTATACACACACTGCAGGGCAGCACACAGTCTGTATATACACTATAGGACATCTATACACACACTGCAGGGCAGCACACAGCCTGTATATACACTATAGGACATCTATATACACACTGCAGGGCAGCACAGTCTGTGTATACACTATAGGACACCTATACACACACTGCAGGGCAGCACACAGCTGTATATACACTATAGGACATCTATACACACACTGCAGGGCAGCACACAGCCTGTATATACACTATAGGACATCTATACACACACTGCAGTGCAGCACACAGCCTGTATATACACTATAGGACATCTATATACACACTGCAGGGCAGCACACAGTCTGTATATACACTATAGGACATCTATACACACACTGCAGGGCAGCACACAGTCTGTATATACACTATAGGACATCTATACACACACTGCAGGGCAGCACACAGCCTGTATATACACTATAGGACATCTGTATACACACACTGCAGGGCAGCACACAGCCTGTATATACACTATAGGACATCTATATACACACTGCAGGGCAGCACACAGCCTGTATATACACTATAGGACATCTATACACACACTGCAGGGCAGCACACAGCCTGTATATACACTATAGGACATCTATACACACACTGCAGGGTAGCACACAGCCTGTATATACACTATAGGACATCTATATACACACACTGCAGGGCAGCACACAGCCTGTATATACACTATAGGACACCTATATACACACACTGCAGGGCAGCACACAGTCTGTATATACACTATAGGACATCTATACACACACTGCAGGGCAGCACACAGCCTGTATATACACTATAGGACATCTATACACACACTGCAGGGCAGCACACAGTCTGTATATACACTATAGGACATCTATATACACACTGCAGGGCAGCACACAGCCTGTATATACACTATAGGACATCTATACACACACTGCAGGGCAGCACACAGCCTGTATATACACTATAGGACATCTATACACACTGCAGGGCAGCACACATTCTGTATATACACTATAGGACATCTGTATACACACACTGCAGGGCAGCACACAGCCTGTATATACACTATAGGACATCTATACACACACTGCAGGGCAGCACACAGCCTGTATATACACTATAGGACATCTATACACACACTGCAGGGCAGCACACAGCCTGTATATACACTATAGGACATCTATACACACTGCAGGGCAGCACACAGTCTGTATATACACTATAGGACATCTGTATACAGACACTGCAGGGCAGCACACAGTCTGTATATACACTATAGGACATCTATACACACACTGCAGGGCAGCACACAGTCTGTATATACACTATAGGACATCTATACACACACTGCAGGGCAGCACACAGCCTGTATATACACTATAGGACATCTATATACACACTGCAGGGCAGCACAGTCTGTGTATACACTATAGGACACCTATACACACACTGCAGGGCAGCACACAGCCTGTATATACACTATAGGACATCTATACACACACTGCAGGGCAGCACACAGCCTGTATATACACTATAGGACATCTATACACACACTGCAGGGCAGCACACAGCCTGTATATACACTATAGGACATCTGTATACACACACTGCAGTGCAGCACACAGCCTGTATATACACTATAGGACATCTGTATACACACACTGCAGGGCAGCACACAGCCTGTATATACACTATAGGACATCTATACACACACTGCAGGGCAGCACACAGCCTGTATATACACTATAGGACATCTGTATACACACACTGCAGTGCAGCACACAGCCTGTATATACACTATAGGACATCTGTATACACACACTGCAGGGCAGCACACAGTCTGTATATACACTATAGGACATCTATACACACACTGCAGGGCAGCACACAGCCTGTATATACACTATAGGACATCTGTATACACACACTGCAGTGCAGCACACAGCCTGTATATACACTATAGGACATCTATACACACACTGCAGGGCAGCACACAGCCTGTATATACACTATAGGACATCTGTATACACACACTGCAGGGCAGCACACAGCCTGTATATACACTATAGGACATCTATACACACACTGCAGGGCAGCACACAGCCTGTATATACACTATAGGACATCTGTATACACACACTGCAGTGCAGCACACAGCCTGTATATACACTATAGGACATCTGTATACACACACTGCAGGGCAGCACACAGTCTGTATATACACTATAGGACATCTATACACACACTGCAGGGCAGCACACAGCCTGTATATACACTATAGGACATCTGTATACACACACTGCAGGGCAGCACACAGTCTGTATATACACTATAGGACATCTATACACACACTGCAGGGCAGCACACAGCCTGTATATACACTATAGGACATCTGATACACACTGCAGGGCAGCACACAGCTGTATATACACTATAGGACATCTATATACACACACTGCAGGGCAGCACACAGTCTGTATATACACTATAGGACATCTATATACACACACTGCAGGGCAGCACACAGTCTGTATATACACTATAGGACATCTGTATACACACACTGCAGGGCAGCACACAGTCTGTATATACACTATAGGACATCTATACACACACTGCAGGGCAGCACACAGCCTGTATATACACTATAGGACATCTATATACACACACTGCAGGGCAGCACACAGCCTGTATATACACTATAGACATCTATATACACACACTGCAGGGCAGCACACAGTCTGTATATACACTATAGGACATCTATACACACACTGCAGGGCAGCACACAGTCTGTATATACACTATAGGACATCTATACACACACTGCAGGGCAGCACACAGCCTGTATATACACTATAGGACATCTGTATACACACACTGCAGGGCAGCACACAGCCTGTATATACACTATAGGACATCTATATACACACTGCAGGGCAGCACACAGTCTGTATATACACTATAGGACATCTGTATACACACACTGCAGGGCAGCACACAGCCTGTATATACACTATAGGACATCTATACACACACTGCAGGGCAGCACACAGTCTGTATATACACTATAGGACATCTATACACACACTGCAGGGCAGCACACAGCCTGTATATACACTATAGGACATCTGTATACACACCTGCAGTGCAGCACACAGCCTGTATATACACTATAGGACATCTATACACACACTGCAGGGCAGCACACAGCCTGTATATACACTATAGGACATCTATACACACACTGCAGGGCAGCACACAGCCTGTATATACACTATAGGACATCTGTATACACACACTGCAGTGCAGCACACAGCCTGTATATACACTATAGGACATCTGTATACACACACTGCAGGCAGCACACAGTCTGTATATACACTATAGGACATCTATACACACACTGCAGGGCAGCACACAGCCTGTATATACACTATAGGACATCTGTATACACACCTGCAGTGCAGCACACAGCCTGTATATACACTATAGGACATCTATACACACACTGCAGGGCAGCACACAGCCTGTATATACACTATAGGACATCTATACACACACTGCAGGGCAGCACACAGCCTGTATATACACTATAGGACATCTGTATACACACACTGCAGTGCAGCACACAGCCTGTATATACACTATAGGACATCTGTATACACACACTGCAGGGCAGCACACAGTCTGTATATACACTATAGGACATCTATACACACACTGCAGGGCAGCACACAGCCTGTATATACACTATAGGACATCTGTATACACACACTGCAGGGCAGCACACAGTCTGTATATACACTATAGGACATCTATACACACACTGCAGGGCAGCACACAGCCTGTATATACACTATAGGACATCTGTATACACACACTGCAGGCAGCACACAGCCTGTATATACACTATAGGACATCTATACACACACTGCAGGGCAGCACACAGCCTGTATATACACTATAGGACATCTGTATACACACACTGCAGTGCAGCACACAGCCTGTATATACACTATAGGACATCTGTATACACACACTGCAGGGCAGCACACAGTCTGTATATACACTATAGGACATCTATACACACACTGCAGGGCAGCACACAGCCTGTATATACACTATAGGACATCTGTATACACACACTGCAGGGCAGCACACAGTCTGTATATACACTATAGGACATCTATACACACACTGCAGGGCAGCACACAGCCTGTATATACACTATAGGACATCTGTATACACACTGCAGGGCAGCACACAGCCTGTATATACACTATAGGACATCTATATACACACACTGCAGGGCAGCACACAGTCTGTATATACACTATAGGACATCTATATACACACACTGCAGGGCAGCACACAGTCTGTATATACACTATAGGACATCTATACACACACTGCAGGGCAGCACACAGTCTGTATATACACTATAGGACATCTATACACACACTGCAGGGCAGCACACAGCCTGTATATACACTATAGGACATCTGTATACACACACTGCAGGGCAGCACACAGTCTGTATATACACTATAGGACATCTATACACACACTGCAGGGCAGCACACAGCCTGTATATACACTATAGGACATCTGTATACACACACTGCAGGGCAGCACACAGCCTGTATATACACTATAGGACATCTATATACACACACTGCAGGGCAGCACACAGTCTGTATATACACTATAGGACATCTATACACACACTGCAGGGCAGCACACAGTCTGTATATACACTATAGGACATCTATACACACACTGCAGGGCAGCACACAGCCTGTATATACACTATAGGACATCTGTATACACACACTGCAGGGCAGCACACAGCCTGTATATACACTATAGGACATCTATATACACACACTGCAGGGCAGCACACAGTCTGTATATACACTATAGGACATCTGTATACACACTGCAGGACAGCACACAGCCTGTATATACACTATAGGACATCTGTATACACACACTGCAGGGCAGCACACAGCCTGTATATACACTATAGGACATCTATACACACACTGCAGGGCAGCACACAGCCTGTATATACACTATAGGACATCTATACACACACTGCAGGGCAGCACACAGCCTGTATATACACTATAGGACATCTATAACACACTGCAGGGCAGCACACAGCCTGTATATACACTATAGGACATCTGTATACACACACTGCAGTGCAGCACACAGCCTGTATATACACTATAGGACATCTGTATACACACACTGCAGGGCAGCACACAGTCTGTATATACACTATAGGACATCTATACACACACTGCAGGGCAGCACACAGCCTGTATATACACTATAGGACATCTGTATACACACTGCAGTGCAGCACACAGCCTGTATATACACTATAGGACATCTATAAACACACTGCAGGGCAGCACACAGCCTGTATATACACTATAGGACATCTATACACACACTGCAGTGCAGCACACAGCCTGTATATACACTATAGGACATCTGTATACACACACTGCAGGGCAGCACACAGTCTGTATATACACTATAGGACATCTATACACACACTGCAGGGCAGCACACAGCCTGTATAAACACTATAGGACATCTGTATACACACACTGCAGTGCAGCACACAGCCTGTATATACACTATAGGACATCTATACACACACTGCAGGGCAGCACACAGCCTGTATATACACTATAGGACATCTGTATACACACACTGCAGGGCAGCACACAGCCTGTATATACACTATAGGACATCTATACACACACTGCAGGGCAGCACACAGCCTGTATATACACTATAGGACATCTGTATACACACACTGCAGTGCAGCACACAGCCTGTATATACACTATAGGACATCTGTATACACACACTGCAGGGCAGCACACAGTCTGTATATACACTATAGGACATCTATACACACACTGCAGGGCAGCACACAGCCTGTATATACACTATAGGACATCTATATACACACACTGCAGGGCAGCACACAGCCTGTATATACACTATAGGACATCTATACACACACTGCAGGGCAGCACACAGTCTGTATATACACTATAGGACATCTATACACACACTGCAGGGCAGCACACAGCCTGTATATACACTATAGGACATCTGTATACACACACTGCAGGGCAGCACACAGCCTGTATATACACTATAGGACATCTATATACACACACTGCAGGGCAGCACACAGTCTGTATATACACTATAGGACATCTGTATACACACTGCAGGGCAGCACACAGCCTGTATATACACTATAGGACATCTGTATACACACACTGCAGGGCAGCACACAGCTGTATATACACTATAGGACATCTATATACACACTGCAGTGCAGCACACAGCCTGTATATACACTATAGGACATCTATAAACACACTGCAGGGCAGCACACAGCCTGTATATACACTATAGGACATCTATACACACACTGCAGGGCAGCACACAGCCTGTATATACACTATAGGACATCTGTATACACACACTGCAGGGCAGCACACAGCCTGTATATACACTATAGGACATCTGTATACACACACTGCAGGGCAGCACACAGTCTGTATATACACTATAGGACATCTATACACACACTGCAGGGCAGCACACAACCTGTATATACACTATAGGACATCTGTATACACACACTGCAGTGCAGCACACAGCCTGTATATACACTATAGGACATCTATACACACACTGCAGGCAGCACACAGCCTGTATATACACTATAGGACATCTGTATACACACACTGCAGGGCAGCACACAGTCTGTATATACACTATAGGACATCTATACACACACTGCAGGGCAGCACACAGCCTGTATATACACTATAGGACATCTATATACACACACTGCAGGGCAGCACACAGCCTGTATATACACTATAGGACATCTATATACACACACTGCAGGGCAGCACACAGTCTGTATATACACTATAGGACATCTATACACACACTGCAGGGCAGCACACAGTCTGTATATACACTATAGGACATCTATACACACACTGCAGGGCAGCACACAGCCTGTATATACACTATAGGACATCTGTATACACACACTGCAGGGCAGCACACAGCCTGTATATACACTATAGGACATCTATATACACACACTGCAGGGCAGCACACAGTCTGTATATACACTATAGGACATCTATACACACACTGCAGGGCAGCACACAGTCTGTATATACACTATAGGACATCTATACACACACTGCAGGGCAGCACACAGCCTGTATATACACTATAGGACATCTATACACACACTGCAGGGCAGCACACAGCCTGTATATACACTATAGGACATCTGTATACACACTGCAGGGCAGCACACAGCCTGTATATACACTATAGGACATCTATATATACACACTGCAGGGCAGCACACAGCCTGTATATACACTATAGGACATCTGTATACACACTGCAGTGCAGCACACAGCCTGTATATACACTATAGGACATCTATATACACACTGCAGGGCAGCACACAGTCTGTATATACACTATAGGACATCTGTATACACACTGCAGGGCAGCACACAGCCTGTATATACACTATAGGACATCTATACACACACTGCAGGGCAGCACACAGTCTGTATATACACTATAGGACATCTATACACACACTGCAGGGCAGCACACAGCCTGTATATACACTATAGGACATCTGTATACACACACTGCAGGGCAGCACACAGCCTGTATATACACTATAGGACATCTATATACACACACTGCAGGGCAGCACACAGCCTGTATATACACTATAGGACATCTATACACACACTGCAGGGCAGCACACAGCCTGTATATACACTATAGGACATCTGTATACACACTGCAGGGCAGCACACAGCCTGTATATACACTATAGGACATCTATATATACACACTGCAGGGCAGCACACAGCCTGTATATACACTATAGGACATCTGTATACACACTGCAGTGCAGCACACAGCCTGTATATACACTATAGGACATCTATATACACACTGCAGGGCAGCACACAGTCTGTATATACACTATAGGACATCTGTATACACACTGCAGGGCAGCACACAGCCTGTATATACACTATAGGACATCTATACACACACTGCAGGGCAGCACACAGTCTGTGTATACACTATAGGACATCTGTATACACACACTGCAGTGCAGCACACAGTCTGTATATACACTATAGGACATCTATACACACACTGCAGGGCAGCACACAGCCTGTATATACACTATAGGACATCTGTATACACACTGCAGTGCAGCACACAGCCTGTATATACACTATAGGACATCTATACACACACTGCAGGGCAGCACACAGCCTGTATATACACTATAGGACATCTGTATACACACTGCAGTGCAGCACACAGCCTGTATATACACTATAGGACATCTGTATACACACTGCAGGGCAGCACACAGCCTGTATATACACTATAGGACATCTATATACACACTGCAGGGCAGCACACAGCCTGTATATACACTATAGGACATCTGTATACACACTGCAGGGCAGCACACAGTCTGTATATACACTATAGGACATCTATACACACACTGCAGGGCAGCACACAGCCTGTATATACACTATAGGACATCTATACACACACTGCAGGGCAGCACACAGTCTGTATATACACTATAGGACATCTATACACACACTGCAGGGCAGCACACAGCCTGTATATACACTATAGGACATCTGTATACACACACTGCAGGGCAGCACACAGCCTGTATATACACTATAGGACATCTATATACACACACTGCAGGGCAGCACACAGTCTGTATATACACTATAGGACATCTATACACACACTGCAGGGCAGCACACAGCCTGTATATACACTATAGGACATCTGTATACACACACTGCAGTGCAGCACACAGCCTGTATATACACTATAGGACATCTATACACACACTGCAGGGCAGCACACAGCCTGTATATACACTATAGGACATCTGTATACACACACTGCAGGGCAGCACACAGCCTGTATATACACTATAGGACATCTATACACACACTGCAGGGCAGCACACAGCCTGTATATACACTATAGGACATCTGTATACACACACTGCAGTGCAGCACACAGCCTGTATATACACTATAGGACATCTGTATACACACACTGCAGGGCAGCACACAGTCTGTATATACACTATAGGACATCTATACACACACTGCAGGGCAGCACACAGCCTGTATATACACTATAGGACATCTGTATACACACACTGCAGGGCAGCACACAGTCTGTATATACACTATAGGACATCTATACACACACTGCAGGGCAGCACACAGCCTGTATATACACTATAGGACATCTGTATACACTGCAGGGCAGGACACAGCCTGTATATACACTATAGGACATCTATATACACACACTGCAGGGCAGCACACAGTCTGTATATACACTATAGGACATCTATATACACACACTGCAGGGCAGCACACAGTCTGTATATACACTATAGGACATCTATACACACACTGCAGGGCAGCACACAGTCTGTATATACACTATAGGACATCTATACACACACTGCAGGGCAGCACACAGCCTGTATATACACTATAGGACATCTGTATACACACACTGCAGGGCAGCACACAGTCTGTATATACACTATAGGACATCTATACACACACTGCAGGGCAGCACACAGCCTGTATATACACTATAGGACATCTATATACACACACTGCAGGGCAGCACACAGCCTGTATATACACTATAGGACATCTATATACACACACTGCAGGGCAGCACACAGTCTGTATATACACTATAGGACATCTATACACACACTGCAGGGCAGCACACAGTCTGTATATACACTATAGGACATCTATACACACACTGCAGGGCAGCACACAGCCTGTATATACACTATAGGACATCTGTATACACACACTGCAGGGCAGCACACAGCCTGTATATACACTATAGGACATCTATATACACACACTGCAGGGCAGCACACAGTCTGTATATACACTATAGGACATCTATACACACACTGCAGGGCAGCACACAGTCTGTATATACACTATAGGACATCTATACACACACTGCAGGGCAGCACACAGCCTGTATATACACTATAGGACATCTATACACACACTGCAGGGCAGCACACAGCCTGTATATACACTATAGGACATCTGTATACACACTGCAGGGCAGCACACAGCCTGTATATACACTATAGGACATCTATATATACACACTGCAGGGCAGCACACAGCCTGTATATACACTATAGGACATCTGTATACACACACTGCAGTGCAGCACACAGCCTGTATATACACTATAGGACATCTATATACACACTGCAGGGCAGCACACAGTCTGTATATACACTATAGGACATCTGTATACACACTGCAGGGCAGCACACAGCCTGTATATACACTATAGGACATCTATACACACACTGCAGGGCAGCACACAGTCTGTATATACACTATAGGACATCTATACACACACTGCAGGGCAGCACACAGCCTGTATATACACTATAGGACATCTGTATACACACACTGCAGGGCAGCACACAGCCTGTATATACACTATAGGACATCTATATACACACACTGCAGGGCAGCACACAGCCTGTATATACACTATAGGACATCTATACACACACTGCAGGGCAGCACACAGCCTGTATATACACTATAGGACATCTGTATACACACTGCAGGGCAGCACACAGCCTGTATATACACTATAGGACATCTATATATACACACTGCAGGGCAGCACACAGCCTGTATATACACTATAGGACATCTGTATACACACTGCAGTGCAGCACACAGCCTGTATATACACTATAGGACATCTATATACACACTGCAGGGCAGCACACAGTCTGTATATACACTATAGGACATCTGTATACACACTGCAGGGCAGCACACAGCCTGTATATACACTATAGGACATCTATACACACACTGCAGGGCAGCACACAGTCTGTGTATACACTATAGGACATCTGTATACACACACTGCAGTGCAGCACACAGTCTGTATATACACTATAGGACATCTATACACACACTGCAGGGCAGCACACAGCCTGTATATACACTATAGGACATCTGTATACACACTGCAGTGCAGCACACAGCCTGTATATACACTATAGGACATCTATACACACACTGCAGGGCAGCACACAGCCTGTATATACACTATAGGACATCTGTATACACACTGCAGTGCAGCACACAGCCTGTATATACACTATAGGACATCTGTATACACACTGCAGGGCAGCACACAGCCTGTATATACACTATAGGACATCTATATACACACTGCAGGGCAGCACACAGCCTGTATATACACTATAGGACATCTGTATACACACTGCAGGGCAGCACACAGTCTGTATATACACTATAGGACATCTATACACACACTGCAGGGCAGCACACAGCCTGTATATACACTATAGGACATCTGTATTCACACTGCAGTGCAGCACACAGCCTGTATATACACTATAGGACATCTATACACACACTGCAGGGCAGCACACAGCCTGTATATACACTATAGGACATCTGTATACACACTGCAGTGCAGCACACAGCCTGTATATACACTATAGGACATCTGTATACACACTGCAGGGCAGCACACAGCCTGTATATACACTATAGGACATCTATACACACACTGCAGGGCAGCACACAGCCTGTATATACACTATAGGACATCTATATACACACTGCAGGGCAGCACACAGCCTGTATATACACTATAGGACATCTGTATACACACTGCAGGGCAGCACACAGCCTGTATATACACTATAGGACATCTGTATACACACACTGCAGGGCAGCACACAGCCTGTATATACACTATAGGACATCTATATACACACTGCAGGGCAGCACACAGCCTGTATATACACTATAGGACATCTATATATACACACTGCAGGGCAGCACACAGTCTGTATATACACTATAGGACATCTATACACACACTGCAGGGCAGCACACAGTCTGTATATACACTATAGGACATCTATACACACACTGCAGGGCAGCACACAGCCTGTATATACACTATAGGACATCTGTATACACACACTGCAGGGCAGCACACAGTCTGTATATACACTATAGGACATCTATACACACACTGCAGGGCAGCACACAGCCTGTATATACACTATAGGACATCTATATACACACACTGCAGGGCAGCACACAGCCTGTATATACACTATAGGACATCTATATACACACACTGCAGGGCAGCACACAGTCTGTATATACACTATAGGACATCTATACACACACTGCAGGGCAGCACACAGTCTGTATATACACTATAGGACATCTATACACACACTGCAGGGCAGCACACAGCCTGTATATACACTATAGGACATCTGTATACACACACTGCAGGGCAGCACACAGCCTGTATATACACTATAGGACATCTATATACACACACTGCAGGGCAGCACACAGTCTGTATATACACTATAGGACATCTATACACACACTGCAGGGCAGCACACAGTCTGTATATACACTATAGGACATCTATACACACACTGCAGGGCAGCACACAGCCTGTATATACACTATAGGACATCTATACACACACTGCAGGGCAGCACACAGCCTGTATATACACTATAGGACATCTGTATACACACTGCAGGGCAGCACACAGCCTGTATATACACTATAGGACATCTATATATACACACTGCAGGGCAGCACACAGCCTGTATATACACTATAGGACATCTGTATACACACTGCAGTGCAGCACACAGCCTGTATATACACTATAGGACATCTATATACACACTGCAGGGCAGCACACAGTCTGTATATACACTATAGGACATCTGTATACACACTGCAGGGCAGCACACAGCCTGTATATACACTATAGGACATCTATACACACACTGCAGGGCAGCACACAGTCTGTATATACACTATAGGACATCTATACACACACTGCAGGGCAGCACACAGCCTGTATATACACTATAGGACATCTGTATACACACACTGCAGGGCAGCACACAGCCTGTATATACACTATAGGACATCTATATACACACACTGCAGGGCAGCACACAGTCTGTATATACACTATAGGACATCTATACACACACTGCAGGGCAGCACACAGCCTGTATATACACTATAGGACATCTATACACACACTGCAGGGCAGCACACAGCCTGTATATACACTATAGGACATCTGTATACACACTGCAGGGCAGCACACAGCCTGTATATACACTATAGGACATCTATATATACACACTGCAGGGCAGCACACAGCCTGTATATACACTATAGGACATCTGTATACACACTGCAGTGCAGCACACAGCCTGTATATACACTATAGGACATCTATATACACACTGCAGGGCAGCACACAGCCTGTATATACACTATAGGACATCTATACACACACTGCAGGGCAGCACACAGCCTGTATATATACTATAGGACATCTGTATACACACTGCAGGGCAGCACACAGCCTGTATATACACTATAGGACATCTATACACACACTGCAGGGCAGCACACAGTCTGTGTATACACTATAGGACATCTGTATACACACACTGCAGTGCAGCACACAGTCTGTATATACACTATAGGACATCTATACACACACTGCAGGGCAGCACACAGCCTGTATATACACTATAGGACATCTGTATACACACTGCAGTGCAGCACACAGCCTGTATATACACTATAGGACATCTATACACACACTGCAGGGCAGCACACAGCCTGTATATACACTATAGGACATCTGTATACACACTGCAGTGCAGCACACAGCCTGTATATACACTATAGGACATCTGTATACACACTGCAGGGCAGCACACAGCCTGTATATACACTATAGGACATCTATATACACACTGCAGGGCAGCACACAGCCTGTATATACACTATAGGACATCTGTATACACACTGCAGGGCAGCACACAGCCTGTATATACACTATAGGACATCTATATACACACTGCAGGGCAGCACACAGCCTGTATATACACTATAGGACATCTGTATACACACTGCAGGGCAGCACACAGCCTGTATATACACTATAGGACATCTGTATACACACTGCAGGGCAGCACACAGTCTGTATATACACTATAGGACATCTATACACACACTGCAGGGCAGCACACAGCCTGTATATACACTATAGGACATCTGTATACACACTGCAGTGCAGCACACAGCCTGTATATACACTATAGGACATCTATACACACACTGCAGGGCAGCACACAGCCTGTATATACACTATAGGACATCTGTATACACACTGCAGGGCAGCACACAGCCTGTATATACACTATAGGACATCTATACACACACTGCAGGGCAGCACACAGCCTGTATATACACTATAGGACATCTATATACACACTGCAGGGCAGCACACAGCCTGTATATACACTATAGGACATCTATACACACACTGCAGGGCAGCACACAGCCTGTATATACACTATAGGACATCTGTATACACACTGCAGTGCAGCACACAGCCTGTATATACACTATAGGACATCTATACACACACTGCAGGGCAGCACACAGCCTGTATATACACTATAGGACATCTATACACACACTGCAGGGCAGCACACAGCCTGTATATACACTATAGGACATCTATATACACACACTGCAGGGCAGCACACAGTCTGTATATACACTATAGGACATCTATACACACACTGCAGGGCAGCACACAGTCTGTATATACACTATAGGACATCTATACACACACTGCAGGGCAGCACACAGCCTGTATATACACTATAGGACATCTGTATACACACTGCAGGGCAGCACACAGCCTGTATATACACTATAGGACATCTATATATACACACTGCAGGGCAGCACACAGCCTGTATATACACTATAGGACATCTGTATACACACTGCAGTGCAGCACACAGCCTGTATATACACTATAGGACATCTATATACACACTGCAGGGCAGCACACAGTCTGTATATACACTATAGGACATCTGTATACACACTGCAGGGCAGCACACAGCCTGTATATACACTATAGGACATCTATACACACACTGCAGGGCAGCACACAGTCTGTATATACACTATAGGACATCTATACACACACTGCAGGGCAGCACACAGCCTGTATATACACTATAGGACATCTGTATACACACACTGCAGGGCAGCACACAGCCTGTATATACACTATAGGACATCTATATACACACACTGCAGGGCAGCACACAGTCTGTATATACACTATAGGACATCTATACACACACTGCAGGGCAGCACACAGCCTGTATATACACTATAGGACATCTATACACACACTGCAGGGCAGCACACAGCCTGTATATACACTATAGGACATCTGTATACACACTGCAGGGCAGCACACAGCCTGTATATACACTATAGGACATCTATATATACACACTGCAGGGCAGCACACAGCCTGTATATACACTATAGGACATCTGTATACACACTGCAGTGCAGCACACAGCCTGTATATACACTATAGGACATCTATATACACACTGCAGGGCAGCACACAGCCTGTATATACACTATAGGACATCTATACACACACTGCAGGGCAGCACACAGCCTGTATATATACTATAGGACATCTGTATACACACTGCAGGGCAGCACACAGCCTGTATATACACTATAGGACATCTATACACACACTGCAGGGCAGCACACAGTCTGTGTATACACTATAGGACATCTGTATACACACACTGCAGTGCAGCACACAGTCTGTATATACACTATAGGACATCTATACACACACTGCAGGGCAGCACACAGCCTGTATATACACTATAGGACATCTGTATACACACTGCAGTGCAGCACACAGCCTGTATATACACTATAGGACATCTGTATACACACTGCAGGGCAGCACACAGCCTGTATATACACTATAGGACATCTATATACACACTGCAGGGCAGCACACAGCCTGTATATACACTATAGGACATCTGTATACACACTGCAGGGCAGCACACAGCCTGTATATACACTATAGGACATCTATATACACACTGCAGGGCAGCACACAGCCTGTATATACACTATAGGACATCTGTATACACACTGCAGGGCAGCACACAGCCTGTATATACACTATAGGACATCTGTATACACACTGCAGGGCAGCACACAGTCTGTATATACACTATAGGACATCTATACACACACTGCAGGGCAGCACACAGCCTGTATATACACTATAGGACATCTGTATACACACTGCAGTGCAGCACACAGCCTGTATATACACTATAGGACATCTATACACACACTGCAGGGTAGCACACAGCCTGTATATACACTATAGGACATCTGTATACACACTGCAGGGCAGCACACAGCCTGTATATACACTATAGGACATCTATACACACACTGCAGGGCAGCACACAGCCTGTATATACACTATAGGACATCTATATACACACTGCAGGGCAGCACACAGCCTGTATATACACTATAGGACATCTATACACACACTGCAGGGCAGCACACAGCCTGTATATACACTATAGGACATCTGTATACACACTGCAGTGCAGCACACAGCCTGTATATACACTATAGGACATCTATACACACACTGCAGGGCAGCACACAGCCTGTATATACACTATAGGACATCTATACACACACTGCAGGGCAGCACACAGCCTGTATATACACTATAGGACATCTATATACACACACTGCAGGGCAGCACACAGTCTGTATATACACTATAGGACATCTATACACACACTGCAGGGCAGCACACAGTCTGTATATACACTATAGGACATCTATACACACACTGCAGGGCAGCACACAGCCTGTATATACACTATAGGACATCTGTATACACACACTGCAGGGCAGCACACAGCCTGTATATACACTATAGGACATCTATACACACACTGCAGGGCAGCACACAGCCTGTATATACACTATAGGACATCTATATACACACTGCAGGGCAGCACACAGCCTGTATATACACTATAGGACATCTATACACACACTGCAGGGCAGCACACAGCCTGTATATACACTATAGGACATCTGTATACACACTGCAGTGCAGCACACAGCCTGTATATACACTATAGGACATCTATACACACACTGCAGGGCAGCACACAGCCTGTATATACACTATAGGACATCTGTATACACACTGCAGGGCAGCACACAGCCTGTATATACACTATAGGACATCTATACACACACTGCAGGGCAGCACACAGCCTGTATATACACTATAGGACATCTATACACACACTGCAGGGCAGCACACAGCCTGTATATACACTATAGGACATCTGTATACACACTGCAGGGCAGCACACAGCCTGTATATACACTATAGGACATCTATACACACACTGCAGGGCAGCACACAGCCTGTATATACACTATAGGACATCTGTATACACACTGCAGGGCAGCACACAGCCTGTATATACACTATAGGACATCTATACACACACTGCAGGGCAGCACACAGCCTGTATATACACTATAGGACATCTGTATACACACTGCAGTGCAGCACACAGCCTGTATATACACTATAGGACATCTATACACACACTGCAGGGCAGCACACAGCCTGTATATACACTATAGGACATCTGTATACACACTGCAGGGCAGCACACAGCCTGTATATACACTATAGGACATCTATATACACACTGCAGGGCAGCACACAGCCTGTATATACACTATAGGACATCTGTATACACACTGCAGGGCAGCACACAGCCTGTATATACACTATAGGACATCTGTATACACACTGCAGGGCAGCACACAGTCTGTATATACACTATAGGACATCTATACACACACTGCAGGGCAGCACACAGCCTGTATATACACTATAGGACATCTGTATACACACTGCAGTGCAGCACACAGCCTGTATATACACTATAGGACATCTATACACACACTGCAGTGCAGCACACAGTCTGTATATACACTATAGGACATCTGTATACACACACTGCAGGGCAGCACACAGCCTGTATATACACTATAGGACATCTATACACACACTGCAGGGCAGCACACAGCCTGTATATACACTATAGGACATCTGTATACACACTGCAGGGCAGCACACAGCCTGTATATACACTATAGGACATCTATATACACACTGCAGGGCAGCACACAGCCTGTATATACACTATAGGACATCTATACACACTGCAGGGCAGCACACAGCCTGTATATACACTATAGGACATCTATATACACACTGCAGGGCAGCACACAGCCTGTATATACACTATAGGACATCTATACACACACTGCAGGGCAGCACACAGTCTGTATATACACTATAGGACATCTGTATACACACTGCAGGGCAGCACAGTCTGTGTATACACTATAGGACACCTATACACACACTGCAGGGCAGCACACAGTCTGTATATACACTATAGGACACCTATACACACACTGCAGGGCAGCACAGTCTGTATATACACTATAGGACATCTATATACACACTGCAGGGCAGCACACAGCCTGTATATACACTATAGGACATCTGTATACACACTGCAGGGCAGCACACAGCCTGTATATACACTATAGGACATCTATATACACACTGCAGGGCAGCACACAGCCTGTATATACACTATAGGACATCTATATACACACTGCAGGGCAGCACACAGTCTGTATATACACTATAGGACATCTGTATACACACACTGCAGGGCAGCACACAGCCTGTATATACACTATAGGACATCTGTATACACACTGCAGGGCAGCACACAGCCTGTATATACACTATAGGACACCTATACACACACTGCAGGGCAGCACACAGTCTGTATATACACTATAGGACACCTATACACACACTGCAGGGCAGCACAGTCTGTATATACACTATAGGACATCTATATACACACTGCAGGGCAGCACACAGCCTGTATATACACTATAGGACATCTGTATACACACTGCAGGGCAGCACACAGCCTGTATATACACTATAGGACATCTATATACACACTGCAGGGCAGCACACAGCCTGTATATACACTATAGGACATCTATACACACACTGCAGGGCAGCACACAGCCTGTATATACACTATAGGACATCTATATACACACTGCAGGGCAGCACACAGCCTGTATATACACTATAGGACATCTATACACACACTGCAGGGCAGCACACAGCCTGTATATACACTATAGGACATCTATATACACACTGCAGGGCAGCACACAGCCTGTATATACACTATAGGACATCTATATACACACTGCAGGGCAGCACACAGCCTGTATATACACTATAGGACATCTGTATACACACACTGCAGGGCAGCACACAGCCTGTATATACACTATAGGACATCTATATACACACTGCAGGGCAGCACACAGCCTGTATATACACTATAGGACATCTATACACACACTGCAGGGCAGCACAGTCTGTATATACACTATAGGACATCTATATACACACTGCAGGGCAGCACACAGCCTGTATATACACTATAGGACATCTGTATACACACTGCAGGGCAGCACACAGCCTGTATATACACTATAGGACATCTATATACACACTGCAGGGCAGCACACAGCCTGTATATACACTATAGGACATCTGTATACACACACTGCAGGGCAGCACACAGCCTGTATATACACTATAGGACATCTATATACACACTGCAGGGCAGCACACAGCCTGTATATACACTATAGGACATCTGTATACACACACTGCAGGGCAGCACACAGCCTGTATATACACTATAGGACATCTATATACACACTGCAGGGCAGCACACAGCCTGTATATACACTATAGGACATCTATATACACACTGCAGGGCAGCACACAGTCTGTATATACACTATAGGACATCTATATACACACTGCAGGGCAGCACACAGCCTGTATATACACTATAGGACATCTGTATACACACTGCAGGGCAGCACACAGCCTGTATATACACTATAGGACATCTATATACACACTGCAGGGCAGCACACAGCCTGTATATACACTATAGGACATCTATATACACACTGCAGGGCAGCACACAGTCTGTATATACACTATAGGACATCTGTATACACACACTGCAGGGCAGCACACAGCCTGTATATACACTATAGGACATCTGTATACACACTGCAGGGCAGCACACAGCCTGTATATACACTATAGGACACCTATACACACACTGCAGGGCAGCACAGTCTGTATATACACTATAGGACATCTATATACACACTGCAGGGCAGCACACAGCCTGTATATACACTATAGGACATCTGTATACACACTGCAGGGCAGCACACAGCCTGTATATACACTATAGGACATCTATACACACACTGCAGGGCAGCACACAGTCTGTATATACACTATAGGACATCTATACACACACTGCAGGGCAGCACACAGCCTGTATATACACTATAGGACATCTGTATACACACACTGCAGGGCAGCACACAGCCTGTATATACACTATAGGACATCTATATACACACACTGCAGGGCAGCACACAGTCTGTATATACACTATAGGACATCTATACACACACTGCAGGGCAGCACACAGTCTGTATATACACTATAGGACATCTATACACACACTGCAGGGCAGCACACAGCCTGTATATACACTATAGGACATCTATACACACACTGCAGGGCAGCACACAGCCTGTATATACACTATAGGACATCTGTATACACACTGCAGGGCAGCACACAGCCTGTATATACACTATAGGACATCTATATATACACACTGCAGGGCAGCACACAGCCTGTATATACACTATAGGACATCTGTATACACACTGCAGTGCAGCACACAGCCTGTATATACACTATAGGACATCTATATACACACTGCAGGGCAGCACACAGTCTGTATATACACTATAGGACATCTGTATACACACTGCAGGGCAGCACACAGCCTGTATATACACTATAGGACATCTATACACACACTGCAGGGCAGCACACAGTCTGTATATACACTATAGGACATCTATACACACACTGCAGGGCAGCACACAGCCTGTATATACACTATAGGACATCTGTATACACACACTGCAGGGCAGCACACAGCCTGTATATACACTATAGGACATCTATATACACACACTGCAGGGCAGCACACAGTCTGTATATACACTATAGGACATCTATACACACACTGCAGGGCAGCACACAGCCTGTATATACACTATAGGACATCTATACACACACTGCAGGGCAGCACACAGCCTGTATATACACTATAGGACATCTGTATACACACTGCAGGGCAGCACACAGCCTGTATATACACTATAGGACATCTATATATACACACTGCAGGGCAGCACACAGCCTGTATATACACTATAGGACATCTGTATACACACTGCAGTGCAGCACACAGCCTGTATATACACTATAGGACATCTATATACACACTGCAGGGCAGCACACAGCCTGTATATACACTATAGGACATCTATACACACACTGCAGGGCAGCACACAGCCTGTATATATACTATAGGACATCTGTATACACACTGCAGGGCAGCACACAGCCTGTATATACACTATAGGACATCTATACACACACTGCAGGGCAGCACACAGTCTGTGTATACACTATAGGACATCTGTATACACACACTGCAGTGCAGCACACAGTCTGTATATACACTATAGGACATCTATACACACACTGCAGGGCAGCACACAGCCTGTATATACACTATAGGACATCTGTATACACACTGCAGTGCAGCACACAGCCTGTATATACACTATAGGACATCTATACACACACTGCAGGGCAGCACACAGCCTGTATATACACTATAGGACATCTGTATACACACTGCAGTGCAGCACACAGCCTGTATATACACTATAGGACATCTGTATACACACTGCAGGGCAGCACACAGCCTGTATATACACTATAGGACATCTATATACACACTGCAGGGCAGCACACAGCCTGTATATACACTATAGGACATCTGTATACACACTGCAGGGCAGCACACAGCCTGTATATACACTATAGGACATCTATATACACACTGCAGGGCAGCACACAGCCTGTATATACACTATAGGACATCTGTATACACACTGCAGGGCAGCACACAGCCTGTATATACACTATAGGACATCTGTATACACACTGCAGGGCAGCACACAGTCTGTATATACACTATAGGACATCTATACACACACTGCAGGGCAGCACACAGCCTGTATATACACTATAGGACATCTGTATACACACTGCAGTGCAGCACACAGCCTGTATATACACTATAGGACATCTATACACACACTGCAGGGCAGCACACAGCCTGTATATACACTATAGGACATCTGTATACACACTGCAGGGCAGCACACAGCCTGTATATACACTATAGGACATCTATACACACACTGCAGGGCAGCACACAGCCTGTATATACACTATAGGACATCTATATACACACTGCAGGGCAGCACACAGCCTGTATATACACTATAGGACATCTATACACACACTGCAGGGCAGCACACAGCCTGTATATACACTATAGGACATCTGTATACACACTGCAGTGCAGCACACAGCCTGTATATACACTATAGGACATCTATACACACACTGCAGGGCAGCACACAGCCTGTATATACACTATAGGACATCTATACACACACTGCAGGGCAGCACACAGCCTGTATATACACTATAGGACATCTATATACACACACTGCAGGGCAGCACACAGTCTGTATATACACTATAGGACATCTATACACACACTGCAGGGCAGCACACAGTCTGTATATACACTATAGGACATCTATACACACACTGCAGGGCAGCACACAGCCTGTATATACACTATAGGACATCTGTATACACACTGCAGGGCAGCACACAGCCTGTATATACACTATAGGACATCTATATATACACACTGCAGGGCAGCACACAGCCTGTATATACACTATAGGACATCTGTATACACACTGCAGTGCAGCACACAGCCTGTATATACACTATAGGACATCTATATACACACTGCAGGGCAGCACACAGTCTGTATATACACTATAGGACATCTGTATACACACTGCAGGGCAGCACACAGCCTGTATATACACTATAGGACATCTATACACACACTGCAGGGCAGCACACAGTCTGTATATACACTATAGGACATCTATACACACACTGCAGGGCAGCACACAGCCTGTATATACACTATAGGACATCTGTATACACACACTGCAGGGCAGCACACAGCCTGTATATACACTATAGGACATCTATATACACACACTGCAGGGCAGCACACAGTCTGTATATACACTATAGGACATCTATACACACACTGCAGGGCAGCACACAGCTTGTATATACACTATAGGACATCTATACACACACTGCAGGGCAGCACACAGCCTGTATATACACTATAGGACATCTGTATACACACTGCAGGGCAGCACACAGCCTGTATATACACTATAGGACATCTATATATACACACTGCAGGGCAGCACACAGCCTGTATATACACTATAGGACATCTGTATACACACTGCAGTGCAGCACACAGCCTGTATATACACTATAGGACATCTATATACACACTGCAGGGCAGCACACAGCCTGTATATACACTATAGGACATCTATACACACACTGCAGGGCAGCACACAGCCTGTATATATACTATAGGACATCTGTATACACACTGCAGGGCAGCACACAGCCTGTATATACACTATAGGACATCTATACACACACTGCAGGGCAGCACACAGTCTGTGTATACACTATAGGACATCTGTATACACACACTGCAGTGCAGCACACAGTCTGTATATACACTATAGGACATCTATACACACACTGCAGGGCAGCACACAGCCTGTATATACACTATAGGACATCTGTATACACACTGCAGTGCAGCACACAGCCTGTATATACACTATAGGACATCTATACACACACTGCAGGGCAGCACACAGCCTGTATATACACTATAGGACATCTGTATACACACTGCAGTGCAGCACACAGCCTGTATATACACTATAGGACATCTGTATACACACTGCAGGGCAGCACACAGCCTGTATATACACTATAGGACATCTATATACACACTGCAGGGCAGCACACAGCCTGTATATACACTATAGGACATCTGTATACACACTGCAGGGCAGCACACAGCCTGTATATACACTATAGGACATCTATATACACACTGCAGGGCAGCACACAGCCTGTATATACACTATAGGACATCTGTATACACACTGCAGGGCAGCACACAGCCTGTATATACACTATAGGACATCTGTATACACACTGCAGGGCAGCACACAGTCTGTATATACACTATAGGACATCTATACACACACTGCAGGGCAGCACACAGCCTGTATATACACTATAGGACATCTGTATACACACTGCAGTGCAGCACACAGCCTGTATATACACTATAGGACATCTATACACACACTGCAGGGCAGCACACAGCCTGTATATACACTATAGGACATCTGTATACACACTGCAGGGCAGCACACAGCCTGTATATACACTATAGGACATCTATACACACACTGCAGGGCAGCACACAGCCTGTATATACACTATAGGACATCTATATACACACTGCAGGGCAGCACACAGCCTGTATATACACTATAGGACATCTATACACACACTGCAGGGCAGCACACAGCCTGTATATACACTATAGGACATCTGTATACACACTGCAGTGCAGCACACAGCCTGTATATACACTATAGGACATCTATACACACACTGCAGGGCAGCACACAGCCTGTATATACACTATAGGACATCTATACACACACTGCAGGGCAGCACACAGCCTGTATATACACTATAGGACATCTATATACACACACTGCAGGGCAGCACACAGTCTGTATATACACTATAGGACATCTATACACACACTGCAGGGCAGCACACAGTCTGTATATACACTATAGGACATCTATACACACACTGCAGGGCAGCACACAGCCTGTATATACACTATAGGACATCTGTATACACACACTGCAGGGCAGCACACAGCCTGTATATACACTATAGGACATCTGTATACACACTGCAGGGCAGCACACAGCCTGTATATACACTATAGGACATCTGTATACACACTGCAGGGCAGCACACAGCCTGTATATACACTATAGGACATCTATACACACACTGCAGGGCAGCACACAGCCTGTATATACACTATAGGACATCTGTATACACACTGCAGGGCAGCACACAGCCTGTATATACACTATAGGACATCTATACACACACTGCAGGGCAGCACACAGCCTGTATATACACTATAGGACATCTGTATACACACTGCAGTGCAGCACACAGCCTGTATATACACTATAGGACATCTGTATACACACTGCAGTGCAGCACACAGCCTGTATATACACTATAGGACATCTGTATACACACTGCAGGGCAGCACACAGCCTGTATATACACTATAGGACATCTATATACACACTGCAGGGCAGCACACAGCCTGTATATACACTATAGGACATCTGTATACACACTGCAGGGCAGCACACAGCCTGTATATACACTATAGGACATCTATATACACACTGCAGGGCAGCACACAGCCTGTATATACACTATAGGACATCTGTATACACACTGCAGGGCAGCACACAGCCTGTATATACACTATAGGACATCTGTATACACACTGCAGGGCAGCACACAGTCTGTATATACACTATAGGACATCTATACACACACTGCAGGGCAGCACACAGCCTGTATATACACTATAGGACATCTGTATACACACTGCAGTGCAGCACACAGCCTGTATATACACTATAGGACATCTATACACACACTGCAGGGCAGCACACAGCCTGTATATACACTATAGGACATCTGTATACACACTGCAGGGCAGCACACAGCCTGTATATACACTATAGGACATCTATACACACACTGCAGGGCAGCACACAGCCTGTATATACACTATAGGACATCTATATACACACTGCAGGGCAGCACACAGCCTGTATATACACTATAGGACATCTATACACACACTGCAGGGCAGCACACAGCCTGTATATACACTATAGGACATCTGTATACACACTGCAGTGCAGCACACAGCCTGTATATACACTATAGGACATCTATACACACACTGCAGGGCAGCACACAGCCTGTATATACACTATAGGACATCTGTATACACACTGCAGGGCAGCACACAGCCTGTATATACACTATAGGACATCTATACACACACTGCAGGGCAGCACACAGCCTGTATATACACTATAGGACATCTATACACACACTGCAGGGCAGCACACAGCCTGTATATACACTATAGGACATCTGTATACACACTGCAGGGCAGCACACAGCCTGTATATACACTATAGGACATCTATACACACACTGCAGGGCAGCACACAGCCTGTATATACACTATAGGACATCTGTATACACACTGCAGGGCAGCACACAGCCTGTATATACACTATAGGACATCTATACACACACTGCAGGGCAGCACACAGCCTGTATATACACTATAGGACATCTGTATACACACTGCAGTGCAGCACACAGCCTGTATATACACTATAGGACATCTATACACACACTGCAGGGCAGCACACAGCCTGTATATACACTATAGGACATCTGTATACACACTGCAGGGCAGCACACAGCCTGTATATACACTATAGGACATCTATATACACACTGCAGGGCAGCACACAGCCTGTATATACACTATAGGACATCTGTATACACACTGCAGGGCAGCACACAGCCTGTATATACACTATAGGACATCTGTATACACACTGCAGGGCAGCACACAGTCTGTATATACACTATAGGACATCTATACACACACTGCAGGGCAGCACACAGCCTGTATATACACTATAGGACATCTGTATACACACTGCAGTGCAGCACACAGCCTGTATATACACTATAGGACATCTATACACACACTGCAGTGCAGCACACAGTCTGTATATACACTATAGGACATCTGTATACACACACTGCAGGGCAGCACACAGCCTGTATATACACTATAGGACATCTATACACACACTGCAGGGCAGCACACAGCCTGTATATACACTATAGGACATCTGTATACACACTGCAGGGCAGCACACAGCCTGTATATACACTATAGGACATCTATATACACACTGCAGGGCAGCACACAGCCTGTATATACACTATAGGACATCTATACACACTGCAGGGCAGCACACAGCCTGTATATACACTATAGGACATCTATATACACACTGCAGGGCAGCACACAGCCTGTATATACACTATAGGACATCTATACACACACTGCAGGGCAGCACACAGTCTGTATATACACTATAGGACATCTGTATACACACTGCAGGGCAGCACAGTCTGTGTATACACTATAGGACACCTATACACACACTGCAGGGCAGCACACAGTCTGTATATACACTATAGGACACCTATACACACACTGCAGGGCAGCACAGTCTGTATATACACTATAGGACATCTATATACACACTGCAGGGCAGCACACAGCCTGTATATACACTATAGGACATCTGTATACACACTGCAGGGCAGCACACAGCCTGTATATACACTATAGGACATCTATATACACACTGCAGGGCAGCACACAGCCTGTATATACACTATAGGACATCTATATACACACTGCAGGGCAGCACACAGTCTGTATATACACTATAGGACATCTGTATACACACACTGCAGGGCAGCACACAGCCTGTATATACACTATAGGACATCTGTATACACACTGCAGGGCAGCACACAGCCTGTATATACACTATAGGACACCTATACACACACTGCAGGGCAGCACACAGTCTGTATATACACTATAGGACACCTATACACACACTGCAGGGCAGCACAGTCTGTATATACACTATAGGACATCTATATACACACTGCAGGGCAGCACACAGCCTGTATATACACTATAGGACATCTGTATACACACTGCAGGGCAGCACACAGCCTGTATATACACTATAGGACATCTATATACACACTGCAGGGCAGCACACAGCCTGTATATACACTATAGGACATCTATACACACACTGCAGGGCAGCACACAGCCTGTATATACACTATAGGACATCTATATACACACTGCAGGGCAGCACACAGCCTGTATATACACTATAGGACATCTATACACACACTGCAGGGCAGCACACAGCCTGTATATACACTATAGGACATCTATATACACACTGCAGGGCAGCACACAGCCTGTATATACACTATAGGACATCTATATACACACTGCAGGGCAGCACACAGCCTGTATATACACTATAGGACATCTGTATACACACACTGCAGGGCAGCACACAGCCTGTATATACACTATAGGACATCTATATACACACTGCAGGGCAGCACACAGCCTGTATATACACTATAGGACATCTATACACACACTGCAGGGCAGCACAGTCTGTATATACACTATAGGACATCTATATACACACTGCAGGGCAGCACACAGCCTGTATATACACTATAGGACATCTGTATACACACTGCAGGGCAGCACACAGCCTGTATATACACTATAGGACATCTATATACACACTGCAGGGCAGCACACAGCCTGTATATACACTATAGGACATCTGTATACACACACTGCAGGGCAGCACACAGCCTGTATATACACTATAGGACATCTATATACACACTGCAGGGCAGCACACAGCCTGTATATACACTATAGGACATCTGTATACACACACTGCAGGGCAGCACACAGCCTGTATATACACTATAGGACATCTATATACACACTGCAGGGCAGCACACAGCCTGTATATACACTATAGGACATCTATATACACACTGCAGGGCAGCACAGTCTGTATATACACTATAGGACATCTATATACACACTGCAGGGCAGCACACAGCCTGTATATACACTATAGGACATCTGTATACACACTGCAGGGCAGCACACAGCCTGTATATACACTATAGGACATCTATATACACACTGCAGGGCAGCACACAGCCTGTATATACACTATAGGACATCTATATACACACTGCAGGGCAGCACACAGTCTGTATATACACTATAGGACATCTGTATACACACACTGCAGGGCAGCACACAGCCTGTATATACACTATAGGACATCTGTATACACACTGCAGGGCAGCACACAGCCTGTATATACACTATAGGACACCTATACACACACTGCAGGGCAGCACAGTCTGTATATACACTATAGGACATCTATATACACACTGCAGGGCAGCACACAGCCTGTATATACACTATAGGACATCTGTATACACACTGCAGGGCAGCACACAGCCTGTATATACACTATAGGACATCTATATACACACTGCAGGGCAGCACACAGCCTGTATATACACTATAGGACATCTGTATACACACTGCAGGGCAGCACACAGCCTGTATATACACTATAGGACATCTATATACACACTGCAGGGCAGCACACAGCCTGTATATACACTATAGGACATCTGTATACACACTGCAGGGCAGCACACAGTCTGTATATACACTATAGGACATCTGTATACACACACTGCAGGGCAGCACACAGCCTGTATATACACTATAGGACATCTGTATACACACTGCAGGGCAGCACACAGCCTGTATATACACTATAGGACACCTATACACACACTGCAGGGCAGCACAGTCTGTATATACACTATAGGACATCTATATACACACTGCAGGGCAGCACACAGCCTGTATATACACTATAGGACATCTGTATACACACTGCAGGGCAGCACACAGCCTGTATATACACTATAGGACATCTATATACACACTGCAGGGCAGCACACAGCCTGTATATACACTATAGGACATCTGTATACACACTGCAGGGCAGCACACAGCCTGTATATACACTATAGGACATCTATACACACACTGCAGGGCAGCACACAGTCTGTATATACACTATAGGACATCTATATACACACTGCAGGGCAGCACACAGCCTGTATATACACTATAGGACACCTATATACACACACTGCAGGGCAGGACACAGTCTGTATATACACTATAGGACACCTATATACACACACTGCAGGGCAGCACACAGCCTGTATATACACTATAGGACATCTATACACACACTGCAGGGCAGCACACAGCCTGTATATACACTATAGGACATCTATATACACACTGCAGGGCAGCACACAGCCTGTATATACACTATAGGACATCTATACACACACTGCAGGGCAGCACACAGTCTGTGTATAATATAGGACATCTCTATGTACACACTCTATAGTACGTGACACACAGGACACCGGGCGAGCTGTGAGCTCCCGGATACACGGTGGGTCTCCCGTTTGACCCCTGGGTGCCTCTATGCGCCGTGAGGTGATGCTGTGCTGCGCCCAGTCACCAGCAGGGGGCTCCTGCAGCGTGTGTGCAGCCCCGGGCTCCGTGCAGAGGCGGCTCTGCCTCTCGGGAGGACGCGGGCGGACGTCGCTACATGCCATGGCAGCAATCACAGTTTGGTCTGTACCACGTCTAGAAGAGCGGGGAGGCGTGATTTGTTGCTATGGCAACCCATACCTCCCTCGGTACCGCCTGTCGCCATTTTAGCCAATAGGAAGTCTCGCGAGAATCCGCCGCAGGGGCTCAGTGCGGGCGGGGAGTAACTTTGTTCTCAACTTGTGTGATCGGAGAACGGAGTCTGTGTGGAAAGGGAGAGGCCGCCCGGAATATCGGGGTCTGCGAGCCCCAGGAGTGGTGCTGGCGGGCAGTGCGTGCTCACACACCCCGGCTGGAATATAGCGCGGACGGACGGAGAGCAGCCTGCGGGAGGAGACCGAGCTGAGGTAACAATGTCTGCGGCGGGGACGGGAGACAGCGGAGCACACTGCACTGGTACACGGCATCACCCAGAGCACCCATGGCACACACTGCACCCGTCAGCCATGGCACACACTGCACTCGTCACCCATGGCACACACTACACTCGTCACCCATGGCACACACTGCACCCATGGCACACACTGCACCCGTCAGCCATGGCACACACTGCACCCGTCAGCCATGGCACACACTGCACTCGTCAGCCATGTCACACACTGCACCCATGGCACACACTGCACCCGTCAGCCATGGCACACACTGCACCCGTCAGCCATGGCACACACTGCACCCGTCACCCATGGCACACACTGCACCCGTCACCCATGGCACACACTGCACTCGTCACCCATGGCACACACTGCACTCGTCAGCCATGTCACACACTGCACCCATGGCACACACTGCACCCGTCAGCCATGGCACACACTGCACCCGTCAGCCATGGCACACACTGCACCCGTCAGCCATGGCACACACTGCACTCGTCACCCATGGCACACACTGCACCCATGGCACACACTGCACCCGTCAGCCATGGCACACACTGCACCCGTCAGCCATGGCACACACTGCACCCATGGCACACACTGCACTCGTCACACATGGCACACACTGCACCCATGGCACACACTGCACCCATGGCACACACTGCACCCATGGCACACACTGCACCCATGGCACACACTGCACCCGTCAGCCATGGCACACACTGCACCCATGGCACACACTGCACTCGTCACCCATGGCACACACTGCACCCATGGCACACACTGCACTCGTCACCCATGGCACACACTGCACTCGTCACCCATGGCACACACTGCACCCGTCACCCATGGCACACACTGCACCCGTCACCCATGGCACACACTGCACCCGTCACCCATGGCACACACTGCACCCGTGGCACACACTGCACCCGTCAGCCATGGCACACACTGCACCCGTCAGCCATGGCACACACTGCACCCGTCAGCCATGGCACACACTGCACCCATCACACTCAGAGCACTCATCAGCCATAGCACACACTGCGTTCATCACAGAGCACACATCACCTATAGTACACAGAGGACCCTGTATTGGTACACGGCATCTCCCATCCCTCATAGCACACATCACACATAGCACCTTCACACCGTATCCAACCCATCACACAGAGCCCCCATCAGTGGTACACTGCATCTCTCATCACTCATAGCACGTATCATACATGGCACTGGTACACCGGAGTCCCCTTCATAACAGTGCACTCATCATACATTGCTCACATAACACACAGCACTGGCACCCCACATCCCACCCATCATACCGAGCGGTACCCACTGCAACCCTCCTACACTATGCCCATCAAACATAATACTGATACACAGCAGCCCCCATCACACAGCACAACAGGCACATACTGCTTCCATCATATCCCCGCATTACACAGTGCACACATCATACTCTTCATCCATCACACAGTGTACTGGTACACATTATCCTCCATCAATCACTGCACACATGATACAGCAACCCCCATCGTACACTGAACTCATACCACATAAATACAGCATCCACCATCTAAACAGTGCACGATACAGCCGGCACAAAGTGCACCCATCAAGCATAGCATCCTCCCATCATATAGTGCACCTATCATACATAGGACTGGTACACAGCATCTCCCCATCACACGCGGCACTGGTGCAGCACAGCACACAGTCACTGCCAAGTGTGAGACACATTACTCCTTGCTGAATAGTTTGACACGGTGCATTATCTGGTAATGCAAGTGTTAAACTTTACAGCTCAACACACAATGCAACATTCCTATGCCCTTACTGGCTCTTGGTGGCGCGCTCCTCTGCCCCTGCTGGCTCGGGGTGGCGCGCGCTCCTCTGCCCCTGCTGGCTCGGGGTGGCGCGCGCTCCTCTGCCCCTGCTGGCTCGGGGTGGCGTGCGCTCCTCTGCCCCTGCTGGCTCGGGGTGGCGCGCGCTCCTCTGCCCCTGCTGGCTCGGGGTGGCGCGCGCTCCTCTGCCCCTGCTGGCTCGGGGTGGCGCGCGCTCCTCTGCCCCTGCTGGCTCGGGGTGGCGTGCGCTCCTCTGCCTTTACGGGCTCGGGATGCCATGCTACTTAGCCCTCATCTCGAAATCTACAACACATGACATTAGCTCTTGCCACATATTCTTCACGTCACCCCTCTCTTCACCGCATACCCTGCCATGTAGAGCACTGTGCCCTCTACACTTGCACATTCATCTTTCTGCCATACATACCAGTACTATGTCTAACACTGCTGGTGTAGGACTCCCGGGACGGGCATGAAACCCCTTTCTACGACCGTGGTCACTCTGACCCCTCCGTCACAGTACTGGTGGTAGCACCTATGAGGAGGCACCTTCCTGCTGTAGACATATGGGTTCCCTGTGTGACTGTCCGTGCTCCCCGAGCGGTCACAGTGCGGCTTTGTATGTATGCGCCCGGCAGATATTGCGCTAATCTCATTCACAGCTGTGTTACACCGAGTAGTTGTCACAGGCCGGTGATTTATTGCATTCTTCTTGCCACCAGCAATCTTTCAGCACTTTCCCCCACATACATGGCTCTGTTTTCTCCATCTCCGCTCATGTATTTTCTGCACTCACTACCTTTTTTATGTCGAAGAGACCTGTACTGAAAATTCTATTTATACAACTTCTCTCATCATTAGTGACATCACCAAAGGCTCAGTGATGTCATCACTAAGTTAGTTGATGGGACCAGGCAGCTTTCGAGATCTATTCTGTCTGTACTCATACTGGTACATCAGACACAAATGCTACCACCAGTATTACCTGCAGCTTAGGTCTTCTGAGACTGGAACCTTTTAATTTTGAGTAAGGCCTTGGGAGCTGGCATTTGTAATTTGCTGTCTTTAGGGTTTATACAAATGGCCATAGTGGTACACAACCGAGTTCTTTACCCACATAAAGAACCTTTGTATGATTCCGCAATAGTGTCGTCATATAGGTTATACCTATTCACGCTACCCTGAGGTGCAATCGGAGTTTCCAATGTATACCGCAAAAAATTCTATAAAATGCCTTTTGAAAATCTCTGAGCTCCACTAATGCTGCTCCTCTTTACCGTTTTGCGCTGCATCGCTCTGTTGCAAACATATTCACATTTGTTGCTTTTGGACTGTAGTATGGGAAATCTCGTCTTTACAATCCAACTAAGCATTTCTTCAGAGTCTTTTCTGGGGTCATGCTCTTTTTTTTTTTTTTTTTTTTTTTCTCCTCCCTCCTAGACACTACCAAACGCATCTCTGCAGCATGTGAGCTGATACACTGTTTGATCAGCTGCTGAGCTGTGATTGGCAGCGTCTGATAGGGAGAGGTGAATGAACACTCCTCCAGAGAATACTCTGAAGAAACTTCCTGTCGATCTACACACAGAGATTTCACATACTGTGCTTTAAAAGCAACAAATGTGATTATCTCTGCAATGGATCAACGCAGCGCAAAACGAACAAGAGCGGCAGAATCAGGGGAGCTCAGGGATTTTCGCCTGACAGCTGCCGTCACTGACATCAGGGGCTTATCTACAGCATTCTGCAATGCTGTAGATAAGTCCCCCCCAGATGTAACCTGAAACATAAGAAAAAGAAGTTAGATTATACTCACCGGGGGGGCGGTCCGGTCTTGGTCCGATGGGTGTTGCGGGCCAGTGCCTCCCTTCTAACGGTGACATCCTCCTCTTTCCTTCCTGTCGTGGTTCCTGTGCAGGAACACTGCTCTGCCCTGCTGAGGGCAGAGCAGAATACTGCAGTGCGCAGGCGCTGGACCTCTCCCGGCGCCTGTGCACTGTAGGACTCTGCTCTGCCCTCAACAGGGCAGAGCAGTGTTCCTGCACAGGAACCACGACGGGCATCAAAGAAGAGGACGTCACCGTTCGAAGATGGGAGGCGCTGGGATGGGACGGCGGCACCCATCGGACCGGACCACGGGTGAGTATAATCTAACTTTTTTTTCTTATCTTTCAGGTTACATCGGGGGCTGATGTCAGTGCCGGCAGCTGATAGGCGAAAAATAGGGTGACAGATTCGCTTTAAAGGCCCTGTTACATGTATCAATGTCCCAGCAATCCCACCAATGATCTGACGTGGATGGGATCGCTGGGACATCGTTAGCTGATCGCTGGTGACCTGTCACATAGACAAACCCTCCAGCGATCAGGACCAGCGAGCAAGCTGATTTCCAGCGTTACTAATCGCTGGTCTCTCGCTGCCACTCGCAGCGATGCGCGCTGGCCAGCGGGAGACCAACAATCAAAAAACGGCCCAGGACGATGGAGCGCGATCAGCGTTACCCAGCAGGGGGGCCGGTCGCTGATTCATGTCACACAGCGATATCGCTGTGGCGTCACAAAATCAGCGGTCTCACTGGCGATATCGCTGTATGTAACTGGGCCTTAACTCAGTGAGCTAGTAACAAGTCCTCTTTATTTATTTTTTTCAGTTAACGTAACTATTGGATCCATGCTGGAATTACATAAAGGATGACCAATTACTGTATCCAGATTCTTTTTTTTTTTTATTCTAGTAGTTGGACTACAAGAACTCGTGCAGACCTCAAAAATGAAAGTTGAGTGCCAGCAACATATTCGATGAGACCTTGGTTGAGTCGCCCTTTGTAGTGATGTCTGTGTATATGATACTATCGTTGCTTCTTGGGATGGTCCGTGGTCTTGCCCATAGCAGTTTCATGCAGCAGTTGTCTGCCATGTCAGTCCTGGAGTGGGTTTTTCTGAAGACTGCTCTGTTTGTAGCCTTCATACATCATGGCTTTCACTTGCTACGTCTGGAGTATACATTTAGCATCTGTGTGAATGAGCCTGTAGCTCATGCAGGAGAGGGCTTGGCACATTTTCCCATAGATTGGGGTCCATGACCTCGGCTGTGTAAGTGCTGGCGTCGTTGCGGGTCAGGATATTGTATTGAAGCGACCGTACTAAGAGCCACTCATTGTAAGTATTTTTTTGCCTGGTATCACTTAACATGTGAGCTTTAGGGAGATGTCATTAATCATTCAGCCTTCCATAGTACAACACCTTCTTTGTGCTACTGAAATGTAAAGAATAGAAATCTCTGCCATATAAAGGACTGCAATCCAAAGAGCGGCCTGCAGCAACCTGTAGTCGTACCTGTAAACTAGCAGAGTCCCTAAAAGTAGCCGATATCTAGTGAGATGCTCCTCTAGAATATCAGAAGTGGCCATACAGATGAGATGAATGTCAGCCGAACCTGCTGTTTTCTGCAGAGCCGGCAAACTCTGGCATGTGTATGAGAGTGTCCTGACTGTTCCCCAATCACAGATGTTGGAGAAAGCGAGGGTCAGTAATTTTGAAATTCGTCACCTTATCTCTTTGTTCTGAAGATCAGGTATTGACAACCATTCTTAAAATTGGGCCAGTTAACTCCGCATATTGCAGAAGTGACTGGTTCCATGTGCCCATCCACAGCCCAGATGACTTATGCCAGCGTATACCAGACCGACATCTGCCACTTTGGCAAGTTAATGAAACTCTAGAAACGTCAGCTGCAAAGTTGGTGCAAATTGATTCACATGACCCGGTAAATGGCCCATGTCCGTAATGTTTAGCTCTGAAAACCGCCTTTTAGATGACGTCATCCGCGGCTTCTCTTTTGATTAGTTGGCCGGACCCAGTGTTTTCATTGATGCACGTGTGAGGTTGTGCTAGGCCGACTAAAAGAAGAAACATGGATGCCATCAAGTTAGAGGCCTAAGATCTTGTCAGACGGCCACAGCTTACTAATGTGGCTCATGGACCGGGTCCTTCATATTAATTTGAACCAACTCTACTCTCCTAAGGGTTTATTTAGGGTTTCATTAACTTAGCAAAGTGGCCAATGTAACTCTGTCCTGAGGCTATGTTCACACTTAGTTTTTCTCAGGAGTTCAAAACAATGATTTTTCATGCAGAGGTTTTGGAAGTTATTTTTCCTAAAGAGTTTCTTGCAGTTTTTCGATTGGACTAGTTTTGAGAGGTCCCCTTCAGGAAACGCTTTGAAGAACTGATATGAGCTTCCTTGGTTTCCTCGGAAGTTTTTCAAATGCTTTTCCAGAAGTAGAAGGCTCCAAAAGCTCCTCATATGAATAGTAAAGTGGATTTCCTATGGAAATCAATTGGAAGTGTTTTCCATTAGTTTTTGAGGAGGAGTTTTGGTGCGTTTATGCTCCAACTCCTGAAAGAAAAACAAAAACCTCAGTTTGAACATAGCTTTAGACTGGTTTCACACACTTGTGAAATATGGCAAATTCTTGCATTGTCTAACGTCAAATCTCACGACGTGTGCTCTCTGCCTATATTTGCCTATTGACGAGTTTCCTCAGGGTAGAAGAACCGACAGCCTGGTCTTCTGTGTCTTATGGATGTGTGAAACCTGACTTGGGCCTGACTAGATTGGCTGCTGGTCTCCTGACCGAACTCTACAGCCTTATCAGGTTGTTGAGTTTGGGTTTAGAGAACCACAGTTGATCCTGATGGCTCAGTCCGTTCTCGTGGATGTCAGATGGCTGAAGCTGGCTAACTTTACATGTGAACAAGCTTTAAAGCTGCTCTTGGGTTTCATGTACACGGCAGACGTTTTCACAGGGGAATATAGAGGAACAAAGAGTCCCTATGGCTCTGTACTTTGGGGATGTACAGTGTCCTGCTGTTTGGTGATCCATGTGGCGCCACGCTATAGTTACGGTTCGCAATGCTTCTAGAGTAGGCTTGCTCCACAATACATCATCTGATGGTGCATGCTAAAGTGGATGCAGACATGTGGCTGCACAATGGTCGCAATGTAAGGATATGTTCAAATGGTTCGGTTACGCAGATGGGAAATCTGCCGCCTATTACAGTCCTCGCATGATGGACGAGATTTTTATAAAGTCCTTTGTCTATGGGACTGTCAAATTCAGCTAAGTAGGAAAAAAATAAGCCACATTTGAGAAATTAATTAATTCACTTGGCTAGCACTCTAAAATACTCATTCACACGTCCGATGTTCTCGTATGAGCGGTATCCATGATAGCACTAGTACCTGTGATATTCTACGGGGCTGTGCACATTTCTGTGATTTTTCGCGGACTGAAAAATTGCGTCGACATGTCAGATTTTTTTGGTCCGAGCGTCGAATCACAGTCAGCAATGCAAGTCTATGGGTCAGTGAAAAAATCTGACACCACTCGGATGACATCTGCGTGCGGTGTGAATTTCATCGACTGTCAAAAAGTAGAAGGTGGCCAAATTTTATTTCTCCATGTATAAGAAAAACTGATGATCCTCGGGCCACACAGTGATCAAAAAAGGGTCTTTTTTTTTTTTTTTTTCCTCGTATGTAGAAAACACTTATGAATGAGGTGTGTTTATTATTTAAGGTCTTCTGTTGTGTATCCGCAGCAAATTCTCATGTACAGGTTTTCTTGTAGGATGTTTCCTTCTTCACTTGAATGTAGTGAAATCTGGTGGCCTTTTTGTGGTCTTCCTTTCGTAGGTGTGAACTTGCCTTTAGGGCTAATGAGACTGTAATCAGTCAATTAGCATTTGCCTGTGTACTTGTAATAAAAAGCCTGGACCCTTTGAACTCTTGTTTTCCTTTAGGGCCATCCTGGAATAATGTGTGTCCCTGACACGTCATTTCCATATAAATATAACTTCAGGAAGAACATGCCTAGAACAAATTGTGGGCTTCTTACTGCTCAGCAATGACTTATTTTTGGAGAGCTTCGGTAGGGCTGGCCAATGTGCTTAGAAATTTGCTAGAGTCACCGATCGTGGATGAAAATTTCTTTTGCAGAGTCACTAAAAATAACAAAGTAACCTCCTGGATTGCTTTTAAAGATGCAACCTGTGTGCTGTCCAATTGACTCAAGGGATGATTTTTTTTTACTCCAAAAATCGGACTTGTCTTTGCTTTTTTTCTTTTTAAACTAATGTGTATGGGGGAATAAGAGGGATGGGGCTTGTTGGATTTCAACATGCCCCATCCTGTGATCATGTGCTGGAGGTGAGTTGTCTCGTAGCAACTTTTCCTAATTTTGTCACCTAAGTAAAGAGGTGCATTCATCCAAGCTTGAAGTCTCCTTGCGAAGATATCAGGAATAACTTGTCTGAATGTTTTTGGGTATGAGGCACATTAAGAAAGGTGTCCCTTAGCGGGACACTTCTGACATCGTCCAGTTGTATGAGATCAGTAGAGTCGTACTTGACGGTGATAGGCAGCCAATAACGATTGGCACCTTGGAACCTTCAGCGCCTCTCTGCACCCAATTTTGGATTAACCCCATCGTCCTGTCTTGGCATCAGTGTTGCATTACATTGTTTCCAGTCTTTGCCATGTTAGATCCATCGCTAAAGGATCTTTTTGTTTTTGGGGAATGAAGATGGGAAAGCGGCTGTTGGTTAATGAGTCGGTCACGTATTGGGTATGGACTTGGTTTTGGATCTAGCACAAAGGGACCTAGGAGGACAAAGTTCTCCCTGCCTATGGGCGCCAGTTGTGATTGTGGACCAATGATGCGCCTTCTCCAAGCTTTTCCAGGATTACTATATGCTACAAAGGAGTAATGAATAATTTTGCCTGTGACTTGTCCTTGCTGACTGTTTCTAGCCCTCCTGACAAAACCAACTAGGTCAAACGCTGTCATCCAGGGGAATAGATCCTCGTGTGGTTTAAGCTAAAGGCCAGTATGGCAAATCTGCCGACAACATACTGTTTAGTGTTACTGGCACAGGAGCCGCAGGCTTTGTGTCTAGGAATGATGAGCATATGAAAATCCCAATGATTCTGACTTTCCCAGCAGGGCATCCTGGGGAGTGTAGTTCTTCAGCAGCTGGAGGGCTGCAGCATGCAAATGTGTGGATAATTCTCCAGCCACACACTTTTTTTTTTTTTTTTGTTAGGGGTCTTTCTTTTCTAATTTCCCCATGGTGCTGTAGCGTAATGTTTTACTCGGAATATATAATGCTCCAGCATTTTACACTGACATCTGTAAAGAGCGCAGCTTTAAACAAAGGGTAAGCGGGGCCGTGAGCGAGCGGAGGAGCTTGCATCTGAAAGGAGCAGCGGAACAAAGAGACAGAAGGTGTGGGCTGTGACAAATGGTGGTCACAGCCGGGATGTTCCTCAGATCAAAAATTTTATTTTTTATTCTTTTTTTTTTTTTAATTAATAGCTTAAGGTTGCAAATTAACTTCACGGATCGCCGGAGACAATCCGGGTTTACCCTTCCTTCATTTTAAGATTGTTACATTGTACTTGTTAACAAAAAGGTTTTACAATAAAAATTACTTCTTCCTTCCAAAAAGTGCAACTCCTGCACATTGGTTGTGTCTGCAGCTTTGTCAAAGTGAACAGCGTTGCATACCATACACAACCAGTGGTACCTGTAAAATACAGCAACCAACAAAGTCAGTTAATATAGAATTAACATGTTCTAATTTTTCATGCACACTATTAAAGTGATTGTCCAAGCTTCAGGTTCAAGTGTGCAGTCACTCTAGTCTGCAGTATGACCACAAGTGTGTAATTTCCATACTCCCAGCCACATTCCAACTAGTCGTATCCAATGGTGCTTAATTCTCTTGTATCGAGCGAGGCTACGCACGTCTAGTCGGCATGTCGCCACATTTCTGCAAATCACATACTTGTGGTCATGTGCCCATTCGCTGGTATTGGAGAATCCTGACAGCCAGCACACTGCAAGCGGTGAGGATTCACTTTTTCACTTTGTGACTGCAGACATGAGCCCCAAGCCTGGACATTCCCCTATAAGGGTCTTTGACCTTTGGGACCTATCGGTATAGGAGTATGTGCACACTGAACGGTTTTGAGTCAGTCAAAAAAGTGTACCAGTGGAAGCCAGTTCCGAAAACCATGTCTTTGTGGAATGTTTGGATTTTTTTTCCCCTCTGAAGCATCCTTTGCAGCCTTTCGTTCGGAGATTGATGGATGTGGAGCGTTTTCCGTCAGGAGCCACTTCAAAGAACTGACATGCGCCTTCCTTTTTTTTCCCACCAGGCTATTTTCAAAGACTGAAGTGAAAAAACAAGACAAAAACAAGCCAAAAAAAGACACTCAAGACTGAACAGTAACTATAGAAATGAATAGGAAGAGTCTTTCAAACTTTTTTTTTAAATGTTTTTTTTTTTCAGGTGACTTTTTTTTTCTAAAGCGGTCCCACTCTAAAGAGAACTCATTAAAAATTATGGATTAAAAGAAAATATTTAGGGGTTGAACCAGCACCTTTGTCAGCGTCAGGTTTATTGACGGCACGATGGTGACGGTGCAGTTATAGTAAAGTCCATGTATATCTGAGCCTCTGCTGAGATGTCTGTCTGTGTGCACAGATCTGCGCCTTAGCCATCCTCCGGAGTCATTCCTTGCTGCCGGTAACCTTGGCTTTGTGTATGGTGATGGACGTGGGTTGATGACGAGCTCCCCAGAGGTTGACTTTACAGTTCCTGTTCCTTGCATACATATTTAGTTGTGCTTCCCTTTGCAATATTTAGGTTAATGGGGCCGTACTGGCAGAGAGGACTCCCTTGTGTGTCCTTCTTCTCTGTTCCTGAATGGTTTGTTGCTGGGGTCATTGTTGGGCTTCCTGTATTAAGTGCACGGTCTGTTTGATGTAACGTGACTCTATTAACACTTCAACAGGCAAAAAAAATGAAGCTCGCACTTCGTTATCAGAAACAACGTAATGTGACACACAATTCTGAAATGGTACAGTGCTCCCAAATGACTGGCTACCATACAACCATCTCCTCAGCTCCTGATCTGCCCTTTTTCAAATTGAAGGAATATAAAACAAAAATTGTCTCCATATGTCTTTAGAGGTATCTATTTCATTATAGGACTTTTGTTGATGTTCTCCCATTTAATGGTGAGTGGTGGCAAATGATTTCTCTAGTCACCTTCCACGACAGCCACCTTGGAGGTTGTCTCCCCGCCCTAATGGGGGACAGGAAACACAGAGGTTAAATAACCCTCCCCTTCCTGCTACTTCCAGTGTTTTTCCTGTCCCCCAGTGGGGCATGAAGAAGTTACAAGGAGCTGCCGTGGCCAGCGAGCGGAGCTCCTAGATACTCACAGCTGGGCAGCCGAGGTCGGGGGGTTCGCCTCTCCTCCTCCACGTCGCTGCTCCCGTCTCCACCTTCCGGTGTGACTCGGGACTGGTCCGCCCCTCCCGCGCCCTCCAGGGTAAAGCGGGGCGGTATAGTGCCGGCCGGGATCCTCTAGCCAGCTCCCCGGCTTCCTTCTTTCTCCCACGCTGCTGTACGGGCCATGCGCGCGTCAGGAGAGGGCGGTCGCCCGACCGGAAGTGACGTCGGCGCGCACTTCCGGTTTGCGTCCTCCAGCGTTCCCTGTGATGGAGGACGCGTGCGGGCACCCAGCACCCGGGAAATCCTGTAGCAGTATGGGATCGGGCGATCGTTCCTCCCCACTGACCAGGAGGAAGGAGGGGCATGAAACAAGCAACGCTGCAACACCCATATAAGGGTGCCACAGACTCCAAGTAAGCGCAGTGTGTCTGTGGTGTGAGTGCAGACATGGATGGTGAAAAGCCATCGACTGCGGCATCTGCGGAGCCCAGCGTTCCCCCTCCTACAATGAGTAGCAGGGCCGGTCCCTTACCTGTCAGACTTTGGTGGCACGGGTCTGTGTAAGCCTTCTCTCTCTTCTTACAGGACGACAAGGCCTCTGCCCCAAGAAACCCCCGCAAATGTGGTATCTGTGGTGCCAGGTTCCCTTCTGATTATAAGAAGAAGTTATGCCAACCCTGTACGCAAAACATTTTGCGCACTGAACAACCCTCCCTGTTTGACAGCATAAAAACTCTCATTAATCAGGAGGTTCAGACCTCCTTGGCAGCCCAGTCCCCAGTGACCCAGGGCCCTCCCCTAAAAAAGAGGAAAAGGGCACCTACGGAAGCCGATTCAGATTCTGAAGAAATCCGTTCCTCAGAGGATGTTTGGGAGAATGAGGGCTCCACATCCACCTCCAAACATGACGCAAAGAAATACTATCTCTCCTCTGAGGATATGGAAGAGTTAGTCTCCATGGTGAGAAATACCATGGGGGTGGAGGAGGAGGAGGTCAAATTCTCAGTCCAAGATGAGATGTTTGGGGGGCTGAGACCCAGAGGTAGAAAGGGGTTCCCAGTGCACAAAATCATACAAAATCTGATAGCTCAGGAGTAGTCTTCTCCCGAGAAGGCACTCAGTGTACCCTCCGAGCTAAAAAAAATCGCTTTCCCCTCGAGGGTGACGACTTTGTGGGAGGTCCCTAAAATAGATGTTCAGGTCTCTAAAGTGACTAGAAAGACGTCCCTTCCCTTCGAGGACGCTTCCCAATTGAAGAATCCTATGGATCGTAAGATAGAGAGCCATCTTAAAAAATCCTGGGACGCTTCAACGAACTTTCTCAAAGCAAATATTGCATCTACTTGCGCCGCCAGATCATTGTTTTTCTGGCTTCGTACATTAGAGGAGCACCTCTCAGGGGGTACTCCCAGAGAGGAAATCTTAGATTCCCTTTCCATCCTCTAAAAAGCAACAGGTTTTTTAGCCGATGCTTCAGGAGAAATGGTGCGGGTAGCAGCAAGGTCCCTAGTCCATTCAAATTCGGCTAGAAGAGCCCTGTGGCTGAAGTCATGGGGGGGCGACATCACTTCTAAGACAAAACTTTGTTCCATCCCCTTCCAGGGGCACCATGTGTTCGGGCCAGTCTTGAATGACATCCTCGAAAAGGCTTCCGACAAAAAGAAATCCCTACCTGAACAAAGAGTTGCCAAAAGACTAATTTTTTGTCCCCCACGAGAACAGTCCTCCCAGAAGGAGTTCAGAGGGAAAGGCAAGACGGGACGATGGAGCTACCCGAAGGGGGGTAGGGGGAGAAACATTCTTGTCCCTCAGCAGCAACAACCCCCGGACAAACAGTGACTTCCCGGTGGGGGGTCGACTCACTCAGTTTTTCGCCCAATGGCAGGCCACGACCTCGAACCAGTGGATCCTGCATACTATACAGTCAGGGCTGAAACTGGAGTTCGAGCATCCCCCCCCCCCCCACATGCGTTGAGTCACCCCTGCACAGTCCCCAAATCTCCAAAAGGTCCTACTTCTTCAGATAGAAGATCTATTACGGGAAAGAGTAATCTCGTATGTATCTCCACAAGAAATAGGCAGAGGACATTACTCCCGTTTATTCCTGTTAAAGAAGCCCTCCGGGAAACACGGGCTTATCATAAACCTGAAACCCCTGAATCGCTTCATGAAATACCAGAGGTTCAAGATGGAGTCCATAAAATCGGCAATCCCTCTTATCGGACAAGGATGGCAGATGGCTACGATAGACCTAAGGGACGCTTATTACCACATCCCAATTCATCCGGATCACCAGAAGTTCCTGAGGTTCGCGGTCTCACACGACCAGGGGATCAGCCATCTTCAGTTCAACGCCCTCCCATTTGGAGTATTCCCAGCACCAAGGGTATTTACGAAAATTATGAGGGAAGCAGTCATTTCTATCCGTCTTCAGGGAATATGCATTGTGCCATATTTAGACAATCTGCTCATTGTAGCTCCATCGATACCCCGGCTGAACCAGGACGTATCAAAGACCCTACGGATGCTCGAATCCCTAGGTTGGATCCCAAATCTCCAGAAGTCAGACCTTTATCCTTCCCCAAGGAAGAAATTCCTGGGGATCCTCTTAGATTCAGAAAAGAGGACGTCCTTTCTCCCCGAGGATCGTCAATCAGGCCTTCGTCAGAGAATAATGTGGTTCAAGGAGCAAAGGGCACCGACTCTGAGGACGCCATGTCTATCCTGGGTTCCCTGACGTTGTGTATTCAGGCGGTATCCTGGGCACAGGCACACACGCGAGTCCTTCTGTCATACGTCATGGCAAACGCAAGGAAGTATCCGAACAACCTGTCAAAAAGGTTCCACGTAAGATCAGCCCTTGTGTGGTGGCTGAATTACTGGAACTTGAGGCGAGGAATAAGCTGGGACCAGCTTCCTCTGAAGATACTATGTACCGATGCCAGTCTGAGAGGTTGGGGAGCCGTGGTGGAGGAATCTTACTTCCAGGGACAATGGTCCCAGAACATAAGATCCAGATCCTCAAATCTAAGGGAATTGAAGGCAGTGGAAGAAGCACTGAAAGCCGCGTCATCCCAACTATCATGTTTGGGTATACTCCGACAACGTAACCATGGTAGCATATCTCAGACACCAGGGGGGCAAGAAGTACGCCAGTCTGAAGACAGTAGCAACAAGAATCTTCCTCTAGGCAAAGAAACACCTTCTATCCATCTCGGCGGTGCACCTGAAGGGGTCAGAAAACATCCAGGCGGACTTCCTAAGCAGGAAAGATGTCCATCCGGGAGAGTGGTGTTTGAATCAGGAGATCTTTCAGTCTCTGACCTCGAATGGGGAGACCCAGAAGTCAATCTATTTGCAAATGTGCGAAACGCAAAAACGACAACCTATTTCTCCCTCAGTCCCACGTATGGAGCCCGGGGGACGGGTGCGTTTGCTCATCCATGGGTCTTCAGACTGGCCTATGCCTTTCCTCCAATCCTTGTGCTGGCAAAGATGCTGCAGAAGATCAGAGAAGACAAGGTCACAACAATCCTGGTGGCTCCTATGTGGCCAGGACGGAGCTGGTACACATGGAAGGTCCCTTGCTTCTACCCCAAAAAACCGACCTCCTTTTCCAGGGTCCCTTACTGCACCCAAACCCCAGCAAATTAAGACTAGCGACTTGGCTATTGAGGCCAACATTCTGAGGGCCAAAGGACTATCGGATGAAGTAATCCGGACCCTTCAAAAAAGTAGAAAGCCGGTAACAAATGCCATTTACGGCAAAATATGGAAAAAATTTTTGTCCTGTTGTCTTCCTAGGGGTCCTGATCCCTTCCATCCCAATATTGCCCAGGTCCTAGATTTCCTGCAAAGAGGGTTAGAGCTAGGACTTACTCCAAGCACGCTAAGGGTACAGGTATCTGACCTTAGCTCCTTTATTGACCAGGACCTAGCCAGACACCGCTGGGTCAAACGATTCATGACCCCTGCAGGTAGAATACGGCCTTCACTCCCTAGTCGGGTTCCCCCCTGGGATCTTAATATAGTGCTGAATAGCCTAACACAGTCCCCGTTTGAGCCCTTGTCAGAAATTTCATTGAAGATCCTCACACTCAAAACAGTCTTTCTCGTAGCAATCACTACGGCTAGACCGGTAGGGGAGCTTCAGGTCCTATCGATATAGGAACCATACCTCCTGCTCAACTCAGACAGTATAGTACTGCGCTTAGACCCCTCCTTTATGCCCAAGGTGGTGTCAGACTTCCATAGAGGTCAGGATATTGTGTTGCCCTCATTCTGCCCGAATCCTTCTAATACGAAGTGTGATAAAACACTCCGGGATCGCCTTTGCTGAGGTCAAAGGTCACGTGCGTTCAGCATGAAATTCAGGCGCAGAGCTGGGATTCGTGTATAACTGACCCTGGGTCAGGTTTATTAACGGTGAAAGCAATGCAAAAGGAAATAAAACATAAAACAAATCCTTGCCTGTCCGGCACTAACTAAACAATAGACAACCTAACTACCAACTGGCGGGCTTCTCCCGTCCAGCCAAACCACAGTTGCAGTGGGCACTGCTTCCACTCACGTGTGTCTCTCACACAGACAGGCTCTCTGTGTTCCCAGGCTGAGACACTCACACAACCACCTTGCATCCTTTTATATCCACCTCCCATTATCCATTAGTAAGCAGGTGCGATACTGACCAGACTAGGCCACATAGGAAAGGAAACTGGGCGAGATATACCTGCCCTCATCCACTATTCCCACATGATTCTCACATATCCCCCCCTTCTGCTCAGACCACTCCGGTCGAGCAATGACACCCGCCAAACAGTGCACTCGGGACAGGGCATCTGCATTTCCCATCTGTACCCCTGGGCGGTGCTCCACCGTAAAAGTGTAGGCCTGCAGGGCAAGGAACCACCGGGTCACCCGGCTATTCCGTTCCTTGTTCAAGTGCATCCACTTGAGAGGGGCATGGTCAGTGATCAGCCTGAACTTTCGGCCCACCAGGTAATATTTGAGGGCCTCTAGAGCCCACTTAATGGCGAGGCACTCTTTTTCTACGACTGCATACCTTTGCTCGTGTTGATTCAGCTTCCTGCTGAGATAGAGGACTGGGTGTTCCACTCCGTCCCTCACTTGTGAGAGTACAGCCCCGATACCGGTATCAGAGGCATCCGTTTGTACCACAAACTCACTGCGGAAGTCCGGAGTCACCAGTACGGGCTGAGAGCAAAGTGCCCGTTTTAGGCTATGGAAGGCTTCTTCAGCCGCTAAACTCCATTTAATCATGACAGAGTGTTTCCCTTTTGTAAGATCCGTCAGGGGGGTAGCGATGGCTGCAAAATTGGGTATGAACCGGCGATAATAACCGGCGATCCCCAGGAAGGCTTGCACCTGCTTCTTGTTGACAGGTTGTGGCCAGTCCTGAACCGCCTGAATCTTATCAACCTGGGGTTTAACAACACCCCTCCCAATTACATACCCCAAATACCGGGCTTCTTCTAGCCCGATGTGACATTTCTTGGGGTTCGCGGTTAGACCTGCCTCCCACAGGTCGTCAATCACAGCTTGAACTTTCTGGAGATGAGTCTCCCAATCCAAGCTGTAAATGACAATGTCATCCAAATAGGCCGAAGCATACCGCCTATGTGGCCTCAAGACTCGATCCATCAGTCTCTGGAAGGTCGCCGGTGCCCCGTGCAGTCCAAACGGCATATACACATACTGAAATAAACCTTCCGGCGTAGCAAATGCTGTCTTTTCTATGGTAGCCTCCACCAGAGGGATCTGCCAATACCCCTTTGTTAGGTCTAGGGTCGTAATATACCGGGCTTTTCCTAACCGATCTATTAACTCGTCAACCCGGGGCATGGGGTAGGCATCAAATTTTGAGACCGCATTCAGTTTCCTGAAGTCATTGCAGAACCGGATGGTGCCATCCGGTTTAGGAATTGGCACAATCGGGCTGGACCACGCACTGTGCGATTCCTCAATGACTCCTAACTCTAACATTGCCTTCACTTCTTGGGAAACTGCTTCACGGCGCACTTCCGGGATTCGGTAGGGCTTTACGTGAACTGTGACACCAGGTTCCGTTACGATGTCATGTTTCATTAGCATAGTCTGCCCGGGTTTTTCTGAGAAAAACTTTTGGTTGTGAAGTAGAAACTGCCTGACTTCCGTCTTTTGCCGCTCCGAGAGAGTCTCTGCAACCCGTACCTCCGGTACGGCATGCGAGCAGACAGGACGGGCCAGCTCCGCTGACAAGGCAGACCGATCCTTCCAGGGCTTTATCAGATTTACATGATAAATCTGTTCAGGTTTCTGTTTACCTGCCTGGTATACTTTGTAGTTTACTTCACCAACTCTTTCCTTGATCTCAAAGGGGCCCTGCCACTTTGCCAGGAACTTACTGTCCACCGTGGGGACCAGGATCAACACCCTATCTCCGGGTGCAAACGTACGGATCTTGGCGCCCCTATCATAGATTCTTTTTTGGGCTCCTTGAGCCTGTATCATGTGTTCTTTGACGATAGGCATAACAGCCGCAATACGGTCCTGCATTTGTGTGACGTGATCTATCCCTGTTTTAAACGGAGTGACCTGACCCTCCCAGGTTTCTTTTGCAACGTCTAACAGTCCGCGAGGACGTCGGGCGTACAATAAATCGAAATGCGAGAATCCCGTGGAAGACTGGGGTACTTCCCTGATGGCAAAAAGCAAATACGGAAGTAAATAGTCCCAGTTCTTCCCATCCTTGTCTATCACCTTTCTCAGCATCTGCTTCAGAGTTTTATTGAACTGTTCGACCAACCCGTCTGTTTGAGGGTGATACACGGATGTGCGTAACGGTTCAATTTGTAACAATCGGCAGAGCTCCTTCATTACCCTGGACATAAAGGGGGTCCCCTGGTCGGTGAGTATCTGTTTTGGTATACCGACCCGACTAAACACATGCACCAGTTCCTTGGCAATCGTCTTGGTAGCCGCAAAGGGATGGCCTCCGGGTAACGAGTGGCATAATCCAAGATGACCAGGATATGTTGGTGTCCATGTGCAGACCGTGGAAGGGGCCCAACTAAATCCATCCCAATCCTCTCAAATGGGACTTCAATAATAGGTAGGGGTACCAAAGGGCTACAGAACCGGGGCTTAGGTGCAGAGGCTTGGCAGTCAGGACAAGACTCACAATATACTCGAATATCGTGATGCATGCCTGGCCAAACAAAACAGTGTAATATCCTTTCGGTGGTTTTCTGGACTCCCAGGTGACCTCCCATCACATGACCGTGGGCCAGGTCCAGCACCTGCCGCCGGTAGGGTTTTGGCACGACTAATAGTTGCACCGTATCTTCCCCCTTTTTCTCTATCTGATAGAGTAAATCATTCTCCAGAACCATGTAAGGATATGCCAGCCTAGAGCCAGGTTCAACGGGTACCCCATTTATCACTTTTACATTTGTCCTAGCCTGAGAAAGGGTAGGATCCTTTATTTGCTCGCTTTGGAAGTCATCTTTCTGAACTTCCAAATCCGGCAAACGGGGAGGTGGACGGCTGTCGGCCTCCTCCTCTTCCCCGGTCTCCTCCGTATCACCCGCCATGACTGAAAACGGGAACTGTAGGTCATTTCCAGCAGACTCTTCCCCAGAGTCTTCCGGGGAGACCTCTTCCAGGGGTTCGGGACCCACACGCGCCCTGGGAGAAGAATCATGTACACTATTACCCGAGGGCATCAACTGATTCTCCCACAATTGCCAGAAGTGGGGAAAATCCCGGCCCAGGATAACATCATGCAATAACGCCGGGACGAGTCCCACTTTATATTGCACAGACCCATAGGAAGTAGTAATGCATATGACCGCGGTGAGGTACGAACAGGTGTCTCCATGCACACACGTTACAGAAAATTTGTCTGATGGTCCAGTCGGGGCTGACACCAGACTGGCCTTCACCAGAGTCACCACACTTCCCGAGTCTAACAATGCCACCACATTTTTGCCATCAACAGTTAAATCACACAAATGTTTTTCCACATCTTTTTGACCGGCATTCACACTCACTACCCGTGCCACCATAGACATGCGGTTTTTAGAGTCTGTGACGTCGCACTGCATGGGTTCAGTAGTGACCGGACAGTTCGCAGCAATATGTCCCATCTCTTGGCAGCGGAAACACCTAACGGGCCCCTTGCTTAGACCATAGTTCGTTACTCTCGGCCTCGCAGTGCGGGCAGTCCCGTTTTCCTCCCCCACTGTCTTAGGGATTTTTCCATCTCCCCTACTCCCTGGAACAGTCTTACCGGTTCCCCGTGGAGATGATGAAGAACGAGGTGGGGTAGCGTTGTCTCGGAGTCCTTCCGCCACGGAGTAACGTTCAACCAGATCCACCAGTTGATCTGCCGTCGTAGGATTTCCATGGCTTACCCACTTCCTCAGGGCTGGCGGTAGAGCTCTCAGGTACTTGTCCATGACGACTCTCTGAATTATCTCTGGCGCTGTCAACACCTCGGGTTGTAGCCACTTCTTCGTCACGTGGATCAGGTCGAACATCTGTGACCGCGGTGGTTTATCCGGCTGATAAGTCCATTGATGCACTCTCTGTGCACGGACAGCGGTCGTCACTCCCAGCCGGGCCAAGATCTCGGATTTCAATTTGTCAAAGTCCTGCGCAGCTTCAGGTTCCAAGTCATAATAAGCCTTTTGGGCCTCACCGGAAAGAAACGGGGCAATCAGGCCGGCCCATCGTGCCTTCGGCCATTTTTCTCGCACCGCCGTCCGTTCAAACGTGGTCAGGTATGCCTCGACGTCATCTTCGGTCGTCATCTTCTGCCAGTACCGACTCACGTGAATCACTCTCGACTCGGCTTCCAGGTTAACCTCCTGTAGGCTTGCCAGGCGCTGCGCCACCTGCTGGAGAAGCGAACGATCGGTAGCTGTCATGTCCACCAACTCCTTCAGCTGGGCCATCATCACTCGATTAGCTTCTTGCTGGACGGCGGTGGACTGTACCAGCGCTTTCACCACGTCCTCCATGCTCATGCTTGCAACGTGATGCCCGCGTTCTCCACCACAATGTGATAAAACACTCCGGGATCGCCTTTGCTGAGGTCAAAGGTCACGTGCGTTCAGCATGAAACTCAGGCGCAGAGCTGGGATTCGTGTATAACTGACCCTGGGTCAGGTTTATTAACGGTGAAAGCAATGCAAAAGGAAATAAAACATAAAACAAATCCTTGCCTGTCCGGCACTAACTAAACAAAGTACAACCTAACTACCAACTGGCGGGCTTCTCCCGTCCAGCCAAACCACAGTTGCAGTGGGCACTGCTTCCACTCACGTGTGTCTCTCACACAGACAGGCTCTCTGTGTTCCCAGGCTGAGACACTCACACAACCACCTTGCATCCTTTTATATCCACCTCCCATTATCCATTAGTAAGCAGGTGCGATACTGACCAGACTAGGCCACATAGGAAAGGAATCTGGGCGAGATATACCTGCCCTCATCCACTATTCCCACATGATTCTCACAGAAGGAAGAGAAGTTCCACACCCTGGATGTCCGCAGAGTGGTTCTCCATTACCTTGAACTAACCAGGGATTGGAGAATCGACCAGAACCTGTTTATTGAATATTTAGGACGGAACAAGGGAAAGAAAGCGGCAAAAAAACACGATAGCAAGTTGGATAAAGCAGTCCATCTCCCTGGCATATTCATCAAGAGATCTCTCTCCTCCCGAGACGCTGAAGGCCCACTCTACTCGATCAGTCGCTACATCATGGGCAGCAAGAGGGAACGCGTCTTCGGAGCTGATATGCAGAGCTGCCACCTGGTCCTCTGTACACACCTTTACCAGACACTACAGACTGAATTTTAATAGGGATCTAACATTCGGCAGACGCGTTCTGCAAGCCGTGGTCCCTCCCTAAAAATTAGTGTTGGTATAACTCCAAGGTGGCTGTCGTGGAAGGTGACTAGAGAAAATAGAATTAGACTTACTGGTAATTCGGTTTCTAGGAACCTTCCACGACAGCACGAATTTCCCTCCCTATCTAATATATTACTGGACGATTCCTGCTCTACTGGCGGTAACTATTCATGCTACTATATCCAGAAAAACAATGGAGGTAGCAGGAAGGGGAGGGTTATTTAACCTCTTTTTTTAGTGTCCTGTCCCCCATTAGGGTGGGGAGACAACTTCCAAGGTGGCTGTCGTGGAAGGTTCCTAGAAACCGAATTACCGGTAAGTCTAGTTCTATTTTTATATCTTCTAAAGACCACCTGTTAAAAAAGACCAGATTTTCTTCAATTGGATTTTCGATTTAAACACTATGTTATGCATACTTACAATTTTCATTATAGGGGAACATTTGTCAGCCAAAATTAACATTATAAACTAAGAACATAGCCTTGTAAGGGATATAACCTCAATAATATTTGCACTTTTAATGGTGTAATCACTGTTCTGCAGAAACTCAAGTTTAATCAAGCATGCTAATCACAGTGAATAGTGTACCCTGGGTGTAGCCAAGAGGCTCAGTGCACCATAATACCTGTTCACTTTGCATGGCCCCCTTCCTTCACTGATGATTGACAGTGCTGGCTTGCCTGATCTTTATTTTTAGACATTTTTGGCTCCACGCAAGCCAGGTCTGTCAATCTTCAGCGAACGAGGCGGGACATGCATAACCAGTGCGCTTTATGATGCACTATATTTCTTGGCCACACCTAGGGTGCACGGTCTACCCTACTTTGCTTACTTGATTAAACATCAGTAAATGCAAAATGGATGTAGCAATTGAGACATTAAAGGTGCAATATTTATGGGTACTAAATTCAATACCAGGCTATGTACTTTGACATCCTAAACTGATTGCATAAACCTTATCCCTTTAAGAAGACCTATCCCTACAAGACCTAGTTTCAATGCAATTTTGAGTGTTCATCACTATATTAAGGCCGCTCATACACATTAAATTAAAGTCTGCTGAACCTGGTGACCTTCTAATGTGTATGTGGGCCTCCTTACTAAGCTGTCAGGGTTTAAAAAGGATTGGACCTGTGGCTTAATTCACTCTGCATGATGGAACCTGAGCCGAGAATTCCTGTATGTTGGGGTGTCAGGAGAGATAACTATTTTCTGAACAAGCTATTCCAGGTGTTCGGGCTCCTTTAGCATCCACTCCAAGAGCCAGTTAGATTTTTCTTTTTTACTTTGGACACCTCATATGAAGAGAGCAATCACTGGCGAAGGACATTATGGTCAGAAGAGTAGAAGTAACAAGGCGCAGAGGAAGACCAACAACTCGATGGCTTGATGCTGTCAAGAAAACGGCGAAGAAGACCCTGTTTAAAATGTAAAGCGCTGCGGAATATGTTGGCGCTATATAAATAAAGATTATTATTATTATTACCTATCTGGGCTTGCACAAGATCGATCCCAATACAGAGCATTAAACCGTCAAGTTGCCATGGCTCAAGAGAGATCCTAAGCCTGTTAAACGAAAAAAGGAAGCCCTTTAACAATCACATGTATCCGACACAATAAAGGCACGGTGTAGGATTAGGCTCCCGTCCACCTCTGCTGGTGTTCTCCTTTATGGTTTCATAGTTAAAATTACTGAAGTGTTAGTTTTATTTTATGATCCTTTGCCAGATGAGGCACGTCATCAAGTCTGAGTTCTGGCTCCTTGTAATGGCGCTTAGAACAAGGAGTAAATGGTTCTATATATTTTTTTATTAGATCTGGCGCTGTCTAACCTCGTTTTTATTTTTAAACTTCATGGCTGTTAATGTGATGCTTTAATTGTGCTTTCTGTCATCTGATTATAGGAATGTGGTTTACAGGACACTGGTGGTGATTTGTGACCGGCTGGTGCTGTTTACCTTCATTGGTTTAGCTTATCACACGCTGCAGGGTTTGTATAATGGTCCCAACAATGATGGGAAACTGGTCGTTTTCAGTGACTGTACTTTTCCCTTGCATAGTTTATATGGTTGCTTTGTCTTGTTCTCACGTGAATCCAGAAGTCAGACATCATATATCTAAGCATGGCCTACTTACGGAAAAAAAACTAGCAAACGCTATCGTTGTAACTTTATAACCAGTTCTACACATAAGTAATCGCTCAGGCAAAACTCTTAAAGTGAATGTGTCATCAGAAATGAGCTATGATTTAAAACAAGTATTTTTTACTCAATATATTTTTAGACTTTTTTTTTTTTTTCCTCCATTTCTCTTGTGACTATATGTAAAAAAAAATAAAAAATCCCCATATCTTTCAATTTTCACTAGAACTGAGCCTCATGTTATTCTTGCTCTTTTCTCTGTAGAGATCACTTTTCAACAGTCGTCTTACTGTCTGAGATGGTATTGCACCATATAGAGGTAACACAGGATCCATCATTCACAGTAGATGACCTTCTGCTGGCGTAGTGACCTCTGCACAGGTCACAGTGCCAGGGCTGTGGAGTCGGTAAGCCAAACCTGCGACTCCCGACTCCTCAATTTCCCTTTCACCGACTCCACGACTCCGACTCCCACATATATTGCTTATATTTAAGTGAAAAATTTATTGTAGTACAGTGTGAACATCAGACATTTAATAATTTTTATGATCCAATAATCAAGATATTTAGATAGAACATAATCTGTTTATTGGAATACAACTTTAGAACACAAACTGTAATAAATTGTAAATATGTAATACACTGTATAATATCGATTACATACATACGGTACAGACCAAAGTTTGGACACACCTTCTCATTCAAAGAGTTTTCTTTATTTTCATGACTATGAAAATTGTAGGTTCACTCTGAAGGCATCAAAACTATGAATTAACACATGTGGAATTATATAATTAACAAAAAGTGTGAAACAACTGAAAATATGTCTTATATTCTAGGTTCTTCAAAGTAGCCACCTTTTGCTTTGATTACTGCTTTGCACACTCTTGGCATTCTCTTGATGAGCTTCAAGAGGTAGTCACTGGAAATGGTCTTCCAACAGTCTTGAAGGAGTTCCCAGAGATGCTTAGCACTTGTTGGCCCTTTTGCCTTCACTCTGCGGTCCAGCTCACCCCAAACCATCTCGATTGGATTCAGGTCTGGTGACTGTGGAGGCCAGGTCATCTGGTGTAGCACCCCATCACTCTCCTTCTTGGTCAAATAGCCCTTACACAGCCTGGAGGTGTGTTTGAGGTCATTGTCTTGTTGAAAAATAAAACTAAACACAAACCGGATGGAATAGCATGCCGCTGCAAGATGCTGTGGTAGCCATGCTGGTTCAGTATGCCTTCAGTTTTGAATAAATCCCCAACAGTGTCACCAGCAAAGCCCCCCCCACACCATCACATCTCCTCCTCCATGCTTCACGGTGGGAACCAGGCATGTAGAGTCAATCCGTTCACCTTTTCTGCGTCGCACAAAGACACGGTGGTTGGAACCAAAGATCTCAAATTTGGACTCATCAGACCAAAGCACAGATTTCCACTGGTCTAATGTCCATTCCTTGTGTTCTTTTGCCCAAACAAGTCTCTTCTGCTTGTTGCCTGTCCTTAGCAGTGGTTTCCTAGCAGCTATTTTACCATGAAGGCCTGCTGCACAAAGTCTCCTCTTAACAGTTGTTGTTGAGATGTGTCTGCTGCTAGAACTCTGTGTGGCATTGCCCTGGTCTCTAATCTGAGCTGCTGTTAACCTGCGATTTCTGAGGCTGGTGACTTGGATGAACTTATCCTCCGCAGCAGAGGTGACTCTTGGTCTTCCTTTCCTGGGGAGGTCCTCATGTGAGCCAGTTTCTTTGTAGCGCTTGATGTATTTTGGCACTGCACTTGGGGACACTTTCAAAGTTTTCCCAATTTTTCGGACTGACTGACCTTCATTTCTTAAACTAATGATGGCCACTTGTTTTTCTTTACTTAGCTACTTTTTTCCTGCCATAATACAAATTCTAACAGTCTATTCAGTAGGACTATCAGGTGTGTATCCACTAGACTTCTGCACAACACAACTGATGGTCCCAACCTCATTTATAAGGCAAGAAATCCCACTTATTAAACCTGACAGGGCACACCTGTGAAGTGAAAACCATTTCCGGTGACTACCTCTTGAAGCTCATCAAGAGAATGTCAAGAGTGTGCAAAGCAGAAATCAAAGCAAAAGGTGGCTACTTTGGAGAACCTAGAATATAAGACATACAGTATTTACAGTTTTCACACTTTTTTGTTAATTATATAATTCCACATTTGTCAATTCATAGTTTTGATGCCTTCAGAGTGAATCTACAATTTTCATAGTCATGAAAATAAAGAAAACGCTTTGATTGAGAAGGTGTGTCCAAACTTTTGGTCTGTACTGTGTATGTATAAATATAATATGCTATGTGTGTGTGTGTGTGTATGTGTGTATATAGGGGGGGGCAGAACCTCATACTGTTCTGCTGAATTTCATACTGCACACCTCAGCTGCTGCAGAACCTCATACTGCACACCCCTACACTTGAAAATAAAGCCTGCACCTTAACCCCTTCCTGACATCCGACGTACTATCCCGTCCATGGGACCCGGGCCCCTATGCCCATGGACGGGATAGTACGTTTACCGCGATCAGCGGCGCCCACGTGGTGAGCGCCGCTGATCGCGGCCGGGTGTCAGCTGATTATCACAGCTGACACCCCGGCACTATGTGTCAGGGGCGGTCACGGACCGCCCCCGACACGTTAACCCCTTGCACACTGCGATCAAACATGATCGCGGTGTACCGGGAGTTAAAGGGAAGCATCGGCAGGGAGGGGGCTCCCTCCGTGCTTCCCTGAGCCCCCCACGGCAGCGCAATGTGCAGCGCTGCTGCAGGGGACTCCTTTCCTCCAGGCCCCCGAATCCAAGATGGCGACGGGGGCCTTCGGGGGCCTGGAGGTAGCTGGCTTCCTCAGTGCCTGCAAAGCGCAGGCAAGAGGAAGTCTTCCATGCCTGTGACAGATTGCTGATCTGTCACAGTGATCTGTGATGTGACAGATCAGCGATCTGTCACAGGACAGTGATGTCCCACCTGGGACTATGTAATAAAGTAAAAAAAAAAATAAAAAAAAGTGTAAAAATAATTAAAAAAAAATCGCCAAATAAATTAGTAAAAAAAAAAAAAAAAATATTCCCCAATAAATTCATTTTTTGAAAATAAAAAAACCCCAAAACAATAAAAGTACACATATTAGGTATCGCCGCGTCCGTAACGACCCGCCCTATAAAACTGTCCCATTAGTTAACCCCTTTAGCGAACCCCTTAAAAAATAAAAATAAAAAACGAAGCAAAAAATAATGATTTATCATACCGCCAAACAAAAAGTGTAATAATGCGCGATCAAAAAGACGCATATAAATATCCATGGTACCGCTGAAAACGTCATCTTGTCCCGCAAAAAACGAGCCGCCAAACAGCATCATCAGCGAAAAAATAAAAAAGTTATAGCTCGCAGAATAAAGCGATGCAAAATAATTATTTTTTATATAAAATAGTTTTCATTGCATAAAACCGACAAAACCTAAAAAAAGACCTAAATGAGGTATCGCTGTAACCGTACTGACCCGAAGAATAAAACTGCTTTATCAATTTTACCGCGCGCGGAACGGTGTAAACGCACTCCCCCAAAAGAAATTCATGAAACGCTGGTTTTTGTTCATTCTGCGTCCCAAAAATTGGAATAAAAAGCGATCAAAAAATGTCACGTGCCCGAAAATGGAACCAATAAAAACGTCAACTCGTCCCGCAAAAAATAAGACCTCACATGACTCGGTGGGTCAAAATATGGAAAAATTATAGCTCTCAATATGTGGTGATGCAAAAACTATTTTTACAATAAAAAGCGTCTTTTAGCGTGCGACAGCTGCCAAAAATAAAAACCGCCATAAATAGTAAATCAAACCCCCCGTTATCACCCCCTTAGCTAGGGAAAAATAATAAAATGGTTTCCACTGTTTGGGCACATCAGGGGCTCTCCAAATGCAACATTGCGTTTGATGTCAATTCCAGCCAATTCTGAGTTGAAAAAGTCATATGGTGCTCCTTCCCTTCCAAGCTCTGCCATGCGCCCAGTGTTTTACCCCCACATATAGGGTAACAGCATACTCAGGACAAATTGCAAAACAATTTTTGGGGTCCAATTTCTCCTGTTACCCTTAGGAAAATAAAAAATTGGGGGCAAAAATATCATTTTTGTGGAAAAAAATGATTTTTTTATTTTCACGTCCGAGCGTTATAAACTTCTGTGAAGCACTTGGGGGTTCAAAGTGCTCACCACACATCTAGATAAGTTCCTTAGGGGTTCTCGTTTCCAAAATGGGGTCATTTGTGGGTGTTTCCACTGTTTAGGTACATTTGGGGCTCTCCAAAGGCAACATGACACCCGCAGACCATTCCATCAATGTCTGCATTCCAAAACGTCACTACTTCCCTTCCGATCCCCGACGTGTGCCCATACAGTAGTTTTCTCCCACATATGGGGTATCAGCGTACTCAGGACAAATTGGACAACAACTTTTGGGGTCCAATTTCTCCTGTTACCCTTGGGAAAATAAAAAAAATGGTGACTAAAAGATCATGTTTGTGGAAAAAATACGAATTTTTTATTTTCACGCCCGGGCGTTATAAACTTCTGTGAAGCCCTTCTGGGTTCAAAGTTCTCACCACACATCTAGATAAGTTCCTTGGGGGGGTCTAGTTTCCAAAATGGTGTCATTTGTGGGGGGTTTCCACTGTTTTGGTACATCAGGGGTTTTTCAATCGCGACATGATGTCCGATCTCAATTCCAGCCAAAAACGTCAAATGGCGCTGGTTCCCTTCCGAGCTCTGCCATGCGCCCAAATAGTGGTTTACCCCCACATGTGGGGTATCAGCATACTCAGGACAAATTGCACAATAACTTTTAGGGTCCTGTTACCCTTGGGAAAATAAAAATTGGGGTGAAAAGATCATTTTTGTGGAAAAAATATGATTTTTTAATTGTACCGCTGTACGTTATAAACTTCTGTAAAGCCCTTGTGGGTTCAAAGTTCTCACCACATATCTAGATAAGTTCCTTGGGGGGGTCTAGTTTCCAAAATGGGGTCACTTGTAGGGGGTTTCCACTGTTTAGGTACATCAGGGACTCTCCAAACGTGACATGGCGTCCGATCTGAATTCCAGCCAATTTTGCATTGAAAAAGTCAAACGGCGCTCCTTCCATTCTGAGCTCTGCCATGCGCCGAAACAGTCGTTCCCCCCCCACAAATCGGGTATCAGCGTACTCAGGACAAATTGCACAATAACTTTTGCAGTCAAATTTCTCCTGTTACCCTTGGTAAAATAAAAAAAATTGAACCTGAAGTATTTTTTTTGTGAAAAAAAGTTAGATGTTCATTTTTTTTTTTTAAATATTCAAAAAAATTCCTGTGATGCACCTAAAGGGTTAATAAACTTCTTGAATGTGGTTTTGAGCACCTTAAGGGGTGCAGTTTTTAGAATGGTGTCACTTTTGGGTATTTTCTATCATATAGACCCCTCAAAGTGGCTTCAAATGTGATGTGGTCCTAAAAATAAAATGGTGTTGTAAAAATGAGAAATCGCTGTTCAACTTTTAACCCTTATAACTTCCTAACAAAAAAAAATTTTGGTTCCAAAATTGTGCTGATGTAAAGTAAACATGTGGGAAATGTTAGTTATCAAGTTTTTTTGTGTGCCGTATCTCTGTGATTTAAGGGCATAAAAATTCAAAGTTGGAAAATTGCAAAATGTGCAAAATTTTTGCCAAATTTCCATTTTTTTCACAAATAAACGCAAGTTATTTGAAGGAAATTTTACCACTAACATGAAGTACAATATGTCACGAGAAAACAATGTCAGAATCACCGGGATCCATAGAAGCGTTCCAGAGTTATGACCTCATAAAGGTACAGTGGTCAGAATTGTAAAAATTGGCCCGGTCATGAACGTGCAAACCACCCTTGGGGGTGAAGGGGTTAAGAAGATGTGGTGAATGCAGTCTATTTATTCCAACTATCAGTTGATGTGTTACTAAGGACGAGCAATGCCTGTCCTGGGCATCCTTTTGGGCAGCTATGAGGTGTACCTGAGTGGTGCTAAAAAAAAAAAAAGGATTGTTAGTCTGTGTGCTTTCCGGCTTTCATTCTTTTTGGTACAGATAAGATATGGATAAATGGATATATAGATAGAGCAGATTTCTAATTTGCTTTTGCTATTGAAAACATTATCTATGAGCTCAAAAACCTTTCAGGTGATGCCGTTTTTTAAAAAGCTGATCTGCTTTTGCAACTGAAAAACGTATCCTCAAAAAACGCTGTGTGTGAATGTAGCCTTAGATCAGGAAAAGAACAGCCATTTATAGGACATTGTATAACTTTCTCAAATTCCTATGAAAAAATATTCAGCACATTCTGCAGTGAACTACTGTACCCAATTTATTATATATTGTCAGAGTCGGTCCATTTTATACCGACTCCAACTCCACCAAAATGAGCACCGACTCCACGACTCCGACTCCACAGCCCTGCACAGAGCATGCCTAGAAAATTCTCTCACATTAGTCGGTTGTCTCCAGACAATTGTGTCTGCTTTAGAGCATGTCTCTAAGAGAAGTGTCAGACGGCTGTGTAACTCGGACAAGGATCGCAACGCAATGCTCAGATGCGCTGTCTGTTCTCCCAACCCACATGTTGCACCATGTAATTCTATGAAGCTCTGGTTGGTAGCGCCAACTGCCAGTCCAAGCATTGCGTTGCAATCCTCGTCCAAGTTGTACAGCCATCTGACTCTTCCCTAAATCCTGTTAACAGAAGCCTGACAACAGACAATTCCGAGAGACATGCAGTCGCTGTGACTCTATTCTAGCATGCCGAAGATGCTCTATTAGCACACGAGCACATCTTATAACTCCTTAGGCTAGTTTCACATTAGTGTTTTTTAGCGCTGCGCTTCGTGCGCAATAGAAACGCATGCAAAAAAAGCGTCATGCGTTTTAACCAGTTAGTAGCCATGTTAACTCTTAAAACGCATGCGACTTCAAATGCAGGTGTGCGCATGTACATGCACACGCCTGCGTTCCCATAGACTGCAATGTGTTATTTTTGTGCATTCCGTGTGCTAGCGTTTTTTTGACACTGTTGGACGGACTCAAAAATGCAACAGGTTGCGTCGGGTGCGCCTAGGCACACATTACAAAAAAATGCATGCGCATGAAAACGCATACGTGCGCGTGCGAACGCTAGACCATGCGCCCGCCATGTTAAACATAGGGGCGCATGGACACGCACGATGCGCTGCGCTAAAAAACGCTAATGTGAAACCAGCCTTATCGAGCACGTTCGCTCAACAATAGTTGGGGCAGATTTTTTTTTCCCTCTGCTGAGTAGAAAAGTGTAACATGCCAAAAAATATAGTATAGTCACCTTATTGTGGCATCCTTCAGGTCTATCTTTTCTGATATTGGAAGCCATGACGCTGGTGTGAACTGAGCGTAACAGAGGACAATTTGCTATTTCGGTAGACCGTTTTATCAGAGAAACCCTAGGTAAAAAAAACAATGAGCAAATATCTTGCATAAAGTAAATTAGTAATAATACATTTAAATAATATAGGGGTACTTAGTTTTTACACTTTTTAATAAGTGTCAACTATCTTACCACAACAAGGTGTACCCAAACAGGATAGTGCCAATCTAATATCTCACCTCGCTATGTGTCAACAGACCTCAAAATAGATGGGGGCAAAGCAGGACCCAGACCTGACTGATTTGCACCTGCCCATGGAAAGCTATATACACAGGTGCACAGACTAAAAGGTGAGGACACCCCCAAATGTACATAGTGCAAAGAACTAAATCGAAACTGAAAAAATGGGGCAGCACATCTGTTGGTATAAGTGTAGTGTGTAGGTGCAGATTCACACTTAGCCCATTAACAGAAAACCTAGGATAAAAGCAATGACTGGATACCCTGTAGTAAGGGAATAAAAAGTAATAGTACTTGTAAATAACATGGGGTAGTTAGCGAGATGAAATACTAGACTATGGGGACCGTCCTGATTGGGTGCACCTTGTCGTGGTGGGGTGACTTTTACTTATTTTTGATCAAAACCGACTCTAAGTACCCCATGTTATTTACATGTACTATTACTGTTAACTTACTGCATGGGAGCTGCTTATTGTTTTTTTTCCTAGTTTGTGTCTGTAAAATAGCCACAGTGTGAACGTGCACCTACACATTACACTTATACCAGCAGGTGTGCAGACCCATTACTTTGGTTTTTCTTAAAGTTTTTATCAGTAAACATTTTTTTTTCCTTTTATTTTGCAGGTTGATTTACAAGTTTGAGTAATGCTTCACATGTTAAAACCTGCTTAGAAAATATTGCATAACTCCCTTATCCTTTCTTGGCAGTGTTTGTTCTGCATATGATATGGTATTAAGCAGGGTTGTGGTGGAGTTGGTGTCCATTTTGGTGTAGTCGGAGTCTGTATAAAATATTCCGATATATAAAACATTGTGTACAGTAGTACAATGCAGGATGTGCTGTAAATGTTTCCATAATATAGAGGGAAAGTTATGAAATGTCCTATAAATGTCTGTTCTGTTCCTGATCTACCTAGGCCTTTAGTTGAGATGAATCTGACTTAAGTCTGAAGCCCTAAAAAATGGGACTTGGACTTTTACACCCACAAGGCCATTGACTTCAGTGATACGGTCGGAGTCACTATATGCTCGGTTGGACATCATTTTAAAGAGTGTGCCGATTTCAGTTGAGCACCAAAACGCAACCGACTGTGTTTTGATGCCCTCTTGATAATGGCAGATATACCACCAAAAATTATGTCTGACAGAGCATATAGTGACTGTGTGCATCATTAAGTCACTGGCCTCATCAGCCCCGTTTGGAGCCTGTTATGACTGAAGGAAAACTGAAGAGCAATAGATTGGGCACACCAATACTGTTAAGAAAAGCCAAAAATCTTTATTCCAGCATGTCAAAACATGGTTAAAAGCATAGAGAACACCTGACCCGTTTCTGGCATGTTAAAAGCGCCTTTAGTCATAGGATATGGCTTTTAATGCGCCAGAAACGCGTCAGGTTTTCTCTATGTTTTTAACCATGGCTTGACATGCCGGAATAAAGATTTTGGGATTTTATTAACGGTGTTGGTGTGCTGGATCTATTCCATTTCAGTTTTCCTACCAGGCTGTGCTCACCAGCGGTACTGGCACCTACCTGTGTTTCAAATTGGACTCTGCCTCATTTGGTTGCATTTGGATTACGTAAAAAGCTCCCAAACCCCTCTCTCCTGCACTCTGTTGTGACTGAAGCTCGTTTTTCAGGTCTTCAGACGGAGCCCCTGACAAGTGGATGAAACGTGGTGTGAGCCCCGACTTAAAAGTGTTGTTTTGTATGGGCAGTCAAGTTTTTGACTTATCCTGGTTAAACCTTTTTCACTAAAGATACCTTTATAAAGAAAATTCTCCAAAGAAGCATTTTTAGTCCATTACTGTAAGTACAAGAATTATGCCTCATGTAGTCTCAATCAACAGAGACTACTCCCACTAAATTGGAAAGAAACAAGAGAATGCTGGAGTCCAGATCTATCTAAATCAGTACAAAATTTTATTGACAAAAAACAGGCACATATAGAGTAACAGAACAATCATGATAGTATAATAAAAAGGCAATAAATGAATGCCCGGAGCCCACTGAAACAGACAAATCAGCAACAAATAAATTTGTTATCATGTGAAAAGCACTCAGGCCCTTAGTAAGGGAAATGAATTAGTGCAAGTAAACAGTGCTGGGGAATCTGCACTGAAAAGAGTTAATCCACAGAAGTATATTGCACTAGACTCTGGCAGTATGAATCTATAGTGCTGTGGCAATGAGTATGACCCCCACTGATATCTAATTTGCTGTGAACAATATAATCTGAAAATGCAGCATATCATAAGGGGGGCAATAAAACATCACCACCAAACCAGTGTCCCCGCAGTAGCGAGTGCAGTACAATACAGGCAGAGAGGAAAAAAAAAGTTCAGCACTATGTGTTATATCTATTGCACAGATGCCCAAACGAAGGGGAAGAGAAATATCATTGTGTGTACATACCCATCATGTCCTGCGCTGATTTGTACACCCCAACACGTGTTTCGCAGTGAAAATACCGCTTCCTCGGGGGCAGGGCTGTGGAGTCGGTAAGCCAAACCTGCGACTCCGACTCCTCAATTTCCCTTACACCGACACCACGACTCAGACTCAAGATATTTAGATAGAACATAATATCTGTTTATTGGAATACAACTTTAGAACACAAACTGTAATAAATTGTAAATATGTAATACACTGTATAATATCGATTACATACAGTACAGACCAAAGTTTGGACACACCTTCTCATTCAAAGAGTTTTCTTTATTTTCATGACTATGAAAATTGTAGATTCACTCTGAAGGCATCAAAACTATGAATTAACACGTGGAATTATATAATTAACAAAAAAGTGTGAAACAACTGAAAATATGTCTTATATTCTAGGTTCTTCAAAGAAAACACTTTGCTTGAGAAGGTGTGTCCAAACTTTTGGTCTGTACTGTGTGTGTGTGTATGTGTGTGTGTATATATATATATATATATATAAAATATATATATATATAATACAATACACACACACACACACTGACTTTTCTCGGCTAAGACAAAGCCTAGATCCTCAGGCTACATTCACACTGGGGGCGTAGCCAGGATCTAACCGGGGGGGGGGGGGGGGGCAGAACCTCATACTATTCTGCAGAATCTCATACTGTTCTGCAGAATTTCATACTGCACACCTCAGCTGCTGCAGAACCTCATACTGCACACCCCTACACTTGAAAATAAAGCCTGCACCTTAAGAAGATGATGTGGTGATGAATGCAGTCTATTTATTCCAACTATATGTTGATGTTACTGAAGACGAGCAATGCCTGTCCTGGGCGTCCTTTTGGGCAGCTATGAGGTGCTAAAAAAAAAAAGGAGTGTTAGTCTGTGTGCTATCCGGCTTTCATTGTTTTTGGTACAGATATGATATGGATAGACAGATATGGATATATAGATAGAGCAGATTTCTAACCTGCTTTTGCTATTGAAAACATTATCTATGAGATCAAAAACCTTTCAGGTGATGCGGTTTTTTAAAAAGCTGATCTGCTTTTGCGACTGAAAAACGTATCCTCAAAAAACGCAGGAAAAACGCTGTGTGTGAATGTAGCCTAAGATCAGGAATAGAACAGCCATTTATAGGACATTTCTTAACTTTCCCAAACTCCTATGAAAAAATATTCAGCATATTCTGCTTTGAACTCCTGTACCCAATTTATTATATATTTTAGCAGTCGGAGTCGGTCCATTTTATACCGACTCCACCAAAATGAGCACCGACTCCACGACCCCGACTCCACAGCCATGCTCGGGGGGGGGGGGGGGGGGGGTGTATTTAGGTCAATTTCTAATTTCTAAACCTGCCAATCCCTTAAAATAGGGGATTAAAATGAAGGGTTGTCATTGGAAAACGCTGTTTGTCACTTATTCAAGGTCCGCTCCAGTTATTTGGCCGTACGACCCGCTTGATCACCATTTTTTGGAAGGTATTGTTGACATTTCTACAATGCACACAGTAGGAATGCATGTGCCCGTCGCGTACTTCGGAGAGATGGTTCGCCATGTTCTGCATTCTCTTCATTGTGTTTCCAAGGAGATATGACTCATGGATTTAAAAGCCTCCAAGTAAGAAAATGAAATGCCAGCGAGCAGAATTCAGTTTATACTTCGATCACTACTTGGGCACAAGTCTTGTCTGGACCACCAATGGTATTCAGGAGTGACTACTCAATGAGTGGTGCTCCAAGAAAGGGAGGATACTTCTGCTTTAACCACAGTACAGCTAGTCTGGAATTGTCATTGATATTAATAGAGACCCGTTGCTTAACGAGTGCCGATCTGCGGAATCGTAAGTGATCAATAAGGACCATTTCCGCCTATTGAGAGAGGGAGAGAAGATGGGGGGGCTGTTTCTTCCTTTTTTGTGTTTTATTGTCAGTAGCACATACCTGTTTCCACAGGGGAATATGCTGCAGACTAATAATATTTTATTCCTGCATAGAAGATAATGTCAATGAGAAACAGCGTGGCATCAAATTAGGCCAGAAGGGGACTTGTTGTGGTCTGAAGACTGTATGGAGATGATTGAAGTGTCAGATCAGCGTCTTAGTAGTCCAGATTGGGATGATGAGGGCATGCACCAGCATTTTTGCCACCAGGTTTATACTATGTTATTTGAGAGCACCTTAATGTAGGGACAGAGACATTGATTCCAGTGATGTCACGTAGTGGGCTACTTTGTGTAGTTTTGGAAAAAAAAAAATCACTTTTTTTTATCTGCTTCAGATTGAACAGTTCTCTGATTGGCAGCTTTATGTGTACACTGCATAGGCAGAAAGCTGCTAACCCGTGGAGGGGGCATGGTGACACAGAGCAGAAGTACTTCATGGTATGCGACAACTTAACCTCTAGTGATAATCTTTTGCTAATAAAACACTGATTTTATAGAACTAACAAGCAGCCCAGTAAGTGACATCACTGAAATCGAGGGTCTCTGCCCCTGCGTCATGCTGCTTTCAGATTAAAAACCTTGTGACGCATTCCCTTTAAGTTGAGGAACGTAAAGCTTTGGATGGAAAGAAATGTTTGAGTTTAAAGGGAACCTGTCAAAGCCCTAATTAGCATAGGCAACGGGGACCCTATTACTGCTTTTTTTTTTTTTTTTTTTTAAACCTTTTCACAGAAAATGTTATACAGGGCTGGTTAGGCAGGAAATGTACCCATACATAGGTGAATGCTGCTGGGTTGGAGGGCACGGGGGACCGGACCGCCTCCCTTTAAGGCAGTTGAAGAGGCAGTACGGGCATGTCAGTTTGAAAGACAAGGCAGGATCAAAGTTTACCTGGAGGCAGTGGGCTTGTGAGACTAGGAAAAGCGTGGAGCCATTATATATGATGGATAGGTCTAGTTGGAGGTTGATGGTGGAAAAATGCATTTTTTTTTTTTATTGAGCTTAGTATTTAAGAGAAGAAAAAGGAGGATATATCTAACACACAGGCATTTTGGATAGCAGAAAGGTAACACCTGGGCCAGGGAGGAACATGTTAATATTATCGAGGTTAAGGCTATGTGCCCACGTAGCATTTTTTAAACGCTCAGCAAACTGGTTCTCCTTCCCAGAAAACGCGCGTTTTTGCTGCGATTTTTTTGCGTGTTTTTTCTGTGCAAAAAACGTGCGTTTTTGATGCGTTTTTTTCCACGCGTCTTTTGTACTATAGGAAATAGCCAAAAACGCGGACCTAAGCGGAAATTAATGAACATGCTGCGTTTTTTACCGCTAAGCATTTCCTTAGCGGTAAAAAACGCATCCATTGGCACAAAAAGGCCAAAATGCTTTTAAATGAATGAGATGCTTTTAAGCGTTTTTGATGCGGTTTGACCCCGAAAAGCGCATCAAAAACGCTTAAAAAAAAATGCTACGTGGGCACACAGCCTAAATGTTCCGAAAACCGTGAAATTCTGTTAATTGAGAAGAGTAGGGGTCCCAGGACGGTGCTAACAAAGGAAGGACCACACAGAGGTGATGTGTGCGTAGGAGGCACATGTATGGTTGATGAGGTATGAAGAGCGCCAAGTCTATAATGACAAGGGATGAGTGTGTTTGTTTGTAAGGCCGGGATCACACACGCCAGGAGTACGGGCGAGTTTCGCATGTTAATACCTGGCACTGCCGCCGGCACTCGGATTGGAGCGTGCGGCTGCATAGCAATACATGGAGGCGCACGCCCCCCTCCTGAGTGCCGGGTATTAACATGCGAGACTCGGCCATATTCCTCACATGTGTGATCCCGGCATTAAGGTGAGAGAAGGTTCACTTGCGTGGAGGAGGAGGACAGGCCTAGAAGAAGGAGCACAAAGAGGTGTGACACCTTGACCATCAAATCAGTCTGAGTCTCATGGGCTGGAAACATGGATCCATTTTTAAAACTTATGTATGGATCAATGAAACTCCATAACATGATTTGTTAAGGGGAATGTCAGTAGTTTTTCTTTTTTGCTTTGTAATCTGAGAGCAGCACAATGTAGGAGCAGGGACACTGATTCTGATGATGTATCACTTACTTAGCTGCTTGCTGCAATTTTGATAGAATCCCTGTTTTCTCTGCTGTAGATATAGCTGAGCTGTGTATAACCCCGCCCACGCCACTGATTGGCAGCTTCCTGTGTACATTTTTAGCAACCTGACAATAATTGGTGGGGGTGGAGTTAAACAATTTAGCCTTCTGATTAAACACTGATTGTATTGAAACTACAGCACACAGCCACAAAAGTGACTCAACCCTAGAATCAGGCTCTCTGCCCCTACATCATGCTTCAGATTAAATAGCAAAAACCTGCTGAAAGATCCCCTTTGAGGCGGCGTTTCATATGCCAGTCTTAATGAGTGGTGTCTCGGAATAAGATGCACCAAACTCATTAAGAGACACATCCTTTTTCTGAATTTGGCACATTCAAATGGTGGCATGTGCTGTGCCAGAAATGTTACTCCAATCCGGGACTGGAGTACCATTTTGAATAAATGAATGCAGCCACTTTCCGAGTTTGACGGATAGGTGTAGCCACAGCTCCACCGTCCCATTTGCCCATTTTGGCAGAACTACTTGAAAGTTCCAAAACCTTTGTGCTACTCATTATAGAGTGTGTTACTCGATACATTCAAGTGTTTTATCGGCTGGATGGGTCAACGTGTATTCCTAACAATACAATTGTGGGGCGGTGGGATTTCCGACAATTCCAGCGGCCTCCTCACAAGAGAAATGGACTTCATCATTCATTCATCCAAACTTCTTGTTTTTGTACGTGCACCTGCATTGAACGGAGCAGAAAGAGAAGTTTATTTTTTTAAATGTGGTTCCGAACAGGATGAAGAAAAACAAGATCTAGGAAATGTTGCCGCCTTGCACTTGAGATCCTCCGTACCTGCTGCACATTTCATCGTTCGATCCTTCGAGGTTATGATAGGGATGTTGAGCTGGGTCCCTCTGCATTTGAGCAGCAGACTGTAATTTCCCTTTATCCTCTCATGCATGGCAAGGACGGCCCAGCTTTGACTCATTGCGACTTCCATTTATTGTTCCATACAAGTTCTAATTTAGACTTTGTGCAGAACTCCCTTTCTCACTGTGAGCGAAATAAATTCCTCCGTGAGTCACCCTCCTCGGTAATCGCTCACATTTACGAGATGAGGTCTAATCCTTACAATAGGGGGTTACGTCTCATTTTACTTGTCCTCTCTGGCCATGCAGCATTCCTATAGATTTAGTCCCTTTAAAAGCAGGATCACACCTTTAATCCCCCCCCCCCAAAAAAAAAGGTCATTCACGCGGCATCATCTTAATATGTCAGTCAGCGGCTTCATGTAATTGTTTTCTCTACCTATTAGCTGTAAGTGAAATTGCCTGTCATTAGCCGTAATGTCTTCTTTAAATGCCCTTGTTTATGGGAGTCACGCTGTCAGGTACATGTGCCCGTCAACGCTTCGGATACACAGGACACCATTGTGTGGCTTCATTCTATTTGAGCTGATTGAATTCCGTGGAATTTTATTTACATGACTGTTGTATTTCATCTTTTTTTGTGTTTTGTGTATCGTCATCATCATGTGACAAATTTACTATTTCTATAACATCCTCTCTAGTGCACCCACTAAACATCCCCTTCTTCAGAAATGTGGGAGTTTAAATAGAGAGTGGTGCAGTGGAGGTTGTCTTGTGACCTAGTGCCATTCTGCTCTCCTGCTGGGAGTTCAAACACGGGAAGAACATACAAACTCCTTGCAGATGTTGTCCTTGGTGGGATTCGTACCCAGGACTCCAGCGCTGCAAGGCTGCAGTGCTATCCACTGAGGCACCGTTCTACCCCTATTCAGAGGATTGTGTTGTGTTAGTCCCGATGCCCCTAAGACGTTCTACAGGAAAGGAAACCAGAAGCAGAATCTTATGTAATACACAGTTTTGTTTTAGCCTGCGATATACAAGAGAAGTATTAGCAGAAGTTTCTTCACAGCAGGCAGGTAGGTGATGCTGTTTTTACCTATGTCAACTCCTAGAAATCCCAGTTTTTATCTACAAATCCCAAAAAAATGGGGGGCACCACTGCTTAACCTGGGTTCTGCCATTTCCCCAAGATTGAAAGCTATTCTTTATATATAGAATAAGTGGATTAAATCATAGGGGTCATAGTGCTCAGAACCCCAGCGAGCTGTAAATTATCCCTTATGCTATGGAAAGTTGAAGATAAACACCTTTAAAAGGGTGTTCCCATCTCCAAGATACTATCCCAATATGTAGTAGGTGTAATAATAATATTAGCAAATGCCTCCAATTACATATGAAGTATAGTTCTTCTGATTCCCTATGTCGGTTACCCCATGTGCAGGGCATTTGAGTAGATTAGTTATCCATGGTTACGACCACTTATACAGTAACAGTTGTTAATGGTCGTAACCATGATACCTAAGCTATTGCAATGCCCTGCACGTGGGATAAGTGACGTAGCTAATCAGAAGAACTATACTAATTTGTAATTGAAGGTAATTGCTAATATTATACCTACTACATATTAACATAGTATCTTGGAAGAGAGCGGGTCACCTTCTGTCCAGGGTGGTGGCGGCCCAAAGGGAATCGGCGTATATTGCTAAATTAAAGGGGAAAGACGGATGTGAGCATACAGGCAGTAGGGCCATACTGGAGGTGGTGATGGGATTTTACTCCAATCTGTACCAGTCACACGTGCAGCCGTCGGAGGAGGAAATTGATAACTTTTTAGTGGGGGTGCAGCTTCCACGACTCTCACTAGCGGAGCAGAGGCTTCTTGAGGAGCCCTTTGATATGGAGGAACTTGAGGCAGCTCTGGCCTCTGTACCTAGTGACAGGGCCCCGGGGAGGGGGGGGGGGGATGGTATCCCAGAGGAAGTCTACAGAAAATACAAGGAGGTGTTGCTTCCCAAGTTGATGGAGGTTTACTCTGTGGGTTTGGCGGGGGGGGGGGGAGCTGCCCTGTTCCATGCGAGAGGCGATAATTGTTGTTCTACCAAAGTAGGGAAAAGATTTGACGGACCCGGCTTCATATCGTCCAATCTCTTTGTTGACCACTGACATTAAGTTACAGCGTGTACGTAGCAGAGGCGCGTGTGTACAGCGTGTACGTAGCAGAGGCGCGTGTGTACAGCGTGTACGTAGCAGAGGCGCGTGTGTACAGGGGGTATCAGGTTCAGTAATAGGGACACATATGGCAGCAGTGGCTCAGCATTGGGGTATCAGGTGCAGTAATAGGGACACATACGGCAGCAGAGGCTCAGTATTGGGGCATCAAGTGCAGTAATAGGGACACATACGGCAGCAGCGGCTCAGCATTGGGTTATCAGGTGCAGTAATAGGGACACATACGGCAGCAGCGGCTCAGTATTGGGGTTTCAGGTGCAGTAATAGGGACACATACGGCAGAGGCGGCTCAGTATTGGGGTATCAGGTGCAGTAATAGGGACACATACGGCAGCAGCGGCTCAGTATTGGGGTATCAGGTGCAGTAATGGGGACACATACGGCAGCAGCGGCTCAGTATTGGGGTATCAGGTGCAGTAATAGGGACACATACGGCAGCAGCAGCTCAGTATTGGGGTATCAGGTGTAGTAATAAGGACACATACGGCAGCAGCGGTTCAGCATTGGGGTATCAGCAGGATGAGGTGTTTGAGCAGGTTGGAGATACATGGTGATGAGCCTGGAATATGAGAAGTGAAACAGTGTCTTTGTTGTATTCTCTGCAGCTGAGTCCTGGCTGGAGAATTGTCATTATCGGTCTGGGCCAGATGGAAAAGACGTGAAAAGTGAACGATTCCATCAGAAAGAACGTCGGCGGTAAATCACCAACTATACCTGTGCAGTAATCACATATGTTTTGTAGGACTGGTATTTACCACTGACCATATTGCGGTAATCCAGGTTGGTCTTTATATAGGGATTATTTTCACTAACAGCGCAGTAGTCTCCTACATCCACTATTAGGGTGCGTCACCGAGTTGTAATCAAAGTTACCTAGTTAGGGGCCCACTCAGAAGTTTTGCCCCCCCCGAACCGAAACCCTAGCTACGCCTCTGCTGGGACCCCTTTGAGGGTGGTTAGGGAGTTTAAATATTTGGGCATTGTGGTCTCGGCTAAATTGGAGGAATATGAACGGCTTAATCTTACCCCCTTATCAATAAGTTTCAACAAAAAATTGGAGCATGGAAGAAACTATTCCTGTCTGTGGCAGGTAGAGCAAATTTATTAAAAATGATCCTCATGCCCCAGCTCCTATATATACTTCATAATACGCCTGTCTGGTTGGTGCAAAATAAATTCTACCGGATTGATTCTCTTTTCCGGGACTTGATCTGGAAAGTTAGTAGGGGACGCATTAAACTTGAACATCTACAGAGGTCAAAAGAGGAGGGGGGCCTGGCAATCCCAAACCCGTGGGTTTATTATGTGTCATCCCAATGTCAGCATATGGTGGGGTGGGGGGAGCCAACTCAATCTACGTCGGCCGGGAAGGTCCTTGAGTTTAGTGGGCAGAGGTCCGCTGCTGGCTAGTCTAGAGGCTGGTTAGGTTCCAGGTGATCGCTATGGTGGACAAGATTTGGCAAAGAGTTAGACAATGGAGGGGCATTACGGAGTTCACGCGCTTTTCGTCGGTTTGGTTTGATCCGAGACTGGGGTAGTTAACACGTCTGAGGGGATTTGCTCAATGGAGAAGGGTTGGGATATGGTTTGTGTCACAGCTGTTGGTTGACGGCATGCTTAAGACTTTTGACGCGATCAGGAGGGAGTTCCCTCTTAGTCAATCTCTCTTCTTTCAATATCTGCAGCTGCGGCATGCAGTCGATCGACAGCTTAAAACATCAAGAATAGTGGTGCAATCAGATGTGATGGTGAACCTTATAGGGTCACTGAGGGGCACTAAGGGTTTCATCTCCCTCGTATATAGGGGTTTTTTGGATTCATTCCTAGTAAGGCCCCCGGCTAAGTCCAGAGAAAAATGGGAGGAGGATGTGGGACCAATCTCGGATTCTCAGTGGGAGAGCGTATTACATTTCATCCCCAAGGTCTCTGAGTGAAGCCAGGAGAGTCTCACAACTCTACCTAACGCATAGGGTATACAGGACCCCGGTCTGGATGAGGAGGGCGGGCCTGAGGGGGGATTCTTGCTGCCCGTGTTGCTCTGAGGATGGGGCAGATCTATTACATATGATGTGGTCCTGCCCTGCCCTACAGAACTTTTGGGTACAAACACTTAATTTGACTCAGGAGGTAATGGGAGTGGATTTTATAAGGAACCCGCTGACGTGTGTATTGGGATGCATGGAGAATATTGCAGTTGATGAGTGGGGGAAGCTGACCATAGCCAGAATCCTATATGCTGCCAGAAAGCTCATTGTGGCCTTCTGGTTAGATGACAAACCGCCAGTTAGACAGGAACTGATTAATCAGGTTAACTTTATTGTTTTGATGGAACAGATCATATTTGCGAAAAGAGGTCAACACATGCAGTTTGAGAATGTGTGGGGTTGCTAGATGGAGCACCCAGGCCTGGCTTCGTAGGCTCTTATGAGAGAAAGAATGCGTCTACCTACGCGCCCTTGACCCTCTGTGTTGGTACCTTAAGGCTGAGTTCACATGTGGCGTTTTTTTCGCGTTTCCGCGGCGGTTTTAACCGAGCGATTTTGACGCGAAAAATAAGCATCCCATGCATTCCTATGGGATTCCGCAATGCTGTGCTAATGCTGCGGTTTTTACCACGGCGGAAATGCTTCGCGGTAAAAAACGCAGCATGCTCATTAATTTCGCGGAATCGCGGCGATCCCGCACCCATAGGAATTCATTGTTCTGCTTACTTTCCGCATGTGGCTGTGCCCACCATGCGAAAAGTAAGCAGAACATTTGCGGATGGTACCCACGGTCCGGAGGAGAGGAGACTGTCCTCCAGGCTTTGGGTCCCATATCCCTGTAAAAACTAGAATTTAAAATAAAAGATATTGTTATTCTCACCTTCCGACGTTCCGCGCAGCCTTCCCGCCTCTCTCCACGCTCCTGGTCCCAGTAAGCCTTTGCGAGTGATGACGTCCGTTCTCGCGGTCATTCGCGCAACGTCATCGCGAATGACCGCGAGACGTCGTGATCCCGTGAGAACGGACGTCATCTCGTCATCGCGGTAATTGTCGCAAAGGATTACTGGGACCGGGAGCATGGAGAGAGGCGGGAAGGCTGCGCGGGACTTCGGAAGGTGAGAATAACAATATTTTTTTTTATTATTTTTTACATTCTATCTTTTACTATTGATGCCACATAGGCGGCCTCAAAAAACAAAACAAAACATAGCATATTGGAGATGGGAATACGCCTTTAAGTTCTGTTAATTGGTGGGTGTCCTTGTCATGAGACCCTTTCCGTTCGCTTATACCAAGAAGCTCTAGTGCTCCATATACAGATTGGACTACCGGCTCAACCTAAGGATTGTGACTCCTTACAATGTTGTCGTGTTGAGCATAAGTGAATGGTAGGGAGGGGCTTAGGACCCCAAACGGTACTTGCCAGAGGCTTCAACTTCTGAAATTATTTTAAAGTTTAGTTACACTTTAAAAAAAAAAGTTTTTTTTTTTGTTCCATTCAGCAATTATTTTTTTTATTACATTAGTTCATGTGAATAAAAGGAGCAACTTTTTACCTTATTTTTGGTCGTTTTGTGTCTACAGCTAAATAGAGCAAAGCGTTGCCATGGTTACAGATGAAAATCAAGCCTTTAGACTGCAGAAGCTGTGTACCCTAATGCACGGCCATACTGGTTTGGTAGGGACGAGGGATCACCCGATGAGGGCTTTTATGTTTCTCTTGACTGTTGGGTCGCCGGCCTTTACTGCAGGATTTCCTTTATCTGAACACTGGGGCTTTAAATAAACATATCTGTCTTAGTATATTATTCTCTAGTGCGGAACTAGCAGAAACCGGGAGTGGGCAGCTGCTGACCCTTCCATTAGGGATACTCACTGCAGGTGGCTGATGAAAACAAGCCTGTATGAATCGCAATGATTGAGGACAGATTGGAGGGGGATCTGGCCGGAGTGATTGAGTCTCTGTTGTACATGAGTAGAAATAAACTATGTGGCTGGAACAAACTTTCTCTTCATCCCTGGCTAAGTCACAGCAAGAGGAAGAAAGGTAAAAAAACATTTAGCGAGCGGGAGAAAAAGATTTTTATTTTTTTTAATAATGTTAGATTATTTCCTTTTTTGTTATTTTTCCACTCAGTACAATAGTTTGTTTCCTTGCAGATGTTTTTTCTTCATAGTTTGTAGCCGTCTAATGTGTATAGCCCGCTTAAGAAGGGTGGACCGGAACAAATATTGATTTTCATCCTAAATGTGTCTCTTTATTTTAATAACATAATAGTTTTTCTAATATGGTTTGATTAAAAATTGCCCTAACCTTCCCTCTGTAATCTATTTCCATTTTGATGACGCTTTGTTTGAGAATCCTCAGTGCATGCTGGGATACTCAAGTGGGGTGTCATGAGCGGGCAGAGGTTGCGATCACTGCCGCAGCCTCTTCCCCCTCCCAAAAATGGTGATGGGCTAGTCCCTGCTCTACTGAGCATGTGAGTTGTCAATTCTGATGTATGCTCCGTCCCAAATCTCTGCTTACTGTGCCATATTCTTCTTGGCGCATAGTGACTGTGCACTCCCTTGCTGGCTGTAAGAAGTGACGAGCCAGCAACAGAGCGCACTGTCAATGTGCATCGTAAGGAGAGAATGCGAAGAGCGCACACCAGCCCCGCCAGTGAATGTGACGTCTGTTTGGGGGGTGGGTCTAGTTCTGCTCTTCGTGTTATCTCTTTACAATGCGCTCTGACGGTGCATTCTGTTGCCAGCTCGTGACTTTTAATTAGAGCTGCCGATGGAGCACACTGTCACTGTGCACTGAGAAGAATATGGCACAGTAAGAAGGTAACTCGTACTGAACACATGTTGCAATTGACAACCGACACATACTCAGTACAGCTGAGACTAGCCCAGCCCCTTAAATGGGTGTAGCTGATAACGTCCTGTTTGTGTATCCCAGCATGCACAGGGATGATGAAGTGAAATGTCATCAGAAATGGAATAAAAAAAAAAAAAGCAGTCAGAGGGAAAGGTGGCGACTTTTAATTACACTATATTAGCAAAACTGTTATGTTGTTAAAATAAATAGTCATTTAGGAAGAGAATCCATATTCATTTCAGACCATCCCTTTAAAGATCCACGCACATGGTGTTATGATAACCTGTAATATGTCTTACAAGTTGAGCTGGGCATTCCTGGGAGTACCAGCTAATTATATGTGAGAAGCTCTGAGCACAGGTGGCATACAACTTGGTTTGCTATTTTTCAGCCGTCCGCCTCTTCTGCCGACGATCCCGGACAGATGCTGTGAGATACAGGTGACACCGGCTTACCTGGTGATTGGGCATTGCTAGATCCAGCATGGCAGATTCCTCTTGCCCTTGGCAAATGCTGTGGGAGTGGAGTCTGAATAACCGTTCATGTGTTAATAGGGTCCACCTGTCCCACGGGGAGGTCCGACTATTGTATATGACCACCGTATGTAGCATGTGATAAAATGTGAGGCTTCTCTACCTCTACAGCTGAGGTCTGTGTGTGTATCGGGCAGTGACTCAGTCCTTCTACTTTGGTGGTCCATTGTAGTTATTGTCAGATGGCTGCTTGTTGAGGTTAATGAACGCTTGTATGCTAACTGCAAATCATTAACCAGATGTTTTCTTCCTACTCATAAAGGAGATCATTACATGGAAGTAAACTTTTAAGAAATCTGCTGAACTGCACATTTTAGTTCTTGACCGCTCTTGTGCAGTTCCCACAATGATTGGGATGGGGATCGCTGGAGCCAGAGCCCTTCCCTGTTATTCCCTATTATTATATTTATTACGTACTCATTCAGATGTGGAATGGCAGCAACCCATCACTTTAGGGCCCATTATAACAAGGCAAATAATAGTCACAAGTGACTTTATGGGTCATGTGAAATAAATATTTTTGATGTGTTAATCATATGTACTGTTCTTAAATAGCCGCTGTATTTGGAGACATGACCTTATTTAAAGGGAATCTGTCACTTCAAAATGTCATCATAAACTAAGCATATAGCCTTGTAGTGGATAATGCCCCTATAAATATCACCGATTTAGTGGTCTGCACGCTTCCTCCATTCTGTAGAAACTGAGGTTAATTTAAATATGCTAATAAGTGTCTGGTGCACCCTTGGTGCGGCTAAATGGCTCTGTGCACCATGCCGCCACCTCCTCACTGGTGATTGACAACGCTTACTTTCAGAGTGAGCCTTGTCTTAAGAAAAAGCTCAGGAAAGCCAACGCTGTCAATCACCAGTGAGGGAGGTGGGGATTTATAAATCCAGTGAGCAGGATGGTGTACTGAGCCACTTGACCACACCCAGGGTGCACGACGCACGCTAATTATCAAATTTAAATAAACCACTTTCTGGAGAGCTGAGGCAGTGATTAGACCACTAAAACTGTGGCTTTTATAGGGACTATATCCCCTACAACGATATGTTCTTAGTTTATAACAGATCAGATTGGCTGACCAAGTCTCTTTAAGGAATAAAGCAATAAGTAGGCAATCTGAAAATCTTTCTTCATAACCGAGAAGCGAGCTTCAGTTCAGGGTATGCAAGCCATTGAACTGTTCCAGGTGCAATACATGTTGTGAAAAGGGAATTTTCAGTACCTATAGTGCTGACAGCATACTGGAAGAGAAACTGCTCACTGAAAATGCGGGAGTGGCAAGTTACAGAGCATGAGCATCCGGACAACACATTAGATTATTTACACAGAAAGGGAAAGACCTTGCTTTTCTGCAGGATTTGTGTGCAAGGATAGGTAGGATTTAAATGTACTTTATTATGTTATTTTTTTTTTTTATTTTATTCTTTATTATGGATAGATTTATATTTACTTCATATTGTTAGATTTAATATTTCTAGTAAATATAGCAATAGTAAATATAAATCTAATAATCTAATACTAAAATAATACATATAACAATAGTAAATAAAAATAAACATAATCCAAAAAATAATATATTATATTTATTATTAGGTTTATTTTTAATTACTATTGTTAGATTTTTCTTAGATTTAGTTGTTATGATTTAGATTTATTTTTACTTACAATAATTAGCATTATTATTGTTTACTAGAACTGTTGTTGTTAGAATTGTTACTATTATTATTTGTTAGCGGCCCTGATGGGCCTCATTTATACTTTGCAGTTTAAGTTCACGCTGTATAACCGATATATAGCATAACACCAGTGCGGTCCTGCTCACATGACTTTGCCATTCCTCCGGTGATTCAATTTTTCCAGTTTTGCTTGTTTGCCAACTCCTAGTCTTCATTCTCCTGGTTTGATGAAATGTCACATTGATCCAATGAATATCTTTACCCCTCAGCGCTGCATCCGACTCTTTAATTTACCTCATTGGAACAATTTCCTTTGCCTTAATTATAAAGGAAGGGGGGGTTGTCTAGACAGGCTTCGTGTACATTAGAACAGAGCAGGATCAAAGTCCATCTTTTATTGACAGGCCAAACAGCCCAGGCTAAGTGATAACAGAAATGTGCTTAGTATTGTCCCAGAAAAGTACTGTACTTGCCGGAGAGTGAACACTTGCGAGCAGATGCCTTCCTAAAGATGCAAGCAAGGTTTCCTTGAGAAGTGGTTTATATCATGGGATAAAGCCACAAATTCTCCTTTCGCAATGATGATCCAGATGGAAAAATCTCAGTATCTTGTCCATAGATCTGAGCTTCACTCTATAGGGCTCATTTATCTATTTACAGTACAGACCAAAATTTTGGACACACCTTCTCATTCAAAGAGTTTTCTTTATTTTCATGACTATGAAAATTGTAGATTCACTCTGAAGGCATCAAAACTATGAATTAACACATGTGGAATTATATAATTAACAAAAAAGTGTGAAACAACTGAAAATATGTCTTATATTCTAGGTTCTTCAAAGTAGCCACCTTTTGCTTTGATTACTGCTTTGCACACTCTTGGCATTCTCTTGATGAGCTTCAATAGGTAGTCACCGGAAATGGTCTTCCAACAGTCTTGAAGGAGTTCCCAGAGATGCTTAGCACTTGTTGCCCTTTTGCCTTCACTCTGCGGTCCAGCTCACCTCAAACCATCTCGATTGGGTTCAGGTCTGTTGACTGTGGAGGCCAGGTCATCTGGCGTAGCACCCCATCACTCTCCTCCTTCATCAAATAGCCCTTACACAGCCAGGAAGTGTTTGGGGTCATTGTCCTGTTGAAAAATAATTGATGGTCCAACTAAACGCAAACCGTATGGAATAGCATGCTGCTGCAAGATGCTGTGGTAGCAATGCTGGTTCAGTATGTCTTCAATTTTGAATAAATCCCCAACATTGTCACCAGCAAAGCACCCCCATACCATCACACCTCCTCCTCCATGCTTTACGGTGGGAACCAGGCATGTAGAGTCCATCTGTTCACCTTTTCTGCGTCGCACAAAGACACGGTGGTTGGAACCAAAGATCTCAAATTTGGACTCATCAGACCAAAGCACAGATTTCCACTGGTCTAATGTCCATTCCTTGTGTTCTTTAGCCCAAACAAGTCTCTTCTGCTTGTTGCCTGTCCTTAGAAGTGGATTCCTAGCAGCTATTTTACCATTAAGGCCTGCTGTACACAGTCTCCTCTTAACAGTTGTTGTAGCGATGTGTCTGCTGCTAGAACTCTGTGTGGCATTGACCTGGTCTCTAATCTGAGCTGCTGTTAACCTGCGATTTCTGAGGCTGGTGACTCGGATGAACTTATCCTCCGCAGCAGAGGTTACTCTTGGTCTTCCTTTCCTGGGGCGGTCCTCATGTGAGCCAGTTTCTTTGTAGCGCTTGATGGTTTTTGCCCCTGCACTTGGGGACACTTTCAAAGTTTTTTCCCAGTTTTTCAGACTAACTCACCTTCATCTCTTAAAGTAATGATGGCCACTCGTTTTTCTTTACTTAGCTGCTTTTTTTCTTGCCATAATACAAATTCTAAAAGTCTATTCAGTAGGACTATCAGGTGTGTATCCACTAGACTTCTGCACAACACAACTGATGGTCCCAATCCCATTTATAAGGCAAGAAATCTCACTTATTAAACCTGACAGGGCACACCTGTGAAGTGAAAACCATTTCCGGTGACTACCTCTTGAAGCTCATCAAGAGAATTCCAAGAGTGTGCAAAGCAGTAATCAAAGCAAAAGGTGGCTACTTTGAAGAACCTAGAATATAAGACATATTTTCAGTTGTTTCACACTTTTTTGTTCATTATATAATTCCACATGTGTTAATTCATAGTTTTGATGCCTTCAGAGTGAATCTACAATTTTCATAGTCATGAAAATAAAGAAAACTCTTTGAATGAGAAGGTGTGTCCAAACTTTTGGTCTGTACTGCATTTTACTCGTTTATATAGCGCCATTAATTCCACAGCGCTTTGCAGACATTATCAGTACTATCCCCATTGGGGCTCACAATCTAGATTCCCTATCAGTTTGTCTTTGGAATGTGGGAGGATACTGGAGAACCTGGAGGAAACCCACGCAAACACTGGAGAACATACAAACTCCTTGCAGATGTTGTCCTTGGTGGGATTTGAACCCAGGACCCCTGCGCTGCAAGGCCGCAGTGCTAATCACTGACTCATTCAGGCGTCACTGATATTTTTCCAACATGTTAATAACAGCCCGATTTTTCATCAGTATTATGGATCAGCTTATCATCAGTGTTTGGTCCATGTGACCGTTTTTGCCATCAGCGCTTCATCGTTGTTTGTTGTATTGAAAAATAATCTGCTGTCGATTTCTACAGCTTCTCCCATCAAGCAGGTATTAAGCGCCAGACAGCACACGATGCCAACTAGGACGCCATCTGTGATGCTGTCCGACTTTTTTGTAGCGCCATGCACTTTAAATTTGTGATTTTGATTGGTGATTTGACTCAAAGCCAGACCAGTTTCTTGCAGTCCACAAAAAACAGACATGTGAATATACAGATGGAACGCAGACATGTGAACGAGGCTGATGTCAATATGTAAGGGCCCGATTCATAAAAGCTTTTATGCCCAAATTCTGCTATAAAAAGCTTTGAAAAATTGCAAAGTTTTTGTGCAGCGCTAACATTTTGGGACTTTTGGCATTCTCACAGCATGTTTTCCCCAGCTCCGACAAAGTGAATGGAGCTGAGGTGGGACAGGGTCTTGGCAACCCCGGCTCTTGAGATGTGGTGGTGGTGTTCCTTATGCCACAAATCTTATTCCGGTCCCTGATTTGGAGTAAGATTTATGGTGAAGTGTAAACTGGTTGTCAGATGCTCCTAGTAAGGCATTGTAAGGGAAAAGACAGACTGCCGTGTAACTGTGACGTGGATCGCAATGCTAAGATTGGCTGTCGGCTCTCCCTACCCGAGCATGACAGCAGCATAGAAATACAGGCTGTCACACTTAGGTCGGGAGAGCCGACGGCCAGTCCATCCATTGCTTTGGGATCCACGTCAGAGTTATACGGCTGTCTGACTCTTCCCTAATCTGTAGGATAAGCTTGGCAAACTTTTTTTTGCATGCAAGAAAGTCAGTGATGGAGAAACAGACCTAGTAATGAAAATCTGTTTTTTCTTGTATGCAAAAAAAAAAAAAAAAATCACTGGTGTCTGAATGTGGCCAGCGACACCCAAGCCAACAGAGGTGGGGAGGACGCTCTTGTCTTGTTACTTGACCATACAACGGCACACAGAGTGCTTCACATCTATCTGGACTTTGTGCCTCTGGTCTGGGCATGACTCCTATACAGTCATCTATATAGATTGTATATGATTCTCTGTTCTCTTTAAACCCAACTGAGCCCATTGCTTTCTATTGAGCTGCAAATTGTTCTGCATTAACCCGAGGGGAAGGGGTTAAATGCGTCCTTTAAGAATAATACAAGAAGAGGATTAGGTTGTTTCAATTGAAGCCATCATTGGCTTTGTATCGCTCAGGAGGAGGTAAGAGACTGGAGAAAATAAATCAATAGTAAAGCTATCCTGAATAGATTGTGCCCACATATTCTAAGGAAACTCATTATGATGGATGGAAGCGTGCGGGGCTCCGGGTGGAGAAATCTGCACTTGGTTTTTAATTGACTGTTTGCTCAATTGGAAAACAAACTGGAAATCTTGTGTTTAGTAATGTATTCTTGGGTTCTTTTTTGTGTTTCACTGTAGATTTGTCGTGTCAGCTTTGCTTGCAATCATACTGCGTGTCTGTTGCGTGGGTCTGGATTACTGCACATCAGCGTGCATGATGTAAGCCTCTCTGACACATTATATAATCTGTCCGCACAGCACAGATACCAGTGTCTGGACATATGTAGCACTGGCTGTATACAGATCAGATTGCTCTAGCCATTTATTCCCTGTCACTCGCATGTCAGGTGCCGGTGTGTTCTGCCGTAGGAGCGCTTATCTACAAGTGAGCAAAGGATCCAGCCGTAGGAGCACTTATCTCCAGGCGAGCATACAATGACATGTCATAAAAGCCTAGATCCTTAGATGATGACTAGACTTATTATTTATTATTATAGTGTCATTTATTCCATGGCGCTTTACATGTGAGGAGGGGTATACATAATGAAAACGAGTACAGTAATCTTAAACTATTCAAGTCACTGACTTGTACAGGAGGAGAGAAGACCCTGTCCACGATGGGTGAGGATACAATAGGTGAGGGTAGAGCTGTTTGCGCAGCGGTATGTGGAACAAGGGTTACTGCAGGTTGTAGGCTTGTCAGCAGAGATGGGTTTCAAGTTCCTTTTGAAGGTTTCCACGGTAGGCGAGAGTCTGATATCTTGGGGTAGAGTTCCAGAAGAGGGGGGATACACGGGACAAATCTTGTAAGCGATTGTGGGAAGAGTAGATAAAAGGGATAGTAGAAAAGTAGATCTTGTGAGGATTGGAGGATGCATGCAGGGAAGTACCGGGAGACTAGATGAAATAGCGGACAGACATTGTGGGATTCTGGTTAGTAAGGAGGTGATATCGGGTCCAGAGAGGTAGATCTGTGTGTCGTCAGCGTAGATCTGATACTGAAAGCCGTTGGGCTCTATGAGCTGTCCCAGGCCGAAGGTGTAGATGGCAAAGAGTAGAGGTCCTAGAACTGAACCTCGAAGGACACCGACAGATAGGGGGTGAGATGAGGAGGTGGTGTGTGAGTGGGAGATGCTGAATGTCGGATTTGTTAGGTATGAGGAGATCCAATATAGGCCAAGTCTGTGATGCCAAGAGATGAGTGAATCTGTAGTAATAGTGAATGGTCGACTGTGTCAAAGGCAGAGGACAGGTCCAGGAGGAGGAGGACAGAGTAGTATCACCTGCATTTTGCAGTTAGTAGGTCATTGGAGACTTTAGTCAGGGCAATTTCAGTGGAATGATGCGGTCTGAAGCTATTTTATAAGTGGTCAAAGAGAGAGTAGAGGACAGGTGATCAGGAGCAGAACAGACATTTATAGGATATTTCATAACTTTCCCAAATTATGAAAAAAATGTACCACTGTACCCAAATTATTATCTACCGGTATTTTAAGAGCCGGAGTTGATGCATTATATACAGACGCCAACTCCGACTCCTGAGCCCTGGTTGGCACAGGATCAGTGGATTGATGCCGTAATACTCTATATAATACATTTGTTTAAACATGGTGGAAACAGACAACTGATCGTCACTTGGAAGACACCCCCTCCCCCCGTATAGTCGAAGGGAAATATAGGTCTTAATGCACAATATAAGTCTTGCTTTTTTCACACTGGCCACTGAGCCCTTTTTTTTTTTTTTCTTTCTTTAGCTTCCTGTATTTTCAGGAAGCACATGTCCATAAGTAATAGACAGTGGTCAGACTCCAACCTTATCATTTGTATTGAAGCATCCAATGAGCTTGTGCAAAGGTCATTGTGAAGTAAGGGGGAGCGGGGGAAGCTGTAACATCGGCTATTGTGATTGGTGGATCCTGTTTTATTAGCTGAGGCATTACTGGTCATTGTAATCATGCCTCTGATGTTAAGGAGCCTGCTTATCTTTAGGGACAGTCATATACATATGATGGCTGTTGGCCAATCGCCGACTCTCTCATATAAAGGAGCGATCACGGCCGCGCGCTCCCGTGTTCACTATGAGAAAGCCGCCTGTTCACACATCGGCCGGCGGCTTAACTCCGGGAGAAGAATGTGGTTGGCAGTCCGAAAGCAGACATGCTTGATCGACATCTCTCCTGACCATCAGTCGGACTGTGCCTTCCTAAACATAAGACAGTTAGCCAAACCTGTCGATTTGGCCTTAAGGCTCCCTTACCCATCAAACTAAATTTGTCGTAATCTACCTAGTCTAATGTGTTCAGGGGCCTTCCTACTCTCTCTGACAGGTGAGATCGGCGCCGATGTGGGTCGAGTGGTTTTAATTTTTCTGCCCAACCTTTTAGTTTAGCAGATGAGCAGCTACCAGAGGTGTCTGACCGCAGCTTTCTCCATGTTTAGCGGAGTCAAGCATTCATGTGTACGAAGGGGTCTAGAGACATTGAGGTTGGCCGAATGATCGTATATGATACTTTTTAGAATGGTTTTATATTTCTGTTTTCTCTATTATTAGCGAACTCTGTGTATATCCATTTCATTGTACCACACCCAGACCTAGTGCACCTTATGGAATTCGGGAGCGATGCCTCGAAATTCATTAGCCGTCTCCTCGTATGATCTATGTATCAGTACGTGCCCCTAGGTGACTGCAGGAGGCTTTCATTTATGTGAAGGCGATCCATCTTCCGAGATTACTACAAGAAGTAACGTCTGCTTCTTCACTTACTCAACTCTTTTATGTTTGATAGCTTTAATTCATTTGCTGTGTTTTTCCAATTTCTTTTTCAGTTACACTTTTAATTCTGCAGGAAACGCTCCTTTTTTGAGTTTTTTCTTAAGAGTTTTGGGAGCATTTTTTTGCAACCTTCTGATTGGACATTGCTTAGTTTTGCAGTGGATTCCATTACGATCCGTTTCAAAGAAGTGACTTTCACTTCGTCCATGAGGAGTTTTAAAAAAAAATCCTAAACATGCACACAGAAAAGAGGATTAACAAGTAAGAAGAGTCTTTTAAACTTTTTTTTTTTTTGTAATTTCTTTATTTATGGAGGTTACGCTCCAAAAAGAATAACTTATAAAAGTCTTTACATAGCCAAAAGATATTATTTCCATCTTCTGAAATTGGTCAGGGCACTCGGCCAGTCTAAAAATAAGCTTCTTTCTAATTAACGTCTCTTATTAGTTTGTCTTTATTTTCCCGGTATTTTAAGTTTTTATGGTTTAATGCTTGTTGCAGGGCGACCTACCGCAGCTGCTATTTATGTCATGGTGAAGGATGTGCATTTCACAGAAAAACTGTTTTCTGCTAAGGCTGACCACTTTGCAGTTGACCCACCCATCGACTCTATGGCAGAACTTATGGATATACCCAATAACCTAGGAGCTGGTGTGCACTGCCGATCACCTCCCCCCAGCCCAGATGCTGCGCCCTTATCAGGGCTTTTACAATGGGCTTTCTCTGTTATTTCTGTAGGTAAACTTCAATATGGCAGGACAGACTGTATCCAGCTTATTTGTGAAGATGCTTCTGGCTTGAGCTGAGGAGAGTACAGGATAAAGCCCACCATGCACATTACAATAAAGACCTCCATACACATTAGTCTAATGGCTGCAGCACCTGCCGATATCGACAGATTCTGCTGACACTGATGTGTATTGGACTGATTGTTGGTCTTTTGGCGAGTTTCAGATTGCCAATCGCTTTGGCTCTTTCCCCAAATAAGACGCCGGTCAGAGATGTCTGATGACGTCTTTCTCATAAAGAAATTATAAAAAACCTGAGGCTGATCAAGTAATCTTGAATATGCAAAATTAAACAATAAACATAGGAGATTTATTCCTATCCCTGGAGTGAGAACTCCATCATCAGAGTAAATCCTCATAGTACATCAAAAAAAGGGGGGTTCAATCTGTAAATGAGGAAAGGGGGAAGAGAACAATTACTCAAAACCATATGTAACATACTTCCTAATGCGGCTAAAGGTACCCTTAAGAGATTGTGCAGCAAAAAGGAATAAAAATACCTGTGTGGTGAAAAATTGGAGTTTCAGAAGCTGTAAGGTATGATTTTTATATGATGTTTAACATGTGTAAGGCATGTGTACAGTTTTTTTCATTATGTATATCCATTTAACTACCTTTTTTGTACATATATAAAAATTTTTTTTATGTAATTCGATTATTTTTTTTTTTGTCTTACAGACCTAATCGCGTGAGGAAGGTACCTATCTTTGGCTCCTATTCTTCCACTGGGTGGCTCTTTCTCTCTCCCCTTTCTTTTCTCCTATTTTCCTTTTTTCTCCTTTCTCCTCTCTTTTCTCTGCCTTTATTATTTTTCTTGTATAGACATTCAATCAGTTCTAACATACAATATAACAGAGCATTATGTATTTGCAGTTATAATCCTTTTTTTCTTCCTATTTTTGATGTTTGCGCCGTTGCGGTCATTCATAATTTTTTTTATTTCACTTCTCTTGCCACACTTCCTGTTTTAGACATGTTTATGCCCCACTTCCGTCAGCGCTGACGGTCTGCACATGCGTGATGTAATACCGCGCCTTTGTGACACACTTCCCTTTTACTGTTACAGCCTATGCCCCACTTCCATCCTATTAGACGGTTTGCGCATGCGCGATGCGGGCGCAAGGTACCGCCCCACCTGTTGCACATTTCAGCGATTACTGGGCTATAAAGAGGCTCTATTCTGGCCTAGACACACATACACGCTTCACAGACAGCGGCGTAGACCCACACTACCTCTTTTCTAATTTGAGATTGGTAAAGGTTAGCGATATATTGCCTTATACAATTTTTTCTTTGATTACACTGTGTTTCTTACTTTATTCTTTCCTTTTTCTCTTCTACCTTACAGCTTCTGAAACTCCAATTTTTCACCACACAGGTATTTTTTATTCCTTTTTGCTGCACAATCTCTTAAGGGTACCTTTAGCCGCATTAGGAAGTATGTTACATATGGTTTTGAGTAATTGTTCTCTTCCCCCTTTCCTCATTTACAGATTGAACCCCCCTTTTTTTGATGTACTATGAGGATTTACTCTGATGATGGAGTTCTCACTCCAGGGATAGGAATAAATCTCCTATGTTTATTGTTTAATTTTGTCAATTATTAAATGTCTTTCTTCTCTATTACCTCTGGTACTAAGCACATAAGTCAGTGATACTGTACCAACTTTATTTTATTTTATGTCTGTGGCGGAGAAGATGTCTAACTTTATATTATGGTTGTATTTTGTTTAGATAAATACCCTTGATAAAGGCTTATTCGGCCGAAACGTTGGGGATCTGTGTGACTGACAAAATAAAAATTGCATATTCAAGATTACTTGATCAGCCTCAGGTTTTTTATAATTATTTTCTGATTTTCCTGGGAGCTTTGGTTGTCTTTCCCCATATATGCTATAAATTTCTCATAAAGGATACATAAGTGCTTGGCTAAGTGAGTTCTCTTGTTTAGAGAGACTGGCCCGAAGCTTGCCGGCTGAGTGATCCACTTATTCCCAAAAAGAAAAGGATCGGCAGCTCAAAATTGGGGGCACGCTCGTCGGCCCAATACACATTATGGCGGCCAAAAGATGCTTCGGGTGATCATTCGGCCAAAAGTCATCTCATGTGTATAGGGGTCTTTGCGTTGGCCTAACCCACCAATATCGACTGGTTTGGCTGATGTTGTCTAATGTGTATGGCGCCTCAGACTCTCCCTTGATTTCGGACTGCTGATCCTTTTTTTTTTTTCTCAGCGAGATAAGCCACCACCAGAGCAGTTGAGCATCGGCTCTGTCATAGAGGAATGTACAGGACCGCTCCAGATACTCAGCCGAGACGGCTGCTGGCCAAATCATTGTTCTGCCCACAGCTAAAGTGTATAGAAAGCCTAAAGCCCCTGTCACACACAGCGATCTCGCTAGAGAGATCGCTGCTGAGTCACAAGTTTTGTGACGCAACAGCGATCTCACCAGCGAGATCGCTGTGTGTGACACTTATCAGCGACCGGCCCCCCTGCCGGGTATCGCTGATCGTACTCGAATGGCCAGGACATTTTTTTTGATCGTTGGTCTCCCGCTGGCCAGCACGCATCGCTGCGTGTGGCAGGCGGGAGACCAGCGATCAGCAAGCTGGAGCTGGTAATCAGGTAAACATCGGGTTTCTAAGCGCAGCGCGGCACTTAGAAACCCGATGTATACTTTAGATACCAGAGCGCTGGTGCAGGGAGCTGGTAACAAAGGTATACAGCGGGTTTCTAAGCGCCGCGCGGCACTTAGAAACCCGATGTTTACCTTGGTTACCAGCTCCCTGCACCAGCGCGCTGGTATCTTAATGTACACTGCGGGTAACTAAGCGACGTGCGTCGCTGGTTACCCGCGTGTCGCTGTCCTGATTGCTGCTGAGATCTGCCTGTTTGGCAGCTCACCAGCGATCATGTAGCGACACACCAGCGATCCTGACCAGGTCATATCGTTGTCGGGATCGCTGGTGAGTTGCTACGTGTGACGGGGCCCTTGCCCTCTAAAGCGCCCCCTACAGAATAGATAGCTGTCAGCAAAATGATTATCTGCCCTGTTCACACCGGTTCCAGTGGTGTTCTATATGAGAAAGCTGGACGACTCTGGCAGAGGCTTCTCTCCTAGGACAAAAGGATTGGCAGTCTGAATTTGGACAATCCTGATCTTTCTCAACCCTAAGCCACGCGGCTCTTGGTTACCCGCTGTTTACCTTGGAAACCACGCTGGTTTCCAAGGTAAACAGCGGGTAACTAAGAGCCGCGCGGCTCCTAGATACCCGCTGTTTACATTGGAACCAGCATGCAGTGTCGCTGATCACTGGTCTCTCGCTGCCACACGCAGCGATGCCCGCTGGCCAGCGGGAGACCAACAATCAAAAAGCGGCCCAGGACGATCCTGCACGATCAGCGATACCCGGCAGGGGGGCTGGTTGCTGATCCATGTCACACACCGCGATATCGCTGTGGCGTCACAAAATCGGTGATCTCTCTGGCGATACCGCTGTGTGTGACGGGGCCTTAAGCATCAATTATCGTTGGATAGTTGGGAGCTTCCATACGCATAAGGGTACCGTCACACTTGGCGATGCACCGGCGATCCCGACAACGATGCGACCTGGTAGGGATCACTGGTGCGTCGCTACGAGGTGATGTCAAACAGTCAGATCTCAACAGCGACTCTGCAACGATACGGAATCATACGACGGTTGCTGGGACCCTGTCTCTCAGACATGTAGTATTGAGGTCGTTTGTCGTTGTCCCTGTCAAACACAGCGATGCCTGCTGGCCAGCGGGACACCAGCGATCAAAAAATGGCCCAGGACATTCGAGCACGATCAGCGATATCGCACCGGGGGGCCCGATCGCCGCTATGTGTCACACGTAGCGACATCGCAGGCGAGATCGCTGTTGTGTCACAAAATCGGTATGTGAGACGGGGGGCTTAAGGCTGTTGGTGGATCCCACCGATATTGGCATGTTTGGCTGACTTGCACAAACAGAGAGTTCTTGTAAAAACAAGCAATGTTGCAATTTACTGCTCATTAACATTTTCAGTCATTCTTGGGATATTAACCCGTTGGTTTATAGCTCATTGCTTAGTTGGTTTATAGCTCATTGCTTAGGAGACCGACCACCACTGCTGTGTAGCTTGTAAGTGCTGCTTTGAAGCTGGCCGGAAATGGGAGATAAGCGATCCTGGTCAGCATCAAATCAGGGCTTACAAGCGCAATAGAATAGAGCCTGTAAGCCCGGTACACGTTCTGTCAACTAGCAGCGTTAGTCGGTTTCCAAGACAGCTAGTCTTAAACATAAGAAATTGTTATCTCAAGAACGGTAGAACATTTTTAAAATGCCATGAATTACATAGTTGCTTGTATTTACAAGAACGATCTGACAATATCCAATTATGAAGATGGGAATAACCTCTTTGAAGAAACATTCTGAGAAAAAAACTATTATAGTAACTTTATTTTTTTTTTTTTTACTTGTGTGCCGTTAATATAGCTACATGTAGTTATCAGGTCTCTAGATTCCCATCTGCTCTTAATATATATATATATATATATATATATATATATATATATATATATATATATATATATATATATATATATATATATATATATAATATATATATATTACACACATTTTTTTGTTTTGTTTGTCTTATACTAAAGGGGTTTTCCACTACTGGGCTGGACTCCGCCATGCTTAATTACTGCAGAGCCCCATATAAAATAAAAGTTATGGATACTCCCCTCCCACAACGGCGCCATTACAATAACAGAGAGAGGTCACATCACATTGGTTGCCCAACTGTAGCTTCAAAAATATTCTGTCAGCGCACATTTACTCGGATGAAATAGTAAAAGCTGCAGCTGATCAATGACTGCTGATCGGCTGCAGCGCTCACATGAAAAAACAATGTCATGTGACCTGCTGGAAGTGCTGACATCTCTGGATCTAGGCCATAGCAGGAGGTAAGTACTCTTGGTAGTTATTTTTCTATCTATATGTGTGTGTGTGTGTATATATATTATAGACTGCATTTTGTATTCCTTCCGGTGAGTGTGAAAGCGCTGAAGAGGCGGACAGGGGGTGATCCTATGATCTGTGAGATATAGGCTGTGGGAGACAAGGAGGAGTCAGCAGGAGCTTACTGCCCTTATTATCTGGCTCTCATCTCAGCGTGCGCTGACATAAGCCCAGGAGACATGAGGTGAAGGCATCGGGACCCCTAGGAAGTGTGATGCTCTACAGGGTCACCCAGTCAGTAAATGGCCAAACAGCAGCTGTTGTCAGCCACTTATTAATCTGTTGCACTGACCAGAGACCTATAAAGGATGGAGCTAATGACTAACGAGGAGAACACTTGCCGTCTTGTTACTTTCTTGGTGTATCCCTGGCGCACGTATAGTGATCACTTGCTTATAGAGTTTTGTCTGATTTTCACCACCCCTTAGATTTGTATGGGTGATTTTGATCCGTGACTCAGATCAAAAACAGACATTATTGCTTGATTTTTTTTTTACAAAAAAGCAAAACACGAAAATGTGAGCCATAGAAGGAAAACTATGCCAATTTTTTATAAAACTCAATTACAACAATGATTTTTAGCCAAATATACATACATTTAAGAAAAAAAATCCCCAAAGGTGAACTAATCAATGTACCATGTGTACTGATATGCATGCGCTAGATATGAGCAGATCCGGTTCAGCATCCAGGTCAGTGATACTTGGCAGCTAGATGGGACGCCCTCGAATCTCTGTACAGTTCCATTCAAACCTATGAAATAAAAAAAACTGCAGTGCAGATGGTGCGGAATTTTCCGCGCGGATTTGCTGCGGTTTCTAAACCGCATAAAGAATTGACATGTCAATTCTTTCTGCGGATTCCGCTGCGGTTTGCCATCTCCTCCATTGAGGAGATGAAAAACCACAGGGTAAAACCGCAGGCTAATCCGTAGGTAAAACTGCAGGCTAATCCGTAGGTAAAACTGCAGGTCTTTTGACCTGCGGATTTTACAAAATCCGCACGGCCAAATCCGCACCCCATTCCGCAGCATCTGCACATAGCCTTACCTTTTGCCGTCCCTGGTGCAGCTTTTGATTAACCAGGGCTGGCGCAACGTCTTTTTTTTTTTTTTTTTTTTTTTTTTAAGTTTTTAATTTTTTTCTTTAACTCATATGCAAATGAAAAAAAAACAGATCTCTGAATGAGGCTGCATTGAGAGGAAGGTGTTATTTCAAGGGCCAGTCAAATTTCGGATGGCACTGCATCTGAGTGACACATCTCTGCAATCGGGCTCTCTGCCCCTATGTCCTACTGCTATCGGATTACATGGCAAAAACCTTTTTCTTAACTTTTGGTTGCGATATGCAGTATTTGCTGGTATTTGACACTATACTATTTTTTTTTTTTTTTTTTTTGCTCAGTTGTTGTTTTGCTATGATAAGAAATGTATGCGAGACAAGAAAAGCCCGATGTCCGCAATCAGTCAGAAGCATTCCCAGTTGTGATTGGCAATCTTTTTAATGGGAGCAAGGTAGAATAATGCCATCCACAGTCACCGGCAGGTTTTACATTCACGTTTTTCTGTGCCATTGCGGCTGGATTTCTGTAGGAAGTGATATTTTTACTTGACTCTTCAGATGACCGGTTTCCATCCTGGCTTCCTCCTGCATCTTGCGAGTATAAGTAATAGATATTTATATGCTCACTGGAAATCTGTTCATGAAATGGTTTCGAACTCCATGCAATGTTCTCACCACGCCAGTTTTTTGAAAAAAAGCAAAACAAAACACTTGTACTGTATACTAATTGTGTACGGTAAAACCAAAGACATGAGCTACATCGTATGTTGATCTAAGTACAATGTGTAGGTAGGTGCACGTTCACACTGTGGTCATAAAGAAGCATAACCTAGGATTAAAACAAAATGAGCAAATCCGTTGCAGTAAGTAGATAAATGGTAATAGTACATATAAATAACATGGGGCACTTAGTTGACAACACTATTTTGATTAAATAAAAAGGCATAAAAGCCATCCCACCGTGACAAGGTGAACCCAATCGGGATGGTCCCAATTCTAGTATTTCACCAACAGGTCTCAAAATAGAGAAGGGGTTAGGCTTGACTGTGTAAACAGCAGTTGCAAAGCTATATAATCAACTTTGGGTCCTGCTCTATCCCTGTCTGTTTTGAGGCCTGCTGGCACAGAGAGAGGAGAGGTGAACTACATGAGTTGGTGTCCATCCTTGTTGGGTTCACAAAATAGTGTCAACTGAGTTCCCTATATTATTTATATGTACTATTACTATTTATTATTTATTTGCTTTAGGGGATTTTCTCATTTTCTTTTTATCCTAGTTTTATAATTGTGTCCTGTGCAGAACAGAATGCCCATATAGTGATACACTTGGTATTGATGAAATACTCCTGTATACGTCAGATTCTTGTGTTATAATTTTTTGCTGCTACTTTTAGTTTAGAAATCTATTTTACTCCGATTCATTTTATGCTTGCTCAGCATTCAACCATTATGTGTTCATCCAAACAACAGCAAGCAGCCCAGTAAGTAACACATTGCTGGAATCTCAGTCTCTACATAATGCTGCTTTCAGTTTAGGTGGCCAAAATCTGGTGACAGGTTCCAGTTTAAGGCCCCTATACTCATTATGCCAACGTCCTCCAAATCCACCAATATTAGCGAGTTTGTGTATGGGGCCCCCCTGACTATCCCCCAACAGATCATGGTGGAGGTAAGGATTCCGAATCGCAAACCTTTTGTTCTGAGACTCTGCCGCTTTCTTGAAGAAAACAGGGGAGCACTTGTCAGAGCGCACGCTCATATGTATCGGAGAGAAACGGTCAAGATATCGGCCATTGTTCAGCCTACCACTAGTCATTGCATATGTGGAGGTGTGATGTTGATTGTGCCTTTTGCTCAATCCACCATGGCTGTTCGGTGGCAGGTTTACACGGGGTATGATTGTGAACAATTGTTGGTCCATATTATCGGCTCATGTTCTTAAAGGTGCAGATAACTGAATTGTTTTGCGTGGCGTCTTTTCTCATATGCACCCCCTCCCCCCCTCACATCCCCAACCTAAAAAGAAGTGTTGAAGATTTGATATCATAAATTCCCATTCACTCATTCATTGTCTATTTCAGAATCGCACCACTCCTCCCCCATTTTTTTGTTGTTGGCACCTCTATCACCCAGTATGAACTTGGCCTTAGAATATCCCAACACTTATTTTGACCTCAATACTTTTCATGAATGTGCAGCCGGTGGCGGTATAAATAGTCAGCCATTGGCACGATTTGCCACGTAGCGGTCAGACGTGTTTTTCTGTCACTTCATATGTGCATTATCCATGTCAATTTTTTTTTTCCTCTGTTTTATTGCTCTTAAGGATGCGATCCTTACATTTCTCTCAGCTCATTCATACATGGCGGACATGACTGCTCTTACATAACCTACGGGACAATCCTGCTGGTAAACAATTTGCTGACGGCGGTCCTCCTCTACATGCCAAGCAATAAGTGCTTCAGAGGAGAGGACGCCATCCGTGGAGGTTTATGTGCCCAACTGAGGAACCTTTAATACACAGGCTCTAATGAACATGCCACTTAGGGCGAGATGAAAAATGTGTGAACCATAGGAAGCACTTTGTCTCGGAGAGGAACTGTCAGCATTCTCGCCTCTAATGAAGATATCGGGAGCTCGGGGAGGGAGCTTCAGAGGTGCTGATAAAAGATTCTTTCATATGAGCTGAGAATGAAAATCGTCAGGCTAATTAATATGCGCTGCGGATGATGAGTCGGATACCTATATTTAATGAAACAACCCCCACAGTTGCATAACAAACGCCATTGCCGAGCAGCGCTGCGTTCTTAACGGGGTCGGTTCATGTTCGCAAAGTGGTTTTAAGTAACATGTATCCCCTTCGTGTTTGCGGGAGATGTGTCTGTTGTAGCGACATTATCGCGGCTAACACATGGACTCTGTTAGTTGGCAATATGGCTACCGTTTGTCTGTGAATTAGGGCTTGGGTTAGGTTCACATTCGTGCAGCGCTTTATACCGAGCACTACATCGTTGGGGGTTTCCTTTGGAACCTGCCAAAAAATTGTAACCCCCAATGATACTATAACCCCAGTCCTCACATTTCATCCTTCTCTGTACTGAAGAGGGGCAAGAATCCTGAAATGGGGGCTCTAGTTTGGCTTTATCCCTGGTCACGTTTCAAGGCTCTTCTGTGGGTGTAAATATTGGCTTAGTAGTGACCCATCGGTGGCACTAGTATTTTTATTCCTTCTGGAAGAGAGCTACTTTGCAAATGTTCATCATGGCTTATTGCCTGTCGTCATACACCATATAGGTCACCTTCATCAAAACCATCCCCCTTCCCTGAATTGCCCAAAAGAGGAGAGTGTTGGTCCCTACCTTGGTAAAGCATACCACTGGAAATATTGAGTGGTCCTAATAAATTTATATGCATTGATTTTGGCCTCAGGGACCATCATTTTGGTACACACGTAGCTGGTGGGCGAAAAGGTTACCAAGCTTGGCCACAGCCTATGACGCTCGTATTGAGAGATCAGACTAGTGCTCGCTTACATCACTCAATGACCTGTTCCTGCTCTCTCCCGTCATCATCGAGCAGGGAGGCAATCTGCGAAAAAGCCTGTAGCCAAAGTTATGAAATCTTTGGGCCAAAATCACTGGTCAAGTCCCTAAACATGAGCCATTATTTCTCGTGGGGCATCATATTTACTGATCTAGATGTACCCACCATCACACTGCTTCTTATAGAAAGGCTGGCGTTACTAAACAGGTGGCAACGAGGGTATTTTGTGTTTTTCTACAGCAGCTGTCTAACTAATTTGCTGACTAAAGGCCCCCTTACATTTAGCGATGCACCAGCGATCCCGACCAGGATACGACCCGGTCAGGATCGCTGGTGCATCGCTAAATGGTCGCTAGTGAGCTGCCACACAGGCAGATCTCACCAGCGATGAAGCGATGCTCGGCGGTCGTACTTACCTTTCAGACGGAAGCGATGACCGCCGTCTTCCGCCCGCGTCCATAGCTCGCTCGTCGGCGCCAGCAGGAAGCCGACGATGAGAAGTGGACGATCTCGCGCGATCAGCGATAGCCAGCGGGGGAGCCGGTCGGAGGTAAGTATCACATGTAGCGATGTCGCTAGCAATATCGCTGCTGCGTCACAAAATCGGTTTTGCTTTAGCGATATCGCTTAGTGTAAAGCCCCCTTTAAAGGGGCCTGTTGTGGATTGCAAACCGTTTAACACTAAGGAAACCAAAATATTCCCTTTTAATCTCATAAAGTCAGGAGATTCCTTTGAAGAGAACCGATGAGCTCAAGAAAGTCCACAATTGGTGGGCTAGCACTCAGATCATAGTTTGCTGGCCACCAGAAAGCTTATGCGCACACTTAGGGCTTGTTCACACATTGTGTTTTTTGTTGTAGATTTAAAAAAAACAAAACAAAAAACGAGCGTTTTCCAGTACCTGCCAAGTGAATGAGACTTGTGGTGGGATCCTACCTTGCGTGCATGAAGCCCTGCCGAAAATCCAGTGCCAAAATGGTTTAATGGTCAAGCTGCACATTTCATCCTTTCCTTTACACTGGGACATATCCGCAGCGAGAATTGACCGTTCTAGTCCATTTTTGCTGCGGACATTCTCTGCAGCACATCCAGATGAAAATCTGCTCCGTTTAACCCCGTGTGCACATCCCCTAACGGCGACTCTCTTCCCAATACACATGAAAGATAGAGGAACATATTTCTACATGGACGGGAGGAGAAATGTGCATCTGTGATAGCATTATCTGAGCTCCCCAGCTTTACTCAGCATTCCTGGCAATCCTGGGTAATTGCATCTCTGTGAGCGGAGCTGGTAGCGGGCACGTCACGTCTATTTGACAGCTGCAGTCACTATGGCAACTGAATATCGCTTTGTGCGTCGCAGTGATAAAAGAATCAGTCCGAACACATACTCCAGGATTCGATGAAAGGGACGTTTAATAACCAAATTCTCATCGTCTGCAATTTTTTAATATTTGTGACCGGATCTGCCAAAATATTAGTATGGAACCTGTTTTCTGGTGATAAAATACGCTGAAGACCCCCCCTCTAACCGCTCATTTCTATCCCATTCCTAATTCTCGGACTGTGGCTATTTGGATAGGAGCAAAGGTGACCTCTAAAATCTGTTTATGGCTCATTCAGACGCCTATTTAGCGGGTACGAGTTTTATCCGTGTTTTCCAGAGATTGTATTCGTCCCTATTGTCAACAGCTCCATGGACTAAATATATGTCCCCTCTTTTTTTTTTTTTTTTTTTTTTCTCATTTTCCTGCAAAATCGCAGAAACGTCTGATAACGATCCAAGTGTTGGATCAAAATTGACAATGTAAGTCTATGGGTACAGGAAAAAATTTAGACAACACACAGATGTCATCTTGAGTGGTGTGCATTTTTCACTAGATAGAGCAACTTTTTTTTTCTTCCTTTTTTACCCCTCGTCTGATAAAATCTGATGGAACTCTGACAAAATCACTGATGAAACGAAGACCGTTATCCTTGTACATGGGGGTAAAAAATTCTGAATGAGCCTTAAATTGGGACCAACAGGGCTCAGGAGCAATGGTCTCTTTATGTAGGTTTTGTCCACCCTTTCTTAGTACATGTGTAAAGTTTTTCTGATTAAGAGCTAAAGATTTCATGCCCAGGCTTTAGGGGAACCTGTCAGAAGATTCGTGCTGCCCAAACCACTTAGGTCATGAATCAGACACTGACTGACTGCATTATTACAGCCACTTTGTCTTCGTTGACACGTCCAAGCGGGTCCCCGACATCTTCTCCCCACCCTATATATACACTCCCTATAGAGAGAGACCCCTCACTCTAGGGGAGCGTGAAGAAGCTGCTGGGGACCTGCTTTGCCCTAGTCGCCTGATACCCAAGGTCCCCACCCGACTTTTCAAAGTAGGTTTTCTCTGGAATACCGCACCATTAAACGTACACGGCTGTAATAACGCATCTGGTTCCTGCTGCCCGGGGTTTCGGGAGTATAAATTGTCTCATATTCATTGTAACTTCTACGGGAGTGTGAGAACCTCAAATTTGCTTGCTATGTCCTAAGTACGTGTTGGAGAGGACCTGTCACCAGGTTAGACGTGGCCAGTTTTTGGCCTTAAGTAGAGTTGAGCAAATTTGTTCCTATTTGGTTCTGAATACGATCAGAATCGAATATTGTTTTTGCAATAGTCGTTGAACACAGCCGAACGTCATTAGAGTCAATGGGAGCAGAAATGACTGAATATGTTTGGAACCGATCATCAAGCCTACATTCGGCATGAATAGGGTACCAATATGGCAAAATCAGATTCGGTGAACAAATCCAAGCAAATTACCTCAACTCTAGCTTAAGTTATAACCAATGTGCCCCTGACTATGCAGTTTACACGCAAAATGTGTCTTTTTTTAAAATTTTTTTTATGAGAAAGTTGCATCTTACCAAAGTTGCATGTACATGGATGATGGTTACAATACCGACTGTCATGTCAGGATTGTTCCATTATCAGTAAAAGCTGTTTACATGGTATGTGTTTAGTTGTAGGACATGTAGCAGTTCACAGAAAGGTGAGTCTTGCTTACACTCACGGCCCAGACGCCTGTGAGTCACCCAGGTGCCTCATATTTCATTCCTCTGCACACTTCTCTGGAGCAAGGTGCTGTCTGGTCTGTGCGCCGCCGATGTATGCCGATAGGGTGTATGATTTTTCAACACCAAAGAGGAGCCGTATATCTGTCTGACACTCACCAGGTGACAGTCTGGGATCTGATCTGTCTGACGCTCACAAGGTGACAGTCTGGGATCTGATCTGTCTCACACTCACAAGGTGACTGTCTGGGATCTGATCTGTCTGACGCTTACAACTCACAAGGTGACAGTCTGAGATCTGTTTTAAACAGAGTTTGATTTTTTTTTTGCCTTCCTCTGGATCAACATGTTAGGGCATGTAGGTTAGGATATGGGTTGAATTACTATGTTACTATGTAAAAGCATCAATAATTGATCTGCTCGCTTGTCGGTCAGCATTCTCATCTGTCTCTCCTACATAAATGAGTCCTCTCTCTGCCGTCTCTCCCGTACGTAGGAGCGATAACGCTCTTTGGCTGTGTGCACACGCTGCGGATTTTGCTGCGGTTCCGCAGCGGTTTTGGCCGCTGCGGACCCGCAGCAGTTTTTGCTGCGGTGTACAGTACCATGATTCCCTATGGGAATCAAAAACCGCAATGCAGACGGTGCGGAATTTTCCGCGCGGATTATCTGCGGTTTTCAATCCGCAGAAAGAATTGACATGTCAATTCTTTCTGCGGATTCCGCTGCGGTTTGCCATCTCCTCCATTGAGGAGATGAAAAACCGCAGGGCAAAACCGCAGAGCAATCCGCAGGTAAAACCGCAGGTATTTTGACCTGCGGTTTCACCTGCGGATTTTACAAAATCCGCGCGGATGAATCCGCACCTATTCCGCAGCGTGTGCACACAGCCTTAGCTGCCTCTCCCATACATAGAAGCGCGCATGCTGCCGTCTCATGTACGTAACGCTCACTTGCTCTCTGCCATCTCTCCCGTACGTAGGAGCATGCACTCTGCTGTCTCTCCCGTACGTAGGAGCACACTCGCGCTCTCTGCCATCTCTCCCGTAAGTAGGAGCACTCACGTTCTGTCTGCCGCCTCTCCTGTATGTAGGAGTGCACTCTCTGCAGTCACTCCCGTACGTAGGAGCGTGCTCTTTCTGCCGTGTCTCCAGTTTGTAGGAGTGTGCTCTCTCTACCGCCTCTCCCGTACATAGGGATGAGCTCGCTGTGCCGCCTGTCCCGTACGTAGGAGAGCGCTCTCTATGCCGCCTGTCCCGTACGTAGGAGCGTGCTCCCTCTGCTGCTTGTCCCGTGCGTAGGAGTGCGCACGCTCTCTCTGCCATCTCTCCCATATGTAGGTGTGCGGTCTCGGCCAAGCGCTTCTTTGTTTTCTATGAGAAAGTCAATGTCAGATTCTTCTAGAGGTTGGTGATGAGCAAGGGTGCTCGAAAAGGTGTTATCGGAGCATGCTCTGGTGCTAACAGTGTTTTCGGCAGGCTAGAAATATATGTTTGAGTCCCTGCACCTGCGTGTCTCGCAGCTGTTCGACTGCCGATTGCCTAACAAATCCAGGAGACTTGCAGGCTCGAGGACATTTTTCCACCTCGCCGAAGACACTCTGTTAGCACCTAAGGGTCCCGTTTCACTTTGCGACGCACCAGCGATCCCAACAACAATACGACCTGGTAAGGATCGCTGGTGCGTTGCTAAATGGTCGCTAGTAAGCTGCCAAACAGGCAGATCTCTTCAGTGACGCAGCAACCATCCAGCGATCCTCGACGGTCGTTGGGACCTTGTCACACAGCAGCCTTTCTGAACGATTCCAGCCTGCGTCCCTGAGTTCTGCGTCGCCAACAAGGTCACTCGTCGGGTCAAACACAGCGATGCATGCTGGCCAGCAGGACACCGACTATGTAAAAATGGCCCAGGACATTTGAGCACGATCAGCAATATCCAGCGGGGGGGGCGGTCGCCGCTGCGGGTCACATGTAGCGAGATCGCTGTTGCATCACAAAATCGGTGACGCTTCAACGATCTCACTAGCGATCTCGCTATGTGAGAGGGGGGGGGCTTTAGCGTGCTTGGATAATACCTTATCCGAGCATGTTGACTCATCACTAACAGTGGTGACTTATTTTGGGAGAACAAAAGGATTGCAATTTGACAGTCAAAATTGGACATACTGGTTCCTAAACCCCCATTTGTCCGTGGCCCCCACACACATTAGACTGTGTTTGAATCCAGCCATATTTGAATGTTTGGCCATTGTTAGTCTAAAGCCCCCGTGACACATAGCGATCTCGCTGTGTGACACTTATCAGCGACCGGCCCCCCTCCCGGTATCCCTGATCATTGTTGAAAGCCCTGGACATTTTTTTTGATCGTTGGTCTCCCGCTGGCCAGCGTGTGGCAGGTGGGAGACCAGTGATCAGCGAGCTGGAGCTTGTAACCAAGGTGAACAGCGGGTTTCTAAGCGCCGCGCGGCGCTTAGAAACCCTCTGTGTACCTTAGTTACCAGCGCGTTGGTGCAGGGAGCTGGTAACCATGCGTCATATTGGCATTTATGTTTTGCATATTATGTTTTTTTTTTTTTTAATAATCCTAAATAAATAATTGTTTTTTATTCGTTCTAGTTACGTCTTTCTTTATATGTTTGCAACGGCTGGATGTGCAGAGTGTACAGAACCAGGACAGCACAGCTCCACACTTTGTGTAGTGGCTGCTCTTGGGTACTGCATCTTGGCTCTCATTTGCTTTAATATTGTCTGCCCCTCACCAATCTGATATTGATGACCTATCACAAGAATAGGCCACCAGTATGAAAGTTTTGTTAAAACCTTTTCAAATTTTTTTCATTCAAGCTTTGTTATAATAGTGGCATTTGTATCCAAAATCATACAACCTATTGAGCACATATTTCAGACATGAACGCATAAGTAGCTATGTATTTTAGATGAACATTGGCCAAACTGTCTGATTTTGTTGGAGCTGGTCAACTATCTGTGGCAGTGTCCCTGCTATGACCCAACAGCAGGTGTATGTGGAGAATGGTTGGGCATGTGGGTTTCAACATGCTCAATCCTTTATTCCAAAGGCAGAGAAGCCACTACTAGAGGTGTCAGGCAGTTGCATAATCCCCTCTCCCCAATCACACAGATGCATATAATTAAAAAGTGCCATCAATAGACCACTATCACCCCAGCCTCTCCATAATCATTGCATTCCCATCACAGTTGTTGATTTCGTATAAGAAATAAGGTGTATTTCCTTACTTTGCATAAATTTGGCTATTGCAGTGCACAATGGAAAATGTCACCTGTCATGGACCACACAGCTCGCCATTATCTATCATTTATCTGGCCCTCCTGTACTGTGCCGGCCAGTCATACAGAAGACATTTTAGAACAGCTGCACACAAGTATTTTAAGGTTATGTCTAGGATCTTTCCTTAATTCTCTGGATTTTGGTTTTGCTTATATAGCCGGCAGATGTGTTTTGTGTATAGATTATATATGTGTGTATTACATGTTATATGTGTATTCTGCACTCAGAAATGTGTATCTTGGTAAAGCTGCTCTCAGTTATCGTCTATAAGTCCTGCGGTGCGGACATGTCTACTCCATATCCTTGTTGCTTTTTTGCTACTTATTTTTCTTTATTCCTGGTAATATAAGTGTTTTTTGAGATTTATATTATGTTTCTACCCTTTTTAAAGTTTTAAATCGAAATATAATCTATTGTAGCAAAACCATGTAGGATAGAGTTAAATCCTAGCTCTGCAGGATTTGATGCACCTGCCTATCTTTTTACTAGAACCAAGACCTGTGTTCATTAGGCATGTCAGTCATTTGGATGGAGTAGAATCGAGTGTGCTGCTGGTGAGTGACCAGCTAAAATGTGAGCTGTGGCTGAGCAAGTTAGAGAGACGTGTTGGGTTCTCGCTCTGACTGGAGATTATATGGACTGTCAGCTAGGAAGACTGAGCAGTCTGTGTGTGCAGAGAACACTGTGGAGGCTGCAGCCTTTTCAGTGTGAACTGTGCTTTGAGTTGAACACTTCTGTTGGTACTGGAAACTACTGGAGCTTGGGCTGAAGGCGATACCGAGACTGGTATGATTGTGCCTTTTCTGTGTGTAAACTTTTTTTTTTTTTTTCTTTTTATGGGGGGGGGGGCCCGCATTGAAATATGTACCTTGCTAAATGAACTATTTGCTGTGATATTTTTATGTGAGGCTGTTTTCTGTTTTCGAATCCCTTGTTTGATGAAAGCAATAAAACTGCACCTATTTGGACCAAACCGCATTGCCTGTGTGAATGCTACCTTATGCCTACCTGAGAGAGTTTATCCCTACACTATATAAAACATTTTTTATTTATCTTGTGTTGCCCCTAAAGCAATTTTCTTTGTTATTCTCCAAAGCCATTATAAGTATGCTTCACTTCACTGCGCATGCGCTGATCCCACCAAGGCTGGCTTGTAATTGCATGTCCTGTCCTGTGAGATGGCTGTGAAACCAGGACTGTATGGCTCATGGGGGGAAAAAAAGTGACCCCATATGACTATTTATGGGATGGGTAATTGGCATACCAACTTCTATTTTATATTTTAGTTGAATGCTGCAAGATTGGATAGGGGTGCTTGTAGGCAGCCACTACTGAGGTGGTGGTCTAGAGGCAGAAAATGTGACTTCATGTTCCCTTTAGATACCTTTTTTTTTCAAAAAATGTTGAGCTGTAAGAGAAATGTGTCCTTTATTTTGTTTACTTAGCAGGTGTAGTAATGGGAAACCCTACAATTATCTTATACACAGAGTTTGCTCTTTTAAACAGCCGATTTTTGGCAAATTGCGAATGTCCGTCATCTCCGTGGCAGTATTTTTTTTTGATTGACGTAATTGATAACATGAGTGTTAGTGTAATAACTCAGCTGTTGAGCTTTTACTATCGCAGTACGTGATGTCTATTGTTCAGGTATTTGCCTGATATTGACGTCCCGTATTAATGCTGTAATGTTAGTTGGAAAACCACAGCATTCCTTTCTAGGAAGGTAATCTAGTCTCGCCATGCTAATTTGAAAAAACTTAAAAGAAGTTCTCAGTGGTTTTCATAAATGGGGGTATTTATTTGTAAGGACAATTACCATCTTAGACTCGGCAGATAGTTCTGTTATCTGTGAAAATCTCTATAAATGATGGACTGAGAGCCAAGTGGCTGCGGTCATCGGATGTGCTCTTCACGTTCCTATAAATGAACTTGTGTAAATTTTTAAGTGCTTGCTTGAAGAATGTTTGGTTCGCCTGGTATACCCTCCATAAGAATTGTCAGGGTTTCACAAAGTGTAAAGGAAACGCTAGCCATCAATTAGGTGGCCAATGATTTGATATTTCAGTACTTGTAGAGATCTTGTCAAGTCCCTGGTTGCACCTTTCTGCTGTGCCGTATTTCCCAGACTAGATTTTGTTTCTGTGCCATGTGCTACAATTCAAGATGCGGGTTCCCTTTTCCTTGGTGGGAACCTTCCCATACGTTGATTTTAGATTATTGTCGGATTCGTTGTGTTTTTACGGTTAGCCTTAATACGTACATGCTAGTGCCGTTATGTATTGAAAAATCCATGCAGCTGTTAGCAATAGGTTGAGGGACACATTCATGGAAGTCACTCAGCTGATCACTAGGATGACGGAGGCCACCCGGCCGCTCCCTGGTACGACGGAGGGCACCCGGCCGCTCCCTGGTACGACGGAGGCCACCCGGCCGCTCCCTGGTACGACGGAGGCCACCCGGCCGCTCCCTGGTACGACGGAGGCCACCCGGCCGCTCCCTGGTACGACGGAGGCCACCCGGCCGCTCCCTGGTACGACGGAGGCCACACGGCCCCTATGTTACAGGACAGCTCTATTGGGAGCTGTTTTTACACTGAAATTCTCCTCTAATTCCTGTGCTGTGTGCTGCATCCCACAAGTTACTTTTGGAATTTTTTTTTTGTAAAGCAGGTAATTTTTTAATACTGCTGTACTATTGAGCGATTTTGCATGTGTCATCAAGGTAGCGATGTCTGTGCTAGGGCAGTACAGAGGAATGTATATGAATGTAAGATGACTTTGCATGTGGCACCAAGGTGGAGATGTCTGTGCTAGGGCGAGGGATGTAAAATGATTTCGCATGTGGCACCAACCTGGAGATGTCTGTGCTAGTGTAGTACAGAGGGAAGTAGAGGGATGTAAGGTGACTTTGCAATGGGGACCAAGGTGAAGATGTCTGTGCTAGTGCAGTACAGTGAAAAGTAGGGGGATATAAGATGACTTTGAATCTGGCACCAAGGTCACGATTTCAGTGCTAAGGTAGTACAGAGGGAAGTAAAGGAATGTAAGATGAATCTCGGGCTTCGGGGATGTCTATTGATTTTATGGCATTGTTTTGCAAAAAAAAAAATCTTAACATATCGACTTGGAAGAAGCGCCGTCTCAAGGTGCCTCCTGTCACGGGGCGGTCAGGGTTCATCTTTGTAAATGACGGCTACCATTCTTCTGAAACTCTGGAATCCAATTAACGTGAAAGGTGAATTGTGCATCCGTCATTGGTTTTTCATGTATTTGTATTGATTTGACCCCAAAAAGAAAATTCTGCCACCGCTGCATGTGAGCGACATGTAAAGTTTAACTCTTATTGACAATATTGTCACTTGATTGAATAATTATTCTTCTGCAGTTTATTAGCGGGGGGCCATCTGCTCGCTGCCAATTAATCTGAACGCATTTCAGTGTTAATTACTTTGCCCACATGCTCACATGTAAATCTTGTGGTGAAAGTCACCTTTGTATATTCTGCAGGCTGATCGCCTGCTGACTGCCGCTTTGCCGCAATTTGTACTGCGCAGAGAAGGTCACGGATCAGCCGCCCGGCACGGACCAGTTACTCAGCACGGACCTGTACATTATCTCTTACATACATTTCTCCACTTTCAACCCTGTTATAGATTTTCTGTAGCCTCAGTGGAAGCGGCATCATGCTCAGGTTCACATTGAAACCTGCAAATGCTACAGCTTTATTACAAGTTTCCCATATCCGATACGTCTCCTTCTCAGATTTGACGGCTTTCTTTACGTGAAACCGTTCATCGTAATCAGGTCTCCTAGCAACTCTGAGCGACTGATGTCACCACTTTCCTGAAATCGAAGACCGAATCCTCTAAAATTAGAATTGGGTGACTTAGTTTATGAATTCCATAAATCTGTACCTGTTATCTGGACACGAGCCCCAGAATTTTGAGCCAAATCATTATTTATAACTTTTGTGTCATTTTTTTAAATTTATTTTTGTTTTGTGGTATTCGTTGTTGTTTTTAGATCAAAATTAGTCCAAAAATCATTTTTGTGTGTTTCCGTTTTTTGTTTAATAAAGGAAAAAGTGTCACAAGCAACTTTTAATTTTTGCTGCCAAAGCTTTTTGGCATATAAAAATGGCTCACTCCATAAAGTACATTTTTTACACAAGAATATAGCGATAAATGGCTGCAAACATTTGGATTCCAAAAATTATGCCCACAATGGAAAACGGGAAAAATTAAAAACCCTAACAAAATAGGCTCATCTTTAAAGAAGGATTTAAAATGAGGAAAGCATAAAACAAAAGATAGACGCAAATGCAATAATGAATCCAACCAAGCTTCTTTAAAACCATTACTGACTCTTAAAGGGGTTGTTATGGCTTGGGGCTGAAGTCTGCAGTCACTCAGTGACTGCAGACTTGTGAATCCTCACAGTGCGCCCAGTCAGGAATATCAGGTGCAGGCATAGGGAGCAGGCAGTCATGTGACTGCAAGTAAGAAATTTGCATACTTCCAGCCACACTACATCAAGATGTGCCAGCCTCGCTTAATTCACTTGTGTTGAGGGAGGCTGCACATGTCTAGTCTGCATGTGGCGTCATATATGCAAATCATACTTCTGGTCACATGACCGCCCACTTGTTCTGGAGAAATCTGAAAACGTGCTTTAAAATCTATCCTGTCACTTCAAAGAGGATGTCTGTCAGTTTAGATGATAAACATGCAGTCTCAGCTTGGACAAGTGTTCCTGTGTTTCCAGTGGGTGTATAGAGGACAATAAACTACTACCAGACACCTCTGAAAGTTTATTTCCTATGAGAACAAAGGATTGGGCATGTTGAATTTTAACATGCCTAAGCTATCTATTTTCCCATAATCTGCTGATTTGGGAGTTTTAACACCCCTACGACCCCATAGACATTAGGTGGCAAGTGTAAGGGTCTCGATTATCAGCTTAATTATAATTTTGCCAATCGGTTACCCTCGATCGTTACATTCTTGTATTTTATTGGCTCATCCTCCAGTTTGCGGTCTACTTTATTATCACTATGCCTTCTGTTCACTTTTCCTTTTTCCTTCACTATGTGGTTTCTTTGTTTGGCAGTGACAAATGTCTGTAATCCAGATCAATCAATTCAGCGTATTGTTGAGAAGGGCTATAGTTTGGATGTTTGCAATCAGGAATGCAATTCTACCTGTAATGGCTTATGAAACACTGTGCTGTAAAGCGCAGATGGGAGCGGGGGCCCTCAAAGCAGCCGACAATTATCCTCCAGTGTCTGTGAAAATGGTCATCCTTGAAGTCTATCTAAACTGGCACCGTATCCTTATATAAACCATCCATTCCTCAGCGTAATCTATGTCTGGAGAGGTTTCTGTTTTTTTTATTTTCCCATTTGATGGATTTAAATTGATTCATCCATTTTTTTTTTTTTTACTATTTTTTATTTTTTGGAATAAAAGCAGAATAAGAAAGTAAAAAAAAAATTAGATGTGTAAAGAAGTTAGTTTGTCTCTGAGTGCTACACTTTTGATGCAAATCATCTTGGTTCTTACAGAGCAGCTGTCAGTACGATCAACTACTCTTCCCCCCCCCCCCCCCCCCCCCCCACGCACCTAAGCCATCCAAATGGGCATGTAGGTCATATAAAGTTGAATAAAATGATATCTGCAATCTGATGTCTTATTCCCGAAATATCCACATTTTTCATAATGCGTAAATGAGCTGTGAAGATCTATGTGCCAGACATAGATCTCACTGAGAATCTGCCTCCAGAAATTATTATAAGTGAAAGGTGGTAAGTGTGAGACATGTAATGCCTGACAGTCTGCTCTCCTAATCTATATGTGATGATGGCTTTAAGGTGCAATGATACACTGCGCTACTGTAGGTATAATTGAAGGAGCTTTATTGGTGCCTAGCGTTTCCTGAGCTGTCCCAGCTCACTTCATCAGGGCATTTTTATGGGTGTTTTTGAGAAGGCTTTTATTACTACTGTTGAATTTGCAAAAAGCATAATCCTTTATAAAAGATATATAGATGACCTCTTTTTAATATGGGACACACGTTTTATAAGTGCTGATCAGTTCATTTCCACCATACAGAATAATAACTGGGGACTGGAATTCACCCCTCACATCAGTAACCAAGCCATGAACTTTCTGGACATTACTTTTTATGTCAAGAATAGTAAGATTTGCACCAAGACTTATTTTAAACAGGTAGATACAACTAGCTATGTCCGTTTTAGTAGTAGCCACTACCAGAAATGGCTTTTTAATATCCCTCACAACCAGTTCCAAAGGATCCGCAAGTACTGTACTAACGATGATGATTTTACAAGCCAGGCTAACATTTTAAAGGAGAGGATTTTAAGTCAGAAATATCCTAGAAAATTAGTTTCTTCCACATGTGAGAATGTTTTTAAAAATTCTAATTAAGATCTTTTAGTGTCCAGAAAACCCACTCCCAAACCCTCAGGTGATAAATTCTGTACCAACTTTATCACCATCTACAGTTCACAACACAAATCTATCAGGAACATCATGGAGGGGTCTGTGGCATATTGTCAAAAGAGACCCCATTTTAAACAAAATCATTCCGGAGAAACCTGCTATAACCTTCAGGAAGACTAAATCCTTAAACACCTTGGCACCCAGCAGGCTCACTATTCCATCTCACAAGCAGAACAATTCCTTATCTCCTGGCATCTATAAATGTCATCACTCTAAATGTAGTTGCTGTCACAACATTGCACATCAGACTATCACTTTCTCACATCCCATCACTCAAGAAAAATTCCCCATCAAATACCACCTCACTTGTCTGTCCTCACACGTCATCTATATCATTACATGCACTTGTCCCAAAATCTACGTTGGACGTACCACCCAGGCACTTCATTGTCGGTTAAATTCCCACCAACATAATATTAAAATTGGCTTTCAGAAGCATGGTCTGTCACGTCACTTTGACCTTATACATGGTCGTGACATCAAGAAACTGACTATTTACCCCATTGAACAGATACCAGACAATACACCAAACCGAATCCAGACACTTAATAGGAAAGAGGTGTACTGGATTTATAAATTAAAATCTCTGGAACCTTTTGGACTAAATATTGTTTAAAAAAAGATGCCCTGATGAAGTGAGCTGGGACAGCTCAGGAAACGCGTAGGCACCAATAAAGTTCCTTGAATTATACCTACAGCAGCGCAGTGTATCATTGCACCTTAAAGCCATCTTCACTTACAAGTCTTTGGACCCTGTGCAGACTGCAGCAGCTGTTTCATGTGTTTGTAGGTGTTGTGACCGAAGTTTCACAACCCTATCAGGTGAGTCTCTCCTTAATCATAGAATCATAGAATCGTAGAGTTGGAAGGGACCTCCTGGGCCATCTGGTCCAACCCCCTGCTCAAAGCAGGATTCACTAAATCATCCCAGTTAGATGTCTGTCCAGCCTCTGTTTGAAGACTTCCATTGAAGGAGAACTCACCACTTCTCGTGGCAGCCTGTTCCACTCATTGATCACTCTAACTGTCAAAAAGTTTTTTCTAATATCTAATCTGTGTCTCCTCCCATTCAGCTTCATCCCATTGCTTCTAGTCTTTCCTTGTGCAAATGAGAATAAAGTTGATCCTTCTACAATGTGACAGCCCTTTAGATATTTGTAGACAGCTATTAAGTCTCCTCTCAGTCTTCTCTTTTGCAAACTAAACATTCCCAAATCCTGCAACCTTTCCTCATAAGACAGGGTTTGCAGACCGGTCACCATTCTGGTCGCTCTTTTCTGAACTTGCTCCAGTTTGTTGATGTCTTTTTTAAAATGTGGTGCCCAAAATTGGACACAATATTCCAGATGAGGTCTGACCAAAGAGGAGTAGAGGGAAATAATGACTTCACGTGATCTAGACTGTATGCTTCTGTTAATACATCCTAGAATTGCATTTGCCTTTTTTGCTGCTGCATCACACTGTTGACTCATATTCAGTCTGCGATCTATTAGTATACCCAAGTCTTTTTCACATGTGCTGTCACTTAGCCCTATTCCTCCCATTCTATATATGCTTTTTTCATTTTTATTGCCCAGATGTAGTACTTTGCATTTCTCCCTGTTAAAAACCATTCTGTTAGTTGCTGCCCACTTCTCCAGTTTATTTAAATCTTTTTGAATCCTCTCTCTCTCTTCTCTAGTATTAGCTATCCCTCCTAGCTTTGTGTCATCAGCAAATTTAATCAGTTTACCCTCAATTCCTTCATCTAAATCGTTGATAAAGATGTTGAACAATACAGGGCCCAGGACAGAGCCCTGTGGTACCCCACTTGAGACATTCTTCCAACTGGATGTGCAGCCATTTACGACCACTCTTTGGGTCCGATCACTAAGCCAGTTATGAATCCACCTTTGCAATTACACCATTACAATTGTGTTTTAGGCTGTGTGCCCGCGAAGCCATTTTTAAGCGTTTTTGCCGCCATTTTCGGCGCGAAAACGTTTAAAAATGGTGTACAGAACGCACCCATGCATTCCTATGGCATTCCGCACATGCTGTGCTAATGCTGCGCTTTTTTCCGCGGCGGAATCGCATCGCGGAAAAATCGCAGCATGCTCATTCTTTTGTGCGGAATCGCAAAGAATTGCCATGATTCCGCACCCATAGGAATGCATGAGAACCGCTTACTTCCCGCATGTGGCTATGCCCACCATGCGGGAAGTTAAGCGTCTCATGTGCGGATGGTACCCACGGTGTGGAGGAGAGGAGACTGTCCTCCAGGCCCTGGGTACCATACCCCTGTAAAAAAAAAAAAAAAAGAATAAAAAATCGGGGTATATTTACCTTCCGACGTCCCGCGCTGCCTTCCCGGCCTCAGCGTTCCCAGTAATGCCTTGCGGCAAGGTCCTGTGATGACGTAGTCTCGCGTGACTCTAGCGGTCTCGTGAGACCGCTATAGCTTACAGTTCATTTACATATTAAGAAAAATGTGGATTTCTCTAGAATAAGACATTTTGGCTCCTTAATATATGTGATCTTATTATTCAATTTGCTATGATCTACACGCCCATATACAGCTCTGGCAAAAATTAAGAGACCACTGCACAGTTTTATAAAAATCAGCTTCTCTACATGTCTGACAGCCATTCCATTCCAGTGTTAGTTGAATTCCAGCCAGAGTACACCTCATTCTACTTAATGTGCTTCTGATTAGGCGATCACCTGAACCAAATCTTATTAAACGAAGGAAAGTATAAAAACCCTGCTGTGGTGTTCACAATCCTCCTTCAATAGGACAAGCTGGATGGCAAAACAAGTGCTAGTAATATCCCAAAAGTAATAGGAATGAAAAAATAACTTTTAACCATGCCAAAGGAGATGAAAAGAAAAGTCTTGAGTGAAGATAAGAAGGGCTCAATTCTGGCTTTACTAGCAGAGGGATACAGTGAGCATCATGTTGCCTCCATCTTTAAAATTTCTAAGACGGCAATCCATTACAACAAGGCCAAGCAGCAGACATTGGGGACAATGAAGCTACAGACCAGCAAAAGGTGAAAATGCCTCTCCACTGACCGGGATGACAGTCATCTTATTCGAATGTCACTCAGCAACTGCAGGATTACATCAAGTGACCTACAAAAGGAATGGCAAATGGCAGCTGGGGTGAAGTGCACGGCAAAAACCGTCCGTAACAGGCTCTTAGAGGCAGGATTCAAGTTATGAACTTGTTTTCTTAGCATTATTTGAGGTCTGCAAGCACTACATTTTTTTTATTTTGACCATTTCTCATTTTCTGCAAATAAATACAAAATTTAGTGCTTGGAAATTCGAAGACATGTTATCAGTAGTTTTATAGAACAAAAGAGCAATTTACATTTTATTCAAAAATATACCTATAAAGAGAAAAATCAGACAAACTGAAAATTTTGCACTGGTCTCTTAATTTTTGCCAAAACTGTAGATGTCTTTTGGAGAGTTGATCCTATTGATAGACCTCCTTTAAGGTCCTTTTACATGTTCGCATCAGCTGAGATTGGCGGGCTCAGCTGACAGTCTAAAGATGTAGGGGAAGACATGGATTTGGCATGTCAGATTTTGGACATTCCTTTTGTTCTTGGTGAGATAAGCTTTTGCCTGAGGAGTCTGACAGCGGCTTTGTTGTCGAGAACATAGGAGCACTCGGCAAAGGAAGGGCTTGCTCCGGTGTTTGGAGGAATCTGGGAGAGAGAGCTGGTGGCCGATTGATCAGCCAAGCCATTGTTTGGCTGACTGACATATGTCGTGAATGGGACCCTTCAGAATGATGTGCGTGACCCATTGACATATTCTATCCAGGCAGGGAGATGAGGTATTGGACACTGTTCTGTAAGGGCTCACCAGGTGCTGTGGATCCGCTAAGCCTCTGGTACAGGTGGGGACAAAGAACCCAAGCAATTGGTACAGCTTCTAGAGGACATGGGGAATCATTGGGGGATAAGACTAACTGGAAACTCGGGGGCAGAGTTGATAGATGGAGTGGAACCCAGCAAGGATGGATGTGAGCTGAAGCACAGTAGTAAAAATAATGGAGCAAACCTAAGAGGGAAGACTAGAGTCTTAATCCCAATACACAGGTGTGTGTCAGTGGGCCATAAGGCAGGGCAGGGCTGTGGACTAGTAAATGAGATGAATCTGTGCTGCGCTTTATGTACATTCTCAGTAGTGACCAGTGCTGTGGAGTCGTAGATTAGATGAATCTGTGCTGCACTTTATGTACATGCTCAGTAATGACCAGTGCTGTGGAGTCGTAGATGAATCTGTGCTGCACTTTATGTACATGCTCAGCAGTGACCAGTGCTGTGGAGTCGGAGTCAGGGAAATGTCAGAGTCAGAGGTTTGGCTTCCCGAATCCACAGCCTGTCACACCAGGAACTACTTATCTATATGATCACCTAGGAGTATTTAACTTTATTCTTGTCATCCATTTGGGATTCTTGAGCCAGCGCCCTGCCCTACCAGTACAAATGTTGAGTCTGATGTCTTCATCTTTCTGGGTCTGCTGTGGATTGCTAATACAGCACAGTACAAAAAGAGGACTTGAAAATCCTCCAATAATGAAAAACAGCAAGAGAACAACAAGGTTTACCCGTACAGGCCTCCAAACAAATGCACTATCAGGGTGCAGTGGACCCATATAATAAAGATGGCAACACAGGTGCAAAAATACCAATCAAGCAACTGCTCGCAGCCTACCAATACATGGAGGGGGCGGTTGCCTGGTATGTTGATGCACAAAACAACTTGTATGCGGCGCTGTTCACACTAAGGCCATGCACAGCGTCCAGGCCAGCCTAGTAGTGACACCCTTCTATTAGCTCAGGCGGGCTGGCCCAGTGCTATCAAAATGCATGCCGTGTGAACAGACACCGCAGTTTACAAGACCAAATGGGCCCAGCTGCACCCCGAATAAAAAGTGCTGTGGAGTCGTAGATGAGATGAATCTGTGCTGCACTTTATGTACATGCTCAGTAGTGACCAGTGCTGTGGAGTCGTAGATGAGATGAATCTATGCTGCACTTTATGTACATGCTCAGTAGTGACCAGTGCTGTGGAGCCGTAGATGAGATGAATCTGTGCTGCACTTTATGTACATGCTCAGTAGTGACCAGTGCTGTGGAGATGTAGATGAGATGAATCTGTGCTGCACTTTATGTACATGCTCAGTAGTGACCAGTGCGGTGGAGTCGTAGATGAGATGAATCTGTGCTGCACTTTATGTACATGCTCAGTAGTGACCAGTGCTGTGGAGTCGTAGATGAGATGAATCTGTGCTGCACTTTTTGTACATGCTCAGTAGTGACCAGTGCTGTGGAGATGTAGATGAGATGAATCTGTGCTGCACTTCATGTACATGCTCAGTAGTGACCAGTGCTGTGGAGATGTAGATGAGCTGAATCTGTGCTGCACTTTATGTACATGCTCAGTAGTGACCAGTGCTGTGGAGTCGTAGATGAGATGAATCTGTGCTGCACTTTATGTACATGCTCAGTAGTGACCAGTGCTGTGGAGTCGTAGATGAGATGACTCTGTGCTGCACTTTATGTACATGCTCAGTAGTGACCAGTGCTGTGGAGTCGTAGATGAGATGACTCTGTGCTGCACTTTATGTACATGCTCAGTAGTGATCAGTGCTGTGGAGTTGTAGATGAGATGACTCTGTGATGCACTTTATGTACATGCTCAGTAGTGACCAGTGCTGTGGAGTCGGAGTCAGGGAAATGTCAGAGTCAGAGGTTTGGCTTCCCGAATCCACAGCCTGTCACACCAGGAACTACTTATCTATATGATCACCTAGGAGGATTTAACTTTATTCTTGTCATCCATTTGGGATTCTTGAGCCAGCGCCCTGCCCTACCAGTACAAATGTTGAGTCTGATGTCCTCATCTTTCTGGGTCTGCTGTGGATTGACAGTATGCAAGTCTTGCTGATCCACACAAGACCCCCACCTCCACCAATGTTATTCAATGTGTTTAAAGGGAACCTATCAGTAAGTTCATGCTTTGCAAACGACAGTTATGGATGTTTTTTTCCTGCTTCGCCCCAGGTGATTGACATGTTTCTGGATATGTGCACACATGGGATAGACCTGTCAATCACCTGGAGCAGGGCAAAGACAGCCATGGATGCACCAAACTAGTTTAGCATCAACTTGTAGAGTCCAGCCGTATCTGTAACTGTTTTCTCTGGAATCCTGAGCATTACAGTTACACAGCCAGGCTCTGAGTCATGTCGCCTGTGGTTTTGCAGCATGAGTCCAGTAACAGGTTCCCTTAAGGCTATGTGCCCACGTAGCGCTTTTCAAGTGCATGCCCTTGCCAGGGAAAACACATGTGCTTTTTGACACGCGTTTTTGATGCGATTGTCAAGCGTTATGACATGCGTTTTCGCAATTACAGTGTATGTATGCGGAATCGCACGCGATTCCACACAATTAATGAACATGCTGCGTTTTTTTCTGCTAAGCGTTTCCACAGCGGGAAAAAAACGCACCATTAGCACAACATGTGCGTTTTCCATTCTATTACATTAGATGCTTTTCTTAAGCGTTTCCGCAGCAGAAGCGCTTGTCTAAAAGCGCTGCGGAAACGCTTAAAAAAACGCAACATGGGCACACAGCCTTAAACGTAAGGCTATGTGCACATGTAGTTTTTTCGGTGTGAGGATTTTGGAGAGAAAACCGTAGGTAAATCCGCAGGACAAAAGTCCTGCGGTTTATCTGCGGTTTTGCCCTATGGTTTTACACCTCATAATGGATGTGGTGTGAAACCACAGCGGTTCTGCACCAAAGAATTGACATGCTGCGGATTGTAAACCACAGCAAAACCGCGAGAAAAAATCTGCAGCATGTGCACAGCGTTTTTTAATTTCCATAGGAAATAAAGGTATTGTACAACACAGCAGAATCCGCACCGTGTGCACATACCCTAAAGGGAATCTGTCACCCCTTTTTTGAGATATCCTATAATGATATCATTCAATTGTGTGTCACATAAGGATTCTCTTAGTACTTTTGCTTCCCCCTGACCCCACTCCTTTCATGCATAAATACCTTTTTGTAAACCGGTTCAGATGTATGTAAACTGCCGCTGTCCGGTCCGCTGGGCGGGGCTTATTCACCTGCTCCCCCCCTGTCTTGCTCTACGCATTTCTTCTTGTATAGAGCAAGACAGGGAGGGGGAGGGGGAGCAGGTGAATAAGCCCCGCCCATCGGACCGGACCGCGGCAGTTTACATACATCTGAAACAATATAAAAAAGGTATTTATGCATGAAAGGTGCGGGGTCAGGGGGAAGCAAAAGTACTAAGAGAATCCTTATGTGACACACAATTGAATGATATCATTATAGGATATCTCTAAAAAGGGGTGACAGATTCCCTTTAAGCTTATCTGTGTGGACTCAGCGCAAATAAGTGATCTTACTTCCCATTCTATTTCCCATTATAATTTTCTTCCGCATGTGACTTGGGTTTCGAAAAACTCTTTAAAATGCATGAGGCAAGATCAGATTTGATGGATATTTTGCCATAAAATTTGTTCACCATGAGTTTTCTAGCCTTAGGATGCAAATCTCCAGTCACTCTGTGGGGCGCGTGACCACAAGTAAGGGATTTGCATACATATGGTCATGTGCAAACTAGACTTTAACGGCCTGGCTCAATGCAAAGAGTGCTGAGAAAGACTGGGCACGTCTAGTTGGTATGTGGCTGTAACTATGCAAATTGCCTACTTTTGCTCATACGACTGCCCGGTGCCGTCATCTGGGAATCCTGACAGCGCGTGTGATGTGAGGGTTCACCAGTCTGAGGTCACATAGTGACTGCAGACTTGTGTGAGTCAGTTGAGTCCATCCTTTTAACTGCGCTTCCCATTAAATACATTCCTGTCCTACAAACAAGCTGCATTTCCCTAAAATAATCTCATTTTATTTGCTGCTTTATTACTTGGTGTTGCGATTTAATTTTTTTCCTTGCCCATTAGAGTTAATTTAAACAACCATGTGAATAAAAGATTATTGTTCCTCTTGTGTATATGTTGTGGATAATGCAATCCCATGTTATAGCCATTGTGATTAATTATTAATGGTCTAGCAATCTTACCTCAAGTCTCCATAGCTAAACCAATCCATCCCGTATATTTATAGAGAGATGGTAATTGTATCCTAATGTGCCAGAATGGCGCTGATCTAGAAATGTTCCCTGTTAGTGCCAGCACAGGAAAAGTTAAAGCATTTCTCAGATTATTTCCCTTCCAACGCCTACATCTATAGCTCTCTGGGTTGTATGGCTGCTCCCCCTTTATTTTTGTGTGGGTAGATTGTATGCTTGACAGATTCTACTGAGCATGTTGGGTGTCCACACCTCGAAATTATCATGGCGTTCTACATCGTTCATTAGTATTGTACTTTTTCGGTCACTTTAAATATATTCACACCTTCTCACAAAATTTTATTTTGTTTATTCATTTCTTAAATGCGAAGATAAGCAACTTTTTAATTGATTTTCATTAACCGTTTTCTACCGTTTTTCTGCTGCAGAGCATCTGCCAATGCCTATATCTAGCTGAGTGTCTTGCAAAAATGTTACAACTGCTCATTTTCTTGGTTCTGGTGGTACTCTCTCTCCTTTCTTTCCTTCTCTGTGTTGGAGATGTTTGTTCACAGCGGAGAGGGGAGAAAGAATTTGGGGAGGTCAGAGAAAACTGGATACAGAAAAGGAGGAAAGGACATGGAGATGAAGGTTGATTCTGGAGCTGGTACATGAAAGCAAGTGATGACTGCAGTACCCTGAATACATTCAGGCTTCACATGCAGCATGTATTACAGGGAGGGACACTCCTCATGGGAAATAGCTGAATCGGATCAGGTTGTAAATTGCATATCAGGGGGTCTGAAAATAAATGAGGATTGCAGACTAAAACTTTGTGCAATTTTAATAGCTAAAGATAACCACTGACATGTAAAAATCATTTTCCTATCATGTTCATAAACTTTTATATAATATCATTTTTAATAAAACCTTGTAAAACCAGTTAATGTCTCAACAAACCCTCACTCCATGAGCCACTTAGACCTCTATACGGGAACCAATTGCCAGTTTGACTATTCAGTGGCCTGATATAGATCATCAGTAAGAAAAAACATAAAACCATGCCTCCCAGTATGATTTTTTTTTTTAATTTACCTTATTGGGCTTCTGGCATTGTGTGTTTGTTTTGTAGACTCCTAGCATCATCATCTGTATACGTGGGACTCTTTTCATTCACCTTGTTTCATGAGAAAGCCATTCCCAAGTACGTTTTTTTCTCCAGTGTAAAAATAATAACCCAGAACATCAGATCACAGCTCTAAATGATTCTCTAGAAATAGATTTTTGTAAGACTTGATATGACATGTTCCCGATGATCCCAATTTAGTACACTGCCTGCTTTTTCTCCCTGATGAAGTGTTGCTGCAGTTCTGCATTACAGGCTTCACTGTTCCATTACGTTCGATTTACTGTTTTTTTTTTTAAAGTTTTTTTGTTACACATGTACAATAAATAGCAATTGAAATTTGTCTCATTTTTGTGGTTCCTAAAGCGTAAAGTAAAACATTTCAAAACCTTCTCTTCTAAGGCTCTGTTCACATTTGTGATGGTTATTTACGCTGTTTCCGTCAGGAGGACAGCGGAAATAATGGTCGTGTCGGAATCACTGATATACTGTGGGTACGGAAAGTATTCCGACCCCTTTAAATTTTTCCCTTTGTTTCATTGCAGCCATTTGGTAAATTCAAAAAAGTTCATTTTTTTTTCCTCATTAATGTACACTCTGCACCCCATCTTGACTGAAAAAACAGCAATGTAGAAATTTTTGCTAATTTTATTAAAAAGAAAAGCTGAAATATCACATGGTCATAAGTATTCAGACCCTTTGCTCAGTTTTGAGTAGAAGCATCCTTTTGAGCTAGTACAGCCATGAGTCGTCTTGGGAATGATGTAACAAGTTTTTCACACCTGGATTTGGGGATCCTCTGACATTTTTCTTTGCAGATCTTCTCCAGTTCCGTCAGGTTGGTTGGTGAACATTGGTGGACAGCCATTTTCAGGTCTCTCCAGAGATGCTCAATTGGGTTTTTAGGTCAGGGCTCTGGCTGGGCCAGTCAAGAAAGGTAACAGAGTTGTTCTGAAGCCACTCTTTTGTTGTTTTAGCTGTGTGCTGAGGGTCATTGTCTTGTTGGAAGGGAAACTTTCGGCCAGGTCTGAGGTCCAGAGCACTCGGTCTTCATCCAAGATATCTCTGTACTTCTGTTACCTTCAATTGCAACCAGTCGTCCTGTTCCTGCAGCTGAAAAACACCCCCACAGCATGATGCTGCCACCACCATGTTTCACTGTTGGGAATGTTTTGGGCAGGTGATGAGCAGTGCCTGGTTTTCTCCACACATACTGCTTAGAATTATCACCAAAAAGTTCCATCTTCGTCTCATCAGACCAGAGAATCTTATTTCTCATAGTCTGGGAGTCCTTCGTGTGTTTTTTTTTTTTTTTTTAGCAACCTCTAAGCGGGTTTTCATATGTCTTGCACTGAGGAGAGGCATCTGTCTGGCCACTCTGCCCGACTGGTGGAGGGCTGCAGTGATAGTTGACATTGTGGAACTTTCTCCCATCTCCCTACTGCATCTGTGGAGCTCAGCCACAGTGATCTTGGGGTGGTTCTTTACCTCTCTCACCAAGGTTCTTCTCCCACAATTGCTCAGTTTGGCTGGACGGCCAGGTCTAGGGAGACTTCTGGTGGTCCTAAACTTCTTCCTTTTAAGGATTATGGAGGCCACTGTGCTCTTAGGAACCTTGGCCAGATCTGTGCCTTGCCACAATTCTGTCTCTGAGCTCCTTGGCCAGTTCTTTTGACTTCATGATTCTCATTTGGTCTGACATGCACTGTGAGCTGTGAGGTCTTATATTAGACAGGTTTGTACCTTTACAAATCAAGACCTATCAGTTTAATTAAATACAACTGGACTCCAATGGAGTAGAACCATCTCAAGGAGGATCACAAGGAAATGGACAGCATGTGACTTAAGTATCAGTTTCTTAGCAAAGGATCTGAATACTTATGCCCATGTGATATTTCAGTTTTTCTTTTTTAATAAATTTGCAAAAAATTCTACATTTCTGTTTTGTTTTTTTTTCAGTCAAGATGGGGTACAGAGTGTACATTAATGAGAAAAAAATGAACTTTTGAATTTACCAAAAGGCTGCAATGAAAAATGTAAAGGGGTCTGAATACTTTTCATACCCACTGTAGAAGATAACAACAGTCTCTGATGGAGTCAACTAACTGTAACAGCGCACGTGTGCAATTTTGTTCTGCATTTTAAGGGTATGTGCACATGTTGCAGATTCTGCTGCGGATCTGGCCCTGCGGATCCGCAGCAAATTCTCCTGTGGTATACAGTACCATTATATTCAATGTAAAACAAAAAACGCAGTGCACATGCTGCAGATTTTTCTGCGCAGATTTGCTGCGGTTTTGACTCCACAGCATGTCAATTCTTTGTGCGGATTCCGCAGCGTTTTGACATTTGCTCCATTATAGAAATCCGCAGGTGTAAAAATGCAGGGGAAATCCGCATTAAATCCGCAGGTAAAACACAGGTCATTTTACCTGCAGATTTAGCAAAATCCGCAGCAGAATCCGCAAAGTGTGCACATAGCCTTAATGGAATTTGCAACTGAGGCTCCAAACAGATATATATGAACAGCGTCTAACGTCTTCCCCACCATACACATTGGAGGAAAGCTGGATGAACCCGCCAACTCTTATGCGTGGTGGTGGGGGGCTCCGGACTGCCCCCCAACAGATGATGTTGGGATAGAGAAGGATTACATTGTATTGCCCAGCCCAATGCTTTTGTTCTCTTAAGATGTAAGGATCCACTAGAGATGTCTGACACTGCTGACTTCCCTCTACCCATTGCAGACAGTGATTGAGGGTGTATGGGCATGTGTAGGTAGAAGGGCCAATTCTTTCAATCATTGTGAAGGCAGGGCAGTGAGGATCTATATTCTAAATGGCACAATGATCAGTCCAACTTCAAGCCCCCATACACATTAGATAAAATTTGGACAATTTTGACAACTGTCGTCATCTGATGTGTAAGGAGCTGAGCCAACTTCTTTGGTAGAGGGAAAACCACATTTGTGATTTACATTTTTGGCGAAATTAGTTTACAGGGGTTTGGACTATTGGACATCCCCTTCATATGTAATAAAATGAAAATAACAGATACCTCCCATGCCTGGCACCATTCCAGCAATGTTGGCTGCATGTCTCCCGTTATGTTATGCTATGTGAACCCATCGGCTGCAGTTCTCATACGTTCTGCTGGTGTCTGAGGTGTGTCCAAAGGAAGAGTGAATGAAGCACCCCGTCAGCGGACGCTGATAGTCTGCAGGGCTCATACGGCATAAGAATGTCACACGAGTGCACCGGATGACCGGGTGCCGACATCACTTGAACTAAACCCGCGCCGGAGGTGTTCTGTTTTTTTTTTTTTTTTATTTTATTTTTTTTTTATTTTAGACTAGAAAATCTGGTAATTAAGAAAGTGCTCTGAGTTGGGGACCACCCTTTTTTTAAAGGGAATCTCCCAGTAGGATCAATCCTCCTAACCTCGCTATACGGGCATGCAGGTCATAGGAAACTGAATAAAATGATACCTTTTATATCTGTGATCCAATGTCCTATTACAGACAAATCCACGTTTTTCTTAATATGTAATTGAGTTGTTAAGCTCTATGGGCCGGGCATAGATCTCCCTGATGATCTGCCTTTGGGGCTTATTATAAATGAAAGGAAGCGTTATCAGTGTGAGATATGTAGATCAAGAGAGCAGACTGTCAGTGATTACATGTCTCACACCGGTAACTCGCTCTTTCATTTATAATAAGCACTGGAGGCAGATTATCGGGGAGATCTGTGTCCAGCCCATAGATCTTAACAAGGTAATTTACATGTTAATGAAAACGTGGATATCTTTGGAATAAGACATTGGATCGCAGATATCAAGGTATCATTTTATTCAGCTCCCTATGACGTACATGCCCATATAGGCGACTTAGGAGGGTTGATCCTGCCGACAGACGCCTTTGAAGAGTTAATATAAGGAAATAAAAAAGTAATGAAAAAAACTCATCTTGCTGTGCCCTTTCCTTTGCTTGTAAACTTGCTTGTAACTTTTTACTGCGAACTGTTTATTCTGTGTGTGCATATTTGTCATTTTTTCCTCTGTAGACCAGCTTTTTGTGTGATTTGCATGGTAGGTGGTAGAACTCTCCTGTATTATAACCTTTCTTGGGATGAGGAAGGTCAGAATCAGTGTGTGTGGCATATTCCAGAAACGCGCCTTGTGAGCCTTTGCATTTTCCTTGCCCGGCACGTGGCACTCACCGCTAAACAATTATGTTGATGCATGGCGTGAGGTAAAACGAATACAAAACTTCCATCTCTTCATGTCTCTTATTGTTCATTGATGGTTTAAAACATGGTGATTCCACTTGTAGTGCGACCTTAGTTAATAATGTTAACATGGCTTTATCCTTACACTTGTGACTTGTGTGGAGCCGTTATTCTCATGTTATACATTGGTTTTGTAAGGTTTTAGTTAAAGTAAATGTGGTTTAAATCACCAGACATGTGCTGTGAATGTACGTACAGCAGTTTATAGCTGTAGCGACGGGTCTACATATGGATCTTGTCCATACAGGTGCCTTCTTTTTAAAGCCACTTTTCCTTATGTGTAATAGGTTTTATTTAATAGAAGACTATCCTGACTGTTCAGACCAAGCACAGGCGCTCTGTCCACCCCCACCTACTTGTTTCCTATCTATTTCTGCTCTCCTGTTGGCACCTATAATGTCAGAGCTGTCAATCAAGGAAGCAGCGGGAGGAGATATAAAGCAAGTAGGTGGGTAGGTGCACTGGACTGATTGGCCACACCTAGGGTGCACCGAGCGCCGGTGCTTGAACAGTCATTTTCTATTGACAAACTCCATTTAAGACCATTGGTATTAATACTGTATAACTTCCAACACAATATGGGATACATGTAAATGCATATATTCCACATGAAATAACAGCCCCGTAGCTGATTTTCTAGTCCTCTGCATCTTGCTGTGCCTCTGTTATTCTTCCTGTAAATGAATGGTTAGTAAATGGACATTAGAGGAATGGTAACTCCCAGCAGCAATGGCATTATAAGAAAAGGTGTCACAGAATTGTATTTTCATGGTGAATGTAATTATTTAGGGATCTATCAAAAAAGCTTCCTTTAGCTAAAATATGTTACACAATCATGAAAAGTCGTAGTGCAAAGTCAGGCTAGACATTCCTGGTATGTCCTACATTTCTTAGTGGTTGATGCTTGTCTATGCACTCTCTAGTTTACACTACCTGTTACTCTGCATGCTTTGCAACCAGTTATGGTACAATTTTGGCACATTTTGTTAAAGAGAATATGTCACCAGGTTTTTTTCCCATGTAATCAGAGAGCAGCATACTGTAGAGACCCTGATTCCAGTGATGTGTCACTTACTAGCCTGCGTTTTCATTTTTCATTACAATTGACGCTATATCAGGAGGTGATTATCTCTACAGGACTATTTGGCATATGCAGAGAAGTCTGACCCCCCCCCCCCCACCTTCCCCAGCACTGATTGTGTGGGTGGGGTTATACACGGATCAACCAATGGGCTCTGCTAGATCTGCAGCAGCAAAAACTGTGATTCTTTCATAACTGCTGCACCCAGTAAACTGACACATCACTGGAATCGGGGTCTCTGTCCCTACATCATGCTGCTATCAGATTACATAACAAAACCTGCTGACGGAATCCCTTTAACTATCTCCTTTCCAAATCTCCTTTTCCAATTGGCCACACCTTTTCATCTTAGTTTGAGTCTGGAATTAAAACACCTGATAATGTGGGGCACTTGTAGTATATCATTTTGTATGTATTTATCTTTTTAGAACAAATTTAACCTTAATTTTGGCATTTTTTAGTAAACTAACCCACCTCCCCCATTTGCATTACGTTCCATCATTAACAGAATGATGAAACAGACGAGATCCATGATCTCTGACGTGGTGTTTTCGGCAGACAGGCTCTCGTCTCGTGGAAATATCCCTGTAATATCATCGCTCTTATTGCGCCGTCTAATAACTTTTGAACTAAGGTTCTTCCTAAGACAAATAGCTGCATTTATCTGCGTGGATAATCCAGTGAATGTCGGTAATATTCTTTACATTATGGCGTAATGCACTTTGTGATGATGTGAGCCGACCCGTGCTGACGATACACATCCGGGATGATGGAGTGCGCTTTCCATGTACTGGTGTAAGTGATACTCAGCCGGAGAGGCGGTGCATTTAATAAACCAGTGGCTTTGTTTTATTTCTCTAGGGTCTGGTAATGGGGGTTTCATGCAGGCGATGGAGATGCTAAGCAGAAGCGGCACGCATCAAAGAGAACATCCAGAAGCGCAATGTTACGGCAGGTAAGCCTATTTTATTCAGGTCAGGGACAAGTAACGGCACCAGGCAGACTGCTGACAGCTAGATGTATACACTGCTTACATCGTAGACGAGGTTGTACGTTTCTTGCCATAGGCTTGGTTGGAAGAACATGAGTCTGAAAGCCGTTATTGCTGATTTATTACTTGTTCTAAGAGAGGAACTAAGCTACAGTACACGCGAGGTGGAAGACGAGAGGTTAATCCCAATTTTCCACTGAGTACGGTGACATTTTTTGTGATACAAACCGTTCTCGGATCAAGCTGGGGAATTTTCCGTCATCTTAGTTATAATTCTTTGTGAAGTTGGGAAATTTCTATTTGACCAAACTTATGGAAGGAGCTTCCCATCTTGTAGATTGATGGACAATTGCTAGGATCTGTCACCACTTTGTAATCTTTGGTGCCCAACCAGTACCTTCGAGATCCTTCAAAATGAGGAGGACACCATGCTAATTCAGTGGTTTATCTCCTTTGCAGCTTTTTTTTCTGCAAATTGGTCCGTGGCAGTCACTTGCACAGGGAGTCCCAGGGCGGCCCGTGGCGTAGGGAGTCCCGGGCAGGCCTGCGGCATCTTGATTAAGACTGGCTGCAGTTTCTTGCGTTGCTGTACATGGGAAAATGAAAACTCTGTGCAGCACTGCGGCACCTTCGTTCTCAGAATCAGCAGTGATCTTCCATATTGGATCTGTACTAGTGATGAGCGAGCGTGCTTGGATAAGGTGTTATGCGAGCATGCCCATGTCCTAATCGAATGGTTTTGGAGTGCTTGAAAAAAATGCTTGAATTGCCGCGGCTGCATATCTCGCCGCTGTTCCACAGCCGCGGGGTTGGGTCTAACAAACAGGCAATCCCTGCATGTGTTGCGCCTGTCTAACAGCCACGGCAACTGTAGCATTTATTTGAGCACAACGAAAATACTCGGTTAGAACACGAGCATGCTCGCATAGCACCTTATCTGAGCACGCTCACTCATCACCGTTCTGTACCAATCATTAAAACAATGGTCTGGTCACAGGATATTGATGACCTGCAAATTGTAGCATACTTTAAAGACTGTGCCACATCAGGGACTTGTCGGAAAGGCAGGTTACCCGACTGCTTCTCGCCGCCCTCTGCCAGTGACTGACAGGTCTCTTTCTATACACACATGTAGCGAGACCTTTCACTCAAGTTCATTTCTTAGCAGATTCTGTTGTTGATTGCCTGCTGCAGGTAAATGACGTGTCCAAAATGTAATATAGGACTATAAAAAAAACAAAACATTACGTTACTTGCTGATTTTTTTTACCCCTAGAAATGTTTCCATGCTGTTCTCGCTGCATCCCGGCCTCCTTTGGTGACGCTCCATCCCATATAATCTCTTGAGCTTCATGCAGAGGTAACATGGGATGAAACGTCCCCAAAGGGGATCATGGTGCCCTGAGACTGTCATGGAAGCACTGCTAGGAGTCAAACGAGGGGAGTGTTCTTTTATTATTATTTGTTTTGTTTTGTTTTTTTTTTTGTCAAATCCACAGGGAAGATCCTTATTTGGTCCGAATCTTCCGCTGGGACTTACTAGAGGATTCTTGAAGATTGTAAAAAAAAAAAAAAAAAGTATTGCACAATTATTTTTTCTTAAATAGGGATTTCTATACAGAACTGCTCTACAGTTCAGCGTCTATCAGACACGGAGTACTGATTTATTGGGGTGGGACATCTCAGAATGTGCTTGCCAGATATCCAAGTAAAACATAAAATGTCAGTGTCCTTGTGGGCTTGGACTTAACAAAAAAACAATCATGTTTCTAAAAGTAAATATTTCTATCATGAAGAGTGCATATCTTTAGTAACTCTAAGCTTCTTAAATGGAGTCTGTCAGCAGGTTTTTGCTATTCCATCTGAGAGCAGCATAATGTGTGAAACATAGACCCTGATGCCAGCTATGTGTCATTTACTGGGCTGCTTGCTGTCATTTTGATAAAATCACAGTTTTGTCTGCTGTACCTCCACCTACACCACTGATTGGCCACTTTCTGCTTTTACAAAGTGTGCAAAGAAACCTGCCAATCAGCGATGGGGGATGTCTGTGTTCTGCTTAAAAAAGTGATGATATCAAAACTACAGCTAGCAGCCCAGTAAGTGACACATCACTGGAATCGGTCTCTTCCTCTACATCATGCTGCTCTCAGATTAGGTGGAAAAAACCTGGTGACAGATTCCCTTTAATGTTTTTCAGTTTGGCGAGCTTTCTCCATATAGGCCACATACTGCACTGTATTTGGGTGTCCAATGGATTTAGTGTACGTGGACTTGATGGACCTCCGTTGAGCAGTTGACTGTGTAACATTTGCAATATCTTCTCTTCTGTGTTTGAGCTTTCCTCACCCCTCTTAGAGGGTTTTTACAGTGCCTAGCTTATTGGGTTAATGGATGCAATTAGTTTGTGCAATTTGCAAAAGTATACATCCTGGAGAAAAAACTCCTGGCATATAAAATCCTTACAGTTCCAACGGTAGCAATTCACCAGAAAGCACAGCAGAAGGTATGTTCCTATATAGAGGACCATTGCACAAATATGTGCCCTGCTGGTTTGTTTTTTGTCTCTATGGTGGACCGATCTATCCAGATTGTGACCAATGTTGGTTGTTTGTCGTGAGAGCATATGGCCAATGGTGGCTGCAAACATGAATTATGGTCCTCTTACACATTCGTCACAACCGGCCGATTTTGGCAGGGTCAGCTGACCATCCAGCGTGTATGGGGATCTCCTGCCTTTCCACCGATAGGTTATGCCAGGGGACATTAAGATCAGAACCTTTGGTTTTGTCAGTAGGGAAATAAAATCCTGACCCGCGGTTTCTTCTTCTCCTTCTTCTCCTTCTTCTCCTTCTTCTCCTTCTTCTCCTTCTTCTCCTTCTTCTCCTTCTTCTCCTCCTTCTTCTCCTCCTTCTTCTCCTTCTTCTCCTCCTTCTTCTCCTCCTTCTTCTCCTCCTTCTTCTCCTCCTTCTTCTCCTCCTTCTTCTCCTTCTTCTTCTCCTTCTTCTTCTCCTTCTTCTCCTTCTTCTCCTTCTTCTCCTTCTTCTCCTTCTTCTCCTTCTTCTCCTTCTTCTCCTTCTTCTCCTTCTTCTCCTTCTTCTTCTCCTTCTTCTCCTTCTTCTTCTTCTCCTTCTTCTCCTTCTTCTTCTCCTTCTTCTCCTTCTTCTTCTCCTTCTTCTCCTTCTTCTCCTTCTTCTCCTTCTTCTCCTTCTTCTTCTCCTTCTTCTCCTTCTTCTTCTCCTTCTTCTCCTTCTTCTTCTCCTTCTTCTCCTTCTTCTCCTTCTTCTCCTTCTTCTTCTCCTTCTTCTTCTCCTTCTTCTTCTCCTTCTTCTTCTTCTTCTCCTTCTTCTTCTCCTTCTTCTTCTCCTTCTTCTTCTCCTCCTTCTTCTCCTTCTTCTCCTTCTTCTCCTTCTTCTCCTTCTTCTCCTTCTTCTCCTTCTTCTCCTTCTTCTCCTTCTTCTTCTTCTCCTTCTTCTCCTTCTTCTCCTTCTTCTCCTTCTTCTTCTCCTTCTTCTCCTTCTTCTCCTTCTTCTCCTTCTTCTCCTTCTTCTCCTTCTTCTCCTTCTTCTTCTCCTTCTTCTCCTTCTTCTTCTCCTTCTTCTCCTTCTTCTCCTTCTTCTCCTTCTTCTCCTTCTTCTCCTTCTTCTCCTTCTTCTTCTCCTTCTTCTCCTTCTTCTTCTCCTTCTTCTCCTTCTTCTCCTTCTTCTTCTCCTTCTTCTCCTTCTTCTCCTTCTTCTCCTTCTTCTCCTTCTTCTTCTTCTTCTCCTTCTTCTCCTCCTTCTTCTCCTTCTTCTCCTTCTTCTCCTTCTTCTTCTTCTTCTCCTCCTTCTTCTCCTTCTTCTCCTTCTTCTCCTTCTTCTTCTCCTTCTTCTCCTTCTTCTCCTTCTTCTCCTTCTTCTCCTTCTTCTTCTCCTTCTTCTCCTTCTTCTCCTTCTTCTCCTTCTTCTTCTCCTTCTTCTCCTTCTTCTCCTTCTTCTCCTTCTTCTTCTTCTTCTCCTTCTTCTCCTCCTTCTTCTCCTTCTTCTCCTTCTTCTCCTTCTTCTCCTTCTTCTCCTTCTTCTTCTCCTTCTTCTTCTCCTTCTTCTTCTCCTTCTTCTCCTTCTTCTCCTTCTTCTTTTCCTTCTTCTTCTCCTTCTCCTTCTTCTCCTTCTTCTCCTTCTTCTCCTTCTTCTCCTTCTTCTCCTTCTTCTCCCTCTTCTCCCTCTTCTCCCTCTTCTCCCTCTTCTCCCTCTTCTCCCTCTTCTTCCTCCCCTCTTCTTCCTCCCCTCTTCTTCCTCCCCTCTTCTTCCTCCCCTCTTCTTCCTCCCCTCTTCTTCCTCCCCTCTTCTTCCTCCCCTCTTCTTCCTCCCCTCTTCTTCCTCCCCTCTTCTTCCTCCCCTCTTCTTCCTCCCCTCTTCTTCCTCCCCTCTTCTTCCTCCCCTCTTCTTCCTCCCCTCTTCTTCCTCCCCTCTTCTTCCTCCCCTCTTCTTCCTCCCCTCTTCTTCCTCCCCTCTTCTTCTCCCCACTGTTATTTAATTGCATGATGCGTAAAGGTGTTGTCCACTGCACAAACTGCCACATCTCAAATCACCATATTTCCTCCATGTGAAGATAAATAGGAGCTATACTCTACTCCAGGATGTGAACGCTGTTCTATTGATGTCGGCACCTGCTTTCCCCGGACTCGCGTGACATAATGTTACGCAAGCCCTGCAGCCTTTCAATGGCTTCTTCACTCCTTCAGACGTAACTTAAATCCAGGCGTAGTCAGAGAGCTGCCGCACCTCTCTTCTTCCGGGTGTCCATTTTGTCCTGAAAGTTAGTAAAGCAGCCACTGATTGATTGCAGGGCTCACTTGACATAACAATGCCACAGGAGACTCGACGCCTGTCACATTGTATGAGAGTAAAGCTGTTATTTTCTGCGGGGACAAATATGGTGATTGGGAAGGAGTTGTAGACAGCCCCTTTTAATGATAATAAATTGAACCTGATACATGTGACACAATTACTGTAGAATCATTACTAGCCTTAGCAAAAGATGCCATAGTCCCAGCTGTGATGTCTCTCCATTATGACTGTGGTCACCATATTTTACCCCTCAGTGTCCCTTACTGCGTGATGTGAACTTGCCCATGAAGATGGGGTAATTTTTAGACTGTCGTTACTTTGTGTGATTTCTCCTGATTTGTCTTCAGCACCTTGAACACCCTTCCATGCGAGATGCGCAGACGCTATAGGCATTTGCATATGGCCTCCGTTGACCTTATGTGGCTTATGCTGTGGTCCTCTTAGTAGTATCTTCTACTTTAGTGCTTACTATTTTTGAGGTTCCCCTCACAAGGTGTCTTTTTTTTTTTTTTTTGTCGTGTCATATTCAGTGACCATTAATAGTTTGGAAATGAAATTACACCATGGAAATCCTATTGTTAGCTTAATTACCTTCAAGCCACATATACAGATCACTGATTTGTATGTGAATCTAATGATTTTGTAGGACAACCGTTATGTTATTTGATGCTTAGATAAAGATGTGGGACATGAGCTCCAGACAGATCATTGTAGTAAGGCATACTTTCCAAAGTTGGTAAAGATTCAGTATATTGAGAGTATTGCAGGGTTTCTAACATAACATTCAGTTCCTCCACATGATGCCATGGACCTCATAGTCACCAGAATTATTTTTTTTTATTATATGGCAGAGATTTATTCCATAACTTGACCAGTTTGCTGACTAATAAAATACATGCTGGGATGTGAGGGGAAGTTCCAGCTCCTATAGTGCTAGCAGAATGCTAAGTGAAAGGAACCGGCTCCCTAAAAATAAAGGGGACAGAGTTATAAGGCATGCTTAATTGGGATGGTTTCTGGACATATTCAAATTGCTGATGCACCAGAAGCAGTTTCACCCCATTGTAAAGTATTTTACAGGCAAGACCATATATACAGCAGTTTGTGTAAATGGGCAAGTACCAATGAATTCCATAATGTTTTCTTAATCGTGGTGAATTCATTTGGGGTAAAAAAAAGTCATTTTTTTCTCCTTCTTTTGGATCAGCTGGTACCTAAAAGCAGGACCAAGATGTCCATATCCTTCAAAATTGCGGTCAAAGGTGGATCAATTGTTGCAAATGGTGGGTGGTTAGGACTCTGCTGGAGCGGAAAACATCTCTGATTCAACAATTTGTCAAATGTTTCCTTACTTGTAAGAATTCAAAATGTCTGACCGCTGGCCAGCTAAAGCCGCCTGTACGACTTGTTCCTTTCCATGGATCTAAAGACCTTTTGTGTTTCCCATGGATGTAGCGGAGCGGGCGATTTTAGGAGGTCATGTTTTGCTTCCCTCGGTGGATACAATCCAGCACAGTTCATACTTGTGTCATAAAAAAAAAAAAAAACACACAAGAAGATTATTATTATTATTTATTGTTATAGCGCCATTTATTCCATGGCGCTTTACATGTGAGGAGGGGTATACATAAAAACAAGTACAATAATCTTAAACAATACAAGTCATAACTGGTACAGGAGGAGAGAGGACCCTGCCCGCGAGGGCTCACAATCTTCAAGGGATGGGTGATAATACAGTAGGCGAGGGTAGAGCTGGTCGTGCAGCGGTTTGGTCGATCGGTAGTTACTGCAGGTTATAGGCTTGTCGGAAGAGGTGGGTCTTCAGGCTTTCGATGGTAGGTGAGAGTCTGATATGTTGTGGTAGAGAGTTCCAGAGTAGGGGTGATGCGCGAGAGAAATCTTGTATGCGATTGTGGGAAGAGGAGATAAGAGGGGAGTAGAGAAGGAGATCTTGTGAGGATCGGAGGTTGCGTGCAGGAAAGTACCGGGAGACGAGGTCACAGATGTATGGAGGAGACAAGTTGTGGATGGCTTTGTATGTCATGGTTAGGGTTTTGTAATGGAGTCTCTGGGCAATTGGGAGCCAGTGAAGGGATTGACAGAGGGGAGAAGCTGGGGAATAGCGGGGGGACAGGTGGATTAGTCGGGCAGCAGAGTTTAGAATAGATTGGAGGGGTGCGAGAGTGTTTGAGGGGAGGCCACAGAGCATGAGGTTGCAGTAGTCAAGGCGAGAGATGATGAGGGCATGGACTAGGGTTTTTGCAGATTCTTGGGTGAGGAATGAACGGATGCGTGAAATATTTTTGAGTTGAAGTCGGCAGGAAGTGGAAAGGGTTTGGATATGTGGTTTGAAGGAGAGATCAGCGTCAAGGATTACTCCGAGGCAGCGAGCTTGTGGGACTGGGGAGAGTGGGCAGTCATTTACTGTAATTGATAGGTTCGTAGGGGGGGTCACGTGAGATGGGGGAAAGATGATGAATTCTGTTTTGTCCATGTTGAGTTTCAGATATCTAGTGGAGAAGAAGGATGAAATAGTGGACAGACATTGAGGGATTCTGGTTAGTAGGGAGGTGATATCTGGTCCAGAGATGTAGATCTGTGTGTCATCAGCATAAAGATGATACTGAAAGCCATGAGATTCTATGAGCTGTCCCAGGCCAAAGGTGTAAATAGAGAACAGCAGGGGCCCAAGGACTGAACCTTGTGGGACTCCGACAGATAGGGGGCGAGGTGAGGAGGTGGTGTGTGAGTGGGAGACGCTGAATGTCCGGTCTGTTAGGTATGATGAGATCCAGGAGAGGGCCAAGTCTGTGATGCCGAGGGATGAGAGGGTCTGTAATAATAGGGAATGGTCCACTGTGTCAAAGGCAGCCGACAGGTCCAGGAGGAGGAGGACAGAGTAGTGTCGCTTGCTCTTGGCAGTTAAGAGGTCATTGGTGACCTTAGTAAGGGCAGTTTCAGTGGAGTGGTGTGACCGGAAGCCAGATTGTAAGCGGTCGAAGAGGGAGCAAGAAGAGAGATGGGAGGACAGTTCAAGGTAGACGTGTTGTTCCAGTAGCTTGGAGGCGTATGGGAGAAGTGATATAGGGCGATAGCTAGATACAGAGGATGGGTCAAGAGAGGGCTTTTTGAGGATAGGTGTGATGGAGGCATGTTTAAAGCTTGAGGGGAAAACACCAGTTGTTAGTGATAGGTTGAAGAGATGGGTTAGGGTTGGGATGAAGACTGTGGTGAGGTTTGGGATGAAGTGGGATGGGATCGGGTCGAGTGCACAGGTGGTGAGATGCGATCTTGAGAGTAGAGTGGAGAGTCGATCTTCTGTAATGGTGGAGAAGTTGGTTTTGAAGGTGGAGGGCTGGGAAGTCGGGAGGAAGGGCTCTGGGGGTTGTTGACCAAAACTGTCCCTGATGTTATCAATTTTCTGCTTGAAAAATGAGGCAAAGTCTTCAGCTGAGATGAGTGGGGAGGGAGGAGGTGCTGGGGGGCGGAGGAGAGAATTGAAGGTGTTGAATAACTGTTTAGGGTTGTGAGACAGGGAGGATATGAGAGATGAGAAGTAGGTTTGTTTAGCTGTGGCGAGTGTGGTCTTGAAAGTAGTGAGGGACTGTTTGAATGCGATGAAGTGCTCGTTGGAGTGGGATCTTTTCCATCTGCGCTCAGCAGCCCTGGAAGCTCGCCTCAGCTCTTTGGTCAGGCTGGTGTGCCAGGGCTGTCTGTTGATTTTGCGAGTTTTGGTATGTGTAAGTGGGGCAGCGGATTCCAAAGCTACAGCTATTGTGGTGTTATATAGAGCGGCAGCGTCATCCGCATTGTGTAAGGAACTTATATCTGTAAGAGGGAGGAGGGATTCAGAGAATGAGTGTAGGTCAAGGTGTTTAAGATTCCTGCGAGGGTGTGAAAGTTTGTGGGGTGGGGATTGTAGACATGGAGTGAAGAGGGAAGAGAATGTGAGCAGGTTGTGGTCAGAGAGAGGAAGAGGTGAGTTAGAGAGGTTAGATAGGGAGCAGAGGTGGGTGAAGATGAGGTCCAGTGTGTGGCCATCTTTGTGGGTGGCTGTAGAAGACCATTGAGTGAGGCCGAAGGAGGGAAGTGAGAGATAGAAGTTTAGTGGCAGCTGAGAGGGAAGTGTCAATGGGGATGTTGAAGTCGCCCATGATGATAGTAGGGATGTCCGCGGAAAGGAAATGAAGTAACCAGGTGGTGAAGTGGTCAAAGAAGGTGGTGGCTGGCCCTGGGGGGGCGGTAGATGACAGCCAGTTGGAGGTTGGAGGGGGAGTAGATGCGCACAGAGTGCACCTCAAAGGAAGGGAGGGTAACAGAGGGTGGCAGTGGGATTGGGGTGAAGGAGCAGGTATCTGACAGGAGAAAACCAACTCCTCCACCATGTTTGCTGCTGGGGCGGGGGGTGTGAGAAAGGTGGAAGCCGCCATACGAAAGTGCAGCAGGAGAGGCTGTGTCAGAAGGGGTGAGCCAGGTTTCGGTGATGGCGAGGAAGGAGAGTTTGGTAGTAACAAAAAGATCATGGATGTAGGAAAGCTTGTTGCAGACAGAGCGAGCGTTCCACAGAGCTCCTGTTAGTGGGACTGGGGAAGCGGGGGCTGGGTGAATGGGTATAAGGTTGGAGAGGTTACGGAAGGTTGTGATAGAGTGTGGATGGGAGGTAGAAATGACTGTGGGAATGTGGTGAGGAGGACCAGGATTTGAAGATAGTTTTGTGTCATGATGCTCAGTTAGGTTGTGATCCCTACCTCGGGGAACAAACAATGAATGCTAGTCACATAACTCCTTTATGTTGTGACTTGGAATATGACTCAGACATTCCTCCACAGCTCCGAGGGCGCTTGTCTATTGATTGTTCTGCAAGACCTACCCAAAATAAGAAGATATCTTGATAGGCCTGCACTGTGATCTGTGTGATTCTGTGGGAGCAGCTGTGAAATACTTGGGGACGTTTAGTTCATAAACCCCCAGATAATCTAGTAATTACTCAGCAAATTGAAGTCCGCCTTTGGGTCAGCTTGAAGTTACAAGGAAGTCCGAGCATATTGGATTCCTCCAAGATGAGCACTGCCAACAGGTTCTGTCATCGGTTTATTGTCCTGTGTATAGCGATATAATATCTACTCTACCCAAATAACTGGTGACATATATGTGGACATTCAGTGCATGGACTAAGTTCACCAGAAAATGTGCCACTTCCTGTTAGATGCTGTCTGGTTTATAGAGGAAAGTCCAAAGCAGAGGACTCAACCTATAATATCCATATGGTTCTGTTTTTTTTGTAGTCCGTATGCTTCTGCTCTCACGTAGTCCATATGCTACTGCTCTTGTGTAATCCATATGCTTCTTCTTTTATGTGGTCCGTATGCTTTGGCTCTTATGCGATCCCTATGCGTTGGCTCTTATGCAGTCCCTGTGCTTTGGCTCTGATGCGGTCCCTGTGCTTTGGCTCTGATGCGGTCCCTGTGCTTTGGCTCTGATGCGGTCCCTGTGCTTTGGCTCTGATGCGGTCCCTGTGCTTTGGCTCTTATGCGTGCCCTGTGCTTTGGCTCTTATGCGTGCCCTGTGCTTTGGCTCTTATGCGTGCCCTGTGCTTTGGCTCTTATGCGTGCCCTGTGCTTTGGCTCTTATGCGTGCCCTGTGCTTTGGCTCTTATGCGTGCCCTGTGCTTTGGCTCTTATGCGTGCCCTGTGCTTTGGCTCTTATGCGTGCCCTGTGCTTTGGCTCTTATGCGTGCCCTGTGCTTTGGCTCTTATGCGTGCCCTGTGCTTTGGCTCTTATGCGTGCCCTGTGCTTTGGCTCTTATGCGTGCCCTGTGCTTTGGCTCTTATGCGTGCCCTGTGCTTTGGCTCTTATGCGTGCCCTGTGCTTTGGCTCTTATGCGTGCCCTGTGCTTTGGCTCTTATGCGTGCCCTGTGCTTTGGCTCTTATGCGTGCCCTGTGCTTTGGCTCTTATGCGTGCCCTGTGCTTTGGCTCTTATGCGTGCCCTGTGCTTTGGCTCTTATGCGTGCCCTGTGCTTTGGCTCTTAAGCGGTCCCTGTGCTTTGGCTCTTAAGCGGTCCCTGTGCTTTGGTTCTTATGCGGTCCCTGGGCTTTGGCTCTTATGCGGTCCCTGTGCTTTGGCTCTTATTTTTATTCTATTCGCATTAATGGGTGCAGCAGTCCGATTTCTCATCAATGCCTATTGCTTCATGTTGCATGCTATTATGCCTGTCCATGTTAATTTCTACACCACAGGCTGTGGATTGAAACGTAGAGTCTCCTTTGCACCATTTCTTCTTATACATTGCTTTCTGACTTCTTGTTACACACATAAGACGGATTGTCCCATGAATTAAGCTTTTTCTGTAACATGTAGACCAGCAAAGGTTGCTTTGCTTAAAAGGTCATGATATCAGTATAATTATACTCTATATGCCCTATAGTGTCGTGATCGCTAGCTGCTCATTAATTGCTGGACACCATGTACATGTCTGACACGTAAGCTGTAGGCTTATAATTCAGAACATTTACAAGTGTTACAAAATTAAACCATTTTGGTATTTTATTTTTCACAGCATCAAAATACGATTTCATAACCACATCAGAATAGACTATTCAATAGAGCATCCCTTCAAATCTGCAGATTATTCCAGTGTGTAAATGGGTCATTGTAGAACCTCTATTTATTATGCATTGCTTATATAGCGCCATCATATTCCGCAGCGCGTTACAGACCTCATCATCACTGTCCCCAATGGGGTTCACAATCTACATTCCCTATCAGTATGTCTTTAAAGTCTGAGAAGAAACCAGAGAACTTGGAGGAAACACATAATAATAATAATCATCTTTATTTATATAGCGCCAACATATTCCGCAGCGCTTTACAGTTGAACAGTTTCAAAACACAAATCATGAGTAACAACGTTAACAATACAATAATTAAAGTAAATTAAGACGACCCTGCTCGTGAGAGCTTACAATCTACAATGAGGTGAGGGAGACACAAAGTACAGGTGTGTATTTACAATGATGGTCCAGCCATCTTGAGAAGGTGGGGGACAGAGATAGTGAATGCGCTACATACTCAAAATTGCACATAAAATGACTTTGATTAGTGAACATGATAGGCCGCTCTGAATAAGTGTGTTTTGATGGAGCGCCTAAAACTGTGCAAATTATGGATAGTCCTAATTTCTTGGGGCAGAGCATTCCAGAGGAATGACGCAGCGCGGGAGAAGTCTTGGAGTCGGGAGTGGGAGGTGCGGATTAGTGCAGAGGTTAGTCGAAAGTCGTTTGCAGAGCGCAGCGGTAGGCTAAGCCGATAGACAGAAATGAGGGAGGAGATGTAGGGGGGTGCCGCACTGTGGAGAGCTTTGTGGGTGAGAACAAGTACTTTGAATTGGACCCTATAATGAATGGGCAGCAAACACATGCAAACTTGTGAAGAACATGCAAACTCCTTGCAGATGTTGTCCTTGGTGGGATTTGAACCCAGGACCCCAGCGCTGCAAGGCCGCAGTGGTAACCACTGAGCCAACATGCTTGCATTTACATGCATGGTAACAGACTATGCTGCTGACAACAAATCCACTATATGTGAACAGGGCCCATCCGCTGGTCTTCTGTGCAGATGAATTGTTTCTGTGGGTGGATCATGTTCTTTATTATCCTCTTGTTTGTTCCGTCAGACTTCATATCGCTATTGCTCCACTGCACAATATGGCACCTAAGCAAATTATCTGGTTTCCACATTTATCCCCCTTAGTTGATGAATATTTGGTTGTTTGGGGTCCGGCTACTGAGACCCAAGTCTGGAGGTCCCAAAGTCCCATGTTTCAATTTTAGCATACCGTATATTGCAGATCTAATCAATCATTATTCTATTCTGCTCTCTTAGTTATGAAGTTTCTAAGGCTCTTTGCAGAAATTGATGTTTGTCCGTGCCATAGGAAACCCTTGGCTCATCGAATATTATTTTGTTTGGTCTTCTATATGACAGCGGTATCTTTCTTTGGATTTTTACAGCACGTTCACCCTCATGCTCTTTATTACTTGAGATGATTCTTCCATTTGGTTCTAAGGTTGGATATATTGTGTAAGAACTTGGCAGAGCTTGAATTAATTCAATATGACAGCATTGTTTACTGGGGAGTCCATATAAGACTCTTAATGGGTTAATATTAATGACCGCCACCCACCCTTCCCAATCTGAATTGTATATGTGCGGTGCCTTTGGACAGTATTACAGCAGTGTTAATAGAGCCTGCAAGTGTACAGTGCCCATGTAATAATGCCACATGCCCCACACTTACGTGGGCACAGCCCCATTAACATGTGTGACCCCCAACTGTGTGCAGAGTTATCCCATTGATCACGCTCCTCGTAGCCAGAGCTTGAGGTCCCCATATACATTCGAAGGATCAATCCTTCTGCTGGCATTTCTCTCCAAGCTCCATCATACAGATGATCTTTTGGCTCGGGTGAGAATTCCTCTGCTCTCTATGGAGGAACTGCACCCAGACTCTGACAGTGATTTCTCTCCAGCAGAATACAAGGATTGGCCATTGGACATGCCAGATTCCTCTCTCCCCCTTGATCATTATCTGTTTGGAGAGAGTCAGGAAACCACATACACATCAGTATTGGAAGGTTCAGACATCTTTAGTCTAATGGTTATGGGAGTCTTAAGTGTTCTTGTTTTACCTTTTTTGTGTTTTATTAAAAAGTCAGTATTCTCTTTTAACAAGATATATGGCTGCCCTGAGTGTTAGTTTGCCAAATCATTTATAGGACCCTGATTCATTTCGACTTGTAGAAATCCTGCGGGGTGATTTTTTTTTTTTTTTGGTCTTCAGTTCGGTCTTTTTATGGTGGCCTGGTTGAATCTGTGCAGTGGGGGAAGGCCCCTGCTGAAGCCAGTTATGCTACAGCCACTCACACAATAGTGGTGAAGAGGAGGTGGACAATTGTATTAATTGAGTGACATGATAAAAAAGGAGGAAATTAAGGGAGGCCTGGATGGAATTGTTTCACATTTTTGTGCATCATCTGTGTGCCGTACTCCTTTTGAGTAAATGTCCATATGTTAATAACAATAGTTTTCACAAGTGCAGTTATTTGTAGCTTGCTGTTTTTGGTGGCATCACGTACAACCTTTTTTGGTCTGAGAACCAAATTCTAAGATTATACCTCTCCCATGCGCCACATCAAATTCTGATCTAAGGTATATATTGACAGTAATATGCCATAATCTAATAAGTGAGAGCTTCAAAGATGGTCCTATGCTTTACTTTTCAACTCCAAAAAGGATGGGACAATTTGACCATTCAGTGGGTGCCCGCTATCCCCATAGTTTGAGGAGATACTAAGCACAAAGGAGTCAGAGATCATAGAATGGTAGAGTTGGAAGGGACCTCCTGGGCCATCTGGTCCAACCCCCTGCTCAAAGCAGGATTCGCTAAATCATCCCAGTCCGATGTCTGTCCAGCCTCTGTTTGAAGACTTCCATTGAAGGAGAACTCACCACTTCTCGTGGCAGCCTGTTCCACTAATTGATCACTCTGTCAAAAATCTTTTTCTAATATCTAATCTGTGTCTCCTCCCATTCAGTTTCATCCCATTGCTTCTAGTCTTTCCTTGTGCAAATGAGAATAAAGATGATCCTTCTACAATGTGACAGCCCTTTAGATATTTGTAGACAGCTATTAAGTCTCCTCTCAGTCTTCTCTTTTGCAAACTAAACATTCCCAAATCCTGCAGTCTTTCCTCATAAGACAGGGTTTGCAGACCGGTCACCATTCTGGTTGCTCTTTTCTGAACTTGCTCCAGTTTGTTGATGTCTTTTTTAAAATGTGGTGCCCAAAACTGGACACAATATTCCAGATGAGGTCTGACCAAAGAGGAGTAGAGGACAATAATGACTTCACGTGAGCTAGACTGTATGTTTCTGTTAATACATCCTAAAATTGCATTTGGTTGGGTGCTGCACCGAATAGCATTGTGGGTGGCATATGGACCCTGGGCCGCAAGTTGTGCCCCCCTGATTTGAAGTCTTCCCATAAAATTCTATTAGCGCATACTGTGGATTTACATTGGGGCACATGGATACAGTACATGTGACCGTACACTTTTATATACCAATCGTTTTTGCCAATGTTTTGATGGTTCAGTGTCCGTATTCTCCATGGGGCACTGCAAGTTATTCGTCTCAATCAAAAAAATCTAATAATTACAAAGCTAATTATTGCTTAGAATTTTTATATAGACAATTCAGATTTCTTGTTGGTGTCGTGGGTAATCGTGTTAATAAGATTTATAAATTTCCACCTGTTTTTCAGACATTTCAGCTCATCTCGGCTGTTTTTCTGCCCTGTATCCTATTCATGCGTCGCTCATCCATATTTATCCCCTAAGGCCTCGCTACACTTCAGAAAGGTTTTGTGCTTAGCTTTTTGTAAACTTTTAACATCTTGAATTTTCTTCTCCTCAATTACTTATGCCGTTTCTTAAACAGCATCTGGCAGACGTCTTAATGGCTGACCAACTTTTTGCCCAGAGGCTTTATAAACACTAAAGTTGAGGAATTCAAGAATCGTATATCATCTTCCTCCCCCCTCCGTCTGAATGGAATATAATTGCTCATCCAAAAAAAATGCCCTGTGATTACAAAGATTACTACAATGCATGTAAGCTTCGGTGCTTGAAACTTTGCAGAACTAAGATTATGTTCCATCGGCTGTAGACCAGTCTTGGGTTTTTCAAGGAGTAACCTCTGGGCTCGAGATTAGTGAAACAAGTCATGGTGTAACTCTTTGATTCCAGGATAGCCTGTATATTGCATTGCGCACACATGGTTGGAACGCTTCCCCCATGATGGCTGCCCCGGTATTCCTTCCTCAGCTGTGGATGAAGACAACTGCAGAATAACTTTCCTGCACAAGTGTTTAGCAGATTTTTTTCTGGTAGCTCAATGTTCTGGAATGACCTTTGTTCAACTCCATAGACAATGCTGACAATCTAATTTTTGTGGGGCTCACGGAACCTCACCCAGATCTCTTGATGAGGTGGAGAATTTGTTCTTTTCTTGTCTGTATCTATTGTTTTCCTCAATAGAAGTGGCATCAAAAGGCCCCAGTACACAGACTAATGTCAGACGACATCGACGGGTTCAGCTGACAGTCTAATGTGTATGGGGGCATCGGCTAACTGATTGTCGGGGGAGATGGTGGTTGGGCCGTTATGTGGATGAGCGCACATAGCTGCACACAGTCTGAAATTTGTGGACATATTGGCCTGAGTTTTTCTACTGTCATCTGAACCTGGCTATAAGCCCCCCATACACATAGGACAAAAATTGTCTGAACCTGCCAATATCAACTTGTTCAACCAATGGTCTAATGTGTTTCGAGGCCGTGGACAACTGGTAGTTGGGGGGAGATGGCAATCGTGCATGTCTGACTTCGAATTGCCGATCGTATTGTTCTTATTGACATGTTAGGCAGTGGCTTTCTCATAGAGAACATATGAGTGCTCAGCCAAACGAGAGCTCCTGTGTATGGGAGAGAGAGCTGGATGGCTGTCAGCCAAAGCATCGTTCGGCCCACAATCTTCTATTGTATATGAGGTCCTTTGCAGTACCAGCTGGAAGATATTTTGGCCAATACTTGCATGTCGGTGGGTGGCATAAAGCTTTGCATAAACATAAGGGCGCATTCACAAGACGTTTGACATGTGTGCCATGGATCCATAATTTACCCAACATCTTTTAGTTTTGGGCCCTATCGGGCTGGTTTATGTTGGTATACCCTTTTGTATATAGAGGGAGTCAATAAAAAAAAAATGCTGCTGGGAATAGTTTGGGTGACACATGCCACGGTAGGCCTATAAATCCTCCCCGCCTTCACTGCAAAAAAAAGCATGAATGCTTTTGTACCATGTTATTGGATCCTGCCTATTTTCTTGGGATCTGCAGTAACCTCCTTTTCTAATCTTTTGGCTTTTTTCCACATCTCCTTGTGAGCCTATGCCTTTTGGTATTCATCAGATAAAAGGAAGCATCTGTAGGGACCCAATGTAAAGTTATACCGCGTAGTACCGTACTTTTTTTTTTTTTTTGGATTGTGTCCCTACGTAGGACCATGCTTTCCTATGCTATAGCAAGTCAAAGGGAAAAAGGTATAGTGAGGCATAGTGACCCAGCAAATGCTAAAAGGACTCTCTTTTGCCATATAGTGGCTACGTGAGAGCTCAAAGATTTGTTGGGGATTTGCTTTGGGTGATATTCCCAGTTTATACCTCAAACTAGAGATGCACAGAAATATGCTGAGGAACAAAAAGTTCAATAGGGTCTTATCCAGTGGAGAGGGGACATAAAGGTGGAAGGAGGTGCCACATAACAAAGAATGAAGGGCAATAATCAGCTGCTGCAGTCCACGGGTTAAAAAAAACTGAGATATTCCAGAAGGAAATAGTTGGCCTTACTGTGGTGCTGAAGGAGATCCCAAAGAATTCCCGGGAGTCTAGATGGATCATTGTGGTTTGTCAACGCGTTTCAAAATCATCTGACTTCTTAATCTGGGATAAACCTTTTTTATTTTTTTGGAGATTGTTGAAGACACGTTTTTCCTTGCCTATGAAATCCACACCGTTTTAAGACTTTTTTTTTTTTTTTTTTTGGACAAACCTGTAAAAAAAAAAAAGGGAAATTTTGTCCTATAAATGATATCACAGTAGTGGTCGACTTAATTGCGATGGTTATTAGGAACATGCCCTGTTAGTAACACCCTTTGAAGGCCTAACTCCGAAACCATGGGTTGCTTGTGGTGTGTGTCGAGGACAAGTTTTCGACAGCTATTGGGGGAGAAATACATTAAAGGTTTACAGGTTCTTCTAAGTTTCCGTCTTTCCCACCAAACTGTTCTGCACACGCTGAACAGATCAGTAAGCCGTCTGCAAATTCTGGCCCTGGGAGGACACTTTCCGTTGGCAGCAGGACTCCCCTCGTACCAGTAATGTATTCACCGGGCAGTCTCTGCCGTCATTAATTCCAGACATCTGAACAGCAGTCACTTTTAATATGCGCTCCGTCTTTATTCTTCTGACAGCAGATCCACGGAGAGGAGCTTCTTGTTGTACATTGGTACCAAGTTTTTAAAGCTTCTTCTTATGTTGCAATCATACATTTATGAAGCCACCAGGTACCTTCCAGAGCACCAATGTTCAGTCGTAAAGTCTACTGATCTACACGGTGGCACAGATGGTAAGAAGGAAGGCCTCTGAGAGTTTTTGCAATTTTTCTGAATATAGAAGCATATGGTGTGGGGTGGGCCTATACAAAATTAATCCCAAAGAGGTGGTATTGGATGGGGTGTGTAGGATTCGATGACAGCGTGAACATGCATTTTGTAAGGGTTGGCATCTGTGCTCCATTTGTTTTAGGCTTCTAAAAAAAAGCAGACTGCATGGGTGCAATGGATATTAAACACGATAGCGGTATTTAAGAACACGTTTATGAGATCAATAGAAGTGGTGGTAATGTAGCGGAGGCCAGACATGCTGTATACTCGTATCTATATATTTTGAAGAAATAGATCTTCTGTAAAGAGCGCTAGAACTTTGCTGATCTTTCTCTAAAATTTCTGGGTGCATGTACTTTTGGGCTCTGCTCACATTTGAGTTGCAGGGTTCATTTTATTTGACGGGGTGCATTTGGTTCCGTCTCACTATTACACGTCAGTAGGGTTCAAAAGGCTTCGTGGGTGCCACGATGGATCCAACTTGTCATCATTTTGGATTTCCTGTTTGTATGACAAAACCGAAAAATGGAGATGTGAACAGAGAGCCTAAACAAATTGTCTTTATTTGTGAATACATTGGCATTACTTTGTTCTCGGTTCAGCATTTTTATTTTTTTATTTTAAGCAAAAAAAATAATGTAAATTTCTACTTGGAAAGTGCTCAGCCAGATATGCCGAGAAGAAAGCCCAGAACATAATATCCTGCATATGTAATCTGCTTCTCTGAATGTGCAATGCTTCTTTTTCCATAGAAACATGAGCTCGTACTTATTTTGGGTTCTCTTTATTTAGGATGTCCTGGTTATTTGGGTTGTCGGGTATTGCCACATTCACATTAATGGGCCAGATCTGCAGTACTAAACACGGCCTATAGACAGGTGACGCTGGGGAGTAGGGGAGATACACCTTTTTTTTTTTCCAATACTGGGTTCTTCAAATATTAAAGAGGACTTTTCACCTTTTTTAAACTGAATACTTCCTCCACTTGCTGCTGCCTCATCGATTCTTGAACAGTTTCTCTTTTCTTTCTATGCCCCTCTGTTTCAAAGTTATGCCCCCAGAAATACAGATGCAAATTTTCAATTCAAGTAATCGGCTGTATACCAGCGCATTCCTCTGTGGGCGTGGCCATGTGTTGATTGGCCAGCATGAAAGGAGAAAAAGCCAATGGTCACAGATAAATTTTTTGGTATACGCCCAGTTGCTTGAAAATAAAATTTGCATCTTTATTTCTGGAGGGCATACCTTTGGAACGACGAGGCACAGGACAAAAAGGAAAACTGTTCCAGAATCAGTGAAACAGCAGAAATTGGAGGAGGTATTCAGTTTAAATAAAGAAGAATCCAGTGAAGGGTCACTTTTAAAGGGTCTATCCCGTCACTCTGTGACTGCAGGCTAAGGAATCCTTACAGTTCATGCATTGCATACTGTCAGGATTCTATATTGTTGCGGGTGAGAGCGGGCGGTCACATGGCCTCAAGTATGTGATTTTCTTACATGCAGTCACGTGCTGTCTAGACGTGCTAGGCCTCACTCAATACCAGTGGGCACAGTCTAGTCGGAATGTGGATGGAAGTATGCAAATCGTATGCTTGCTTTCGCTGGCAAGACAAGAGAATTCTGACGGCACACGATGTGCACTGGTATAGATTCTTAAAGGCCCGTCATATACCTTGGACTAATGTCAGAAGAACCATGCAAAATAAACCGGTTTGGCCAACGGTCTAATGTGTATGGAGTCGCTGGCTGATGATAGGGATAGATGTTGCTAACGCATATCCAATATCGGACTGTTGTTCGCATCGTTCTCCCCGAGGTAAGATGCCCACCGAAGTGTTATCTGGTGGCTTCTCATGGAGAGCACAGGAGCACTTGGCCGAGTGAGCACTCTTATGTACGTGAGATGGCTGACTGCGAATAATGTCTGAAGCATCGTTCAGCCTTCTGATGTGTATGGCCCGCTCTAGTCTAATGTAGTGACTGCAGACCTTTAAGAGAAGACTGGACAACACCTTAAAGTCTTAAGTAAGTAAGCAAAAGAAGAAAAACTCATGCACTTCTGCATAGTGAGTGCATGTTGGCAAATTCAAGTTTGCATCTATTTTTCAAATACGGTATATCACGATCTGCTGCAGTGAAACAAACCAACTCACATTTCAGTTAATAAATAATCTTTATTTTTATATAGCACACAGCGCTTTACAGTTTGCGCACATTATCATCACTGTCCCTGATGTGGCTCACAATCTTCATTCCCTATCAGTATGTCTTTGGAATGTGGGAGGAAACCGGAGAACCCGGAGGAAACCCACGCAATCATGGGGAGAACATACAAACTCCTTGCAGATGTTGTCCTTGGTGGGATTTGAACCCCGGACCCCAGCGCTGCAAGGCTGCAGTGTTAACCACTGAACCACTGTGCTGCCCAATCTCACTTTCAGTTTGGTGATAGAAGCTTTTTGTAAAGTCACCAATCAAGATCCATCATTTTTATGGCATTGGTGTTATTTATCCCTATCTCCCTGTAGCCGCTGTCCTCAAGGTCAGCCTCCGAGACCAAAGCTGTGCTGATATGGCGGATAGCTACATGTGCCAGAACCTCTTAAGCCTATTTAGGACTCCCTTAATCTGCGGTAAACCTCCTGCCCGGCTCTGCTTTGTAAGCTATACATTTTACATAAGCATTTCTATCATCAATGCCCATCTGCTGAGCATCTAGACTTATTATTACAAAAGAAGATTTAGACCTAAATGGCCACTGGTAGAAATAACCCGGACCGGTTTATAGATGCCAGTCGCTCCTTCAAGGGCTCTAATTTAATTGCCATTCCTTTATCTGGTGTCTCCTGATTGGAGCATGACCGGGATCCTGGCATTAAACGCCCGCTCTTCTCGTTAGGGTTGCGAGATTGTCAGCCGTCCGTTCTGAATCCATGCCCACTAAATATTTATTTAAGGATTTTAGCGATCAGAGCGGATTTGCCACAGCCGCGGAGCTGTCACTGCCGCCTTCATTATGGGTTACATTCCCAAGTAAGGACGTGGCGAGCCGTGTTGATTTTACGGATCAAAAGAGGATAAATCTACAGTAATTCTCCCCTTCTAAAATCAGACTCTGAGGAACGTTCAGTTGTCTGCATGTTAAATAAACCTGACAGCGCTGCACATTGACCTTTTATGCAGGTACAACAGTTTGAAGTGAATATAGATGGGGAGAAAAGCAATCGCACGGTGTCACAGCCAATAGCGCACGTGGCCAGAAAATTACTTTGTGAGTTTATTTTCTCTTCTCTTAGCCTATTCAATCTTTCTTTTTTCTGGACCAGTCTATGGAGGAAGAGAAAAAAGAGGTATTGTGGATAACCTACCCCAGGGCATCTAAGACTCTTGGCTAAGCTACTTTAGATCCAATATTATTGTGTATGTGGTGAAATATTGCACCTCTTGTAGTGATCAGAAGAAATCTAAAACATCAGCATGAATGATACAGTCACAGCTAAAATAAGAATTCCATAAGTTTAGACTCTTATTGGCTAATTCTTTTACGTTTATGCAAAGACTCAATATTAAAGAAACATTCCCATCAAAGTTTTCATCGTTTTAAAATAATGCAATCAACATATTATATAGCACTGTGTACTTAAAATTGCTCATTTTGCCTTTCTACCCAGTTAATTTTTCTCTGCTCTGTGTAGAAACAGGAAGTCTCTTTTTCTGCCTAAGTCCTTCCCTTCTTTAAATCCTGACCCAGCTGCTCGCTCCTACCCTCTGCCAGGAACTTTTGCAGCAGTGACTCATGGAGGTAAAATTGACCTGCTGTTTCTACATAAATCTTAGAAGGATTCAGGTAGTATGTTTTTAATCACGTGATGTCATAGACCTAATAAAAAAGAGAAGCATTAACTCTGTAGAAGGGTAAAATGAGCAATTGTAAGTACACAGCACTATATAATGTGATGACTGCTTAGGCCTGTTTCACACTTCAGTCTTTTGGAATAAGTCACAATCTGTCAAAGTGTTTAAACAACGGATCCGTTGCAGATTTCAAAAAACTGATGCACCGGATCCGTTTTTTTGATGGATCCGTTGCAGTAGCTAGTGTATGAAATTTAAAGGAACAGAACTCTGGAAAGAGAGAGAGAATGAGAGAGAGAGAGAGACTTTTTCAGTGCCAGAACGGCTTTTGGGGTTAAATTAAATGAAGAGAAATTGTTCTGGGCATGCGCAGTGTGAAAAAACGGAATCTAGAGACTGATTCCGTCATATGACGGACGGTAGGCGTCCATTCTACCAGACCACGGACTGCGACGGATCCGTCACACGACGGACGAAACGGAAAGTCATCCGTCACAATCCGTTGCTAATATAAGTCTATGGGGAAAAAGACAGATCCGCCAGGCAAATCCGTCGGATCTGTTTATTTCTGCTAACAACGGATTTTGACTGACGCCAGAAAATTGAAGTGTGAAATATTCCTTAGGCCTGTTTCACACATCCGTTTCTCACCATCAGTCAAAATCCGCCGTTTTGCCTAAAAAACGGATCCACCATTTTTCCTGGCGGATCCGGTTTTTTCCCCATTGACTTGCATTAACGGTGGATTTTGACTGACAGTCGTCCGTTGCATCCGTATTTCTGCGGATCCACCAAAATTTTGGCGTCCGCTGACATCACTGAACGGACAATGCAACGTTGTTTGTGTGGCCGGATCCGCATTTTTCCCACTTGCTGGAGATTTAACCCTAAATCCTGTTCTGACTGCTGGAGCAAATCTCTCTCTCTCTTTTCTCTCTCTCTTCTCTCTTTTTTTTTTTTCTCTCTCTCTCCTTACCGCGACCTCCCGGATCCCGCGAGATGCCTGCTCTCGGCTCCCGGATCCCGCGAGATGCCTGCTCTCGGCTCCCGGATCCCGCGAGGTGCCGGCTCCCGGATCCCGCGAGGTGCCGGCTCCCGGATCCCGCGAGGTGCCGGCTCCCGGATCCCGCGAGGTGCCGGCTCCCGGATCCCGCGAGGTGCCGGCTCCCGGATCCCGCGAGGTGCCGGCTCCCGGATCCCACGAGGTGCCGGCTCCCGGATCCCGCTACATCGACGGTATTTATTTTTTTCTTTCAGCGCGGTTCCTTTAGCATTCCCATATCGGCGGATCCTGGTGTACCAACGGTCCGGTAGTTCCCGTTGGTGTTTCATCGGCCACGGATCCGTTCTCCGCCTTTTTGGCGGCTGCCAAATAACACAATAAACGTAAGTGTGAAACAGGCCTTTGAGGGTACAAATTTTGATGGGAGTGCTTCTTTAAGTGTTGACCCTAATTTTTCAAGACTTCTGCCCTTCGAACTGGGAGTTGAAAACCATTTCTGGGCCAAATCCTTACTGATGACCACCCATTCTTCTTTCATCAGTGCTTGGAGTTTATCACAGTTTCTAGGTTTTTGTTTGTTCACCTAATTTTTGAGGCTTTACCACTGGTTCTCAATGGGATTGAGATCAGAGGAGTTTCAGTGGACCTTAAATTTGAATGTTTTGGTCACCAAGCCACTTAGCGTAGTTATCACTTTTGCCTTGTCACATAGCCTCCGTCATGTTGGCAAAAGCATTATTAATTACCAAATTGCTCCTGGATGGTTGGGAGAAGTTGATCATGGAGGAGGTTTAGATCCCATGCCCATTTTCTTAGACAAAACTGAGAGTAAGCCCCCCCCCCACATGAATGGTAGCATGAAACAAGACTCACGGTAGCAATTCACCATTTCTTCTTACTTATTGAGTCTTTCCATAAACTTGTGTTGTCAGTAAGTGTTAAAGTTTATGAAAATCTTACAGTTGTAGTTGAATAACCATAAAACAATTTGACTAAAAGATCTAGGAATGCTGAAGCTGGTAACTTTGTTAAAAAAAATTGTGTAAGTCTAAAAATTATTGGCCTCGACTGTACACTCTTGTATGAAAAATGTAGGACTCCTTTCTTCCATTAGCCAGTTCTAGATTCTGAATTACAGCTTTCGACTTTCAACTTGCATGACATGAACTCTTCTCCTTCATTCATACTGTAGGGAAACACTACAAAAGTTAGCTGACAACATTTTAGACTTGGGTCTAGATATTTTCCTTTTTGGCATTTAGCTTTTTAGGCTTTATTCTTTCAATCTCTAGCAAAACTTTTGTTGATGAGCCACTATAATAGGGAAACCACAACTGACGTGAAACCTTAAGATGGGAAATGAGGAACACCAGTAAATTATTTTTGGACCGAAAAATTGTGATAGAGGGTATCTATGATAGATTTTTCCAAATACCATAGATTATTTTAAAATGGAAACGGACCTTCTGTAGACTAACACCTTCTGCCAAGTGAATGGAATTCACGAGGCTTGACGCCATTACTATGCTTCAATAGGTCCTTGTGTGACCAGAATTCAGAGTATTTCACTCTTCTCATTGACTTAAAAGCATAGTAATACAATTAGTTCTCCTTTGTATGGACTCTCTAGCCTGTTTCTTAAGGTATTGTCACACTTAGCGATGTACCAGCGATCCCGACCAGCGATATGACGCGGTCAGGATCGCTGGTACATCGCTAAGTTGTCGCTAGTGAGCTGCCACACAGGCAGATCTCACTAGCGACATCGCTGGGGACGGGGATCGCTACTTACCTGTCACACCAGGCGATCCTGCGTCCTCCCGCCCGGCTTCACGCGTCGCTCGTCCTCACAGCAGGAAGCGCCGCAGAAAGTCCTGAACGTTCTCGCGCGATCAGCGATAATCAGCGGGGGAGCCGGTCGCTGGTAAGTATCAGACACAGAGATATCGCTAGCAATATCGCTATAACGTCACAAGTTATAGCGATATTGCTAGCGATATCTTAGTGTGACATGCCCTTTACTCACAACAGATGTGCCAGTGTCTCGCAGCTGTTTGTCTTCCCTTATAATCTTTATATTGCACCATTTAGGATAGATCATTGCACCATTTAGGATAGATCAGGGCGATCTACCGGATTATGGTTACATTAGATAATGAATATTGTCAGTTAATTTTATAAATGTTTGCAACATCACTATAAAATGTGATATAGGTGGCAGAAGATGCAGCAAGTCTTAACAATTTGGTGCACATGTCGCTGCTTTTTAAAAGTTATGATGTAACTTGCACACATCCATGATAAAATGCCATTTTTTATGTAAAAAAAAAAAAAAAGGATACAAAGAAGAATGATTTCAGAATTTTTTTCACCTTTAATGTCTCCCATAATTTGTATAGTTGAAAAATAAACTGACATCTATCCAGGTTGTAAAAGAAAATTAAAGAACTGAAATAATGAGGTTACATAAATATGCACACCCTTAAACTCATACTTTGTTGAAGTACATTTTGAATTTGACTGCCTTGTCTATTTGGGTGTAAGTCTGTAAGTATGGCATATATAGGTTTTTCAATCTTTGCCCGCTCTTCCTTGCAGTAGCGCCAGTGAAGAATACAGGAGCTTGTTGTCACATGCAGTACTTGTCAGAAATTCCTGCAGCTCCTTCAATGCTACTGTAGGCCTCTTGGCAGCCTTATCAGAACAAATTCCTCCTTGTCTTTTCATCAATTTTTGAAGGTAATTCAGTTCTAGGTAACGTCACTGTTGTGTTAAATTTAAGCCACTTATTGATGACATCTTCAGTGTTTCATGTTCTATCTAATGATTTGTACCCTTCTCCTGGCTGATAAATTTCAGCAACGAAATCCCTTTGCTGAGTTGTCAGCTGTTTATGGACTATGGCTTTTGATGGAAAATGCAACACCGAAAATGTCAAGAAAATCCTCCTAGAGCAACTAAACTTTACATGTGGTTAATCAGAATCCTTGTAAATGGTAACCTCATGGCCCCAGTGGTGTTCAACCTTTTTATAAATTATTTAGATAAGGGAACTGTAGGTAAACTAATCAAATTTGCAGATGATGCAAAGCTAGGAGGAATAGCTAACACTCGAGAAAACAGAAAGGATTCAGAAAGTTCAAGATAAGCTTGAACAATGGTCAGCAACTTGTAGAATGGTATTTAATTGGGGAAAAATGCAAGATTCTATATCTGGGCAAAAAAAATTAAAATTACATCTACAAAATGGGAGGAATAGAACTAAGCAACAGCACATGCGAGAGACTTGGGTATACAGATGGCACATGAGTCAGCAGTGTGATGCTGCAGCAAAAAAGGCAAACATAGAAGCATAGAGTCTAGATCATGTGAAGTAATTATCCCCTTCTAGTCCTCCTTGGTCAGGCCTCATCTGGAATGCTGTGTCCAGTTCTGGGCACCACGTTTTAAAAGACAGTGAAAAACTGGAACAAGTTCAGAGAAGAGCTACCAGGATGGTGAGCGGACTGCAAAGTATGTCCTACAAGGAACGGTTACAGGATCTGGGAATGTTTAGCTTGCAAAAAAAGAAGGCGAAGAGGAGACTTAATAGCTGTCTACAAATATCTGAAGGGCTCTCACAGTGTAGAGAGGGATCATTATTCTCATTTGCACATGGAAACACGAGAAACAATGGAATGAAACTGAAAAGATACAGATTAGATATTAGAAAAAACTTTTTGTCTGATATGGTTTAGTGAATTCTGCATTGAACAGGGGGTTGGACACGGTGACCCTGGAGGTCACTTTCTACTCTAACATTCTATGATTTCTATCTGTCTATTGACTACTATTTGGCATGAGTGTAAATGTAATTGGCTAATCCTGTACATCCTGAATTATAAGATTTGTGTTCACACTAATGCAACCACATCATTTTAGTTTTTTTTTTTTCTGCCTTATTCTTCTTGGTATGATTTTTTTTTTTTTTATATGGCAAAAACTTGGCAACGTAACGGGGGTGAATGTGATAATTTATTACACATTTTTGTGTGTTTTATATATGATTTTTTATTGTAAATTCAAAATTTTAAATGGTATATTCATAGTTTTACTTTTTTATATAAAATATTCCGTGTTTTTCGGAAAATCATGGATAAAAATGGCAATAGGACCACAAAGTGAATATACCCTTAGGTCTAGATTTTGTTTTTTTGTAGCAATTTTGTTTTATCTGCAACTTATGTAAGCTGACTTTAGTTTGCATTTATTTCCATCAGCGTGTTCAATCATTCATCCATTGGACAGTCAGACATGACAGTTTGACATGTGTAATCTTTTTACACCAACCCGAGCCTGACGCCTCACCCTTCCAAGGAGCGAAGAATTAAATTGAAAACACCCAACCAGAAAACAGAATGTAACTTGTCACTCTAGGAAAATTGGTATGCCATAAAAAAAAAAAAAAGCGGAGACAATTGTTCTTGAAATTTGGTGAACGTCATATATCTGATATGATATATATGTATAAGTCAAGAACACTGGACATTGAATTTGTCCTTTTTTACAGAAGAGGTCTCAACCCAATTAATCGAGGAAACTGTGTTTGATACAGTGCCTTGCGAAAGTATTCGGCCCCCTGGAACTTCTCAACCTTTTCCCACATATCATGCTTCAAACATAAAGATACCAAATATAAATTTTTGGTGAAGAATCAACAAGCGGGACACAATTGTGAAGTTGAACTAAAATTATTGGTTATTTTAGATTTTTGTGGAAATTAAAAAACTGAAAAGTGGGGCGTGCAATATTATTCGGCCACTTTACTATCAGTGCAGCAAACTCACTCCAGAAGTTCATTGTGGATCTCTGAATGATCCAATGTTGTCCTAAATGAGTAATGATGATAAATATAATCCACCTGTGTGTAATCAAGTCTCCGTATAAATGCACCTGCTCTGTTATAGTCTCAGGATTCTGTTTGATGCACAGCGAGCATCATGAAGATCAAGGAACACAACAGGCAGGTCCGTGATACTGTTGTGGAGAAGTTTAAAGACGGATTTGGATACAAAATGATTTCCAAAACTTTAAGCATCCCAAGGAGCACTGTGCAAGCGATCATATTGAAATGGGAGGAGTATCATACCACTTCAAATCTACCAAGACCCGGACGTCCCTCTAAACTTTCATCTCAAACAAGGAGAAGACTGACCAGAGCTGCAGCCAAGAGGCCCATGATGAACTGCAGAGATCTACAGCTGAGGGGACAGTGTCCATAGGACAACAATCAGACGTACACTGCACAAATCTGGCCTTTATGGAAGAGTGGCAAGAAGAAAGCCATTTCTCAAAGATATCCATTAAAAGTGTTGTTTAAAGTTTGCAACAAGCCACCTGGGGGAGACACCAAACATGTGGAAGAAGGTGCACTGGTCAGATGAAACCAAAATCGAACTTTTTGGCAACAATGCTAAACGATATGTTTGGCGTAAAGGCAACACAGCTCATCACCCTGAACACACCATCCCCACTGTTAAACATGGTGGTGGCAGCATCATGGTTTGGGCCTGCTTTTCTTCAGCAGGGACAGGGAAGGATGGTTAATATTGATAGGAAGTTGGATGGAGCCAAATACAGGACCATTCTTGAAGAAAATCTGTTGGAGTCTGCAAAAGACCTGAGATGGGGACGGAGATTTGTCTTCCAACAAGACAATGATCCCAAACATAAAGCAAAATCTACAATGGAATGGTTCACAAATAAACGTATCCAGGTGTTAGAATGGCCAAGTCAAAAGTCCAGACCTGAATCCAATCGAGAATCTGTGGAAAGAGCTGAAGACTGCTGTTCACAAACGATCTCCATCCAACCTCACTGAGCGCGAGCTGTTTGCCAAGTAAGAATGGGCAAGAATTTCAGTCTCTCGATGTACAAGCAACTTGCAGCTGCAATCGCAGCAAAAGGTGGCGCAACAAAATATTAAATTAAAGGGGCCAAATAATATTGCACGCCCCACCTTTCAGTTTTTGAATTTCCAAAAAAATTTAAAATAACCAATAAATTTCGTTCAGCTGCACAATTGTGTCCCACTTGTTGTTGATTCTTCATCAAAAATTTACATTTGGTATCTTTGTTTGAAGCATGATATGTGGGAAAAGGAAGAAAAGTTCCAGGGGGCCGAATACTTTCGCAAGGCACTGTATGTGTTATTAGCCCACTCCCCCTCTGGTAGAGCCAATGTCAAAGTCAATGCACTAAATTAGCATTGCAGCGTGCACGCAAGGGCCCAATTTATGTTTTCCGATTAATTGAAATCACTTTTCTTTTTTTGGTCTTGTGGTATTTGTTGTCATTTTTAGCTCCAGATTCTTCACAATAGCATGCGCCATGTGTTCGGTGCAAATTCAATTATGCCCTTTATCTTTGTTTGTGACTTTTCAGCACCAAAAGACACAAATCTTTTGAAAAGTTGCAAAAATTTACTACTCCTCCAGAAACCTTACATATTAATATTGTATTGCATAATATTGAGCAGAATTAAGTATGCTGACACCCACTCTATGTACAGTATGATCCTAAACATAGCCCCTATATGCAGTATGAGCCCCCACTTTTCCACCTATATACTGAATGATCCCCACACAGCCTTCTTATATACAGTATGATCCCCACACAGAACTCCTATATGCAGTATGAGCCCCCACATAGCCCTTCTATGTACAGTATAAACCCCAAACAGCCCTCTTACATACAGTATGAGCTCCCATAGTGTCCTATATATAGTATGAGCCATAACATAGCATCTAATGTACAGTATAAGCTCCAACAGTCCTCTACATACAGTATGTGCCCCCTAAATACAGTATGAACACTCAAAGCCCCCTATATATGTTTTAGCCCCCTATATACAATATGAGCCCCACATAGCCCTCTTATATACAGTTTGAGCCCCCCCACAAAAACAAAATACCGTATAAGATGCATCGGATTATAAGATGCACCCCAAATTTTGAGGAGAAAAATAGGAAAAAACTTTTCCTATCCATGTGTCTTATTGCTTACCGGAGGTGGTGGCTGCGGTGAAGCGGGGTCCGGGGTCGCTGCCAGAGGACCGGATGTGACCACACTTTGCCCAGGTCCAGCCTATAAGCAAAGCTATCGCGAAAATATAGAGACTAGACAATGTAATAAGTGGTGAAAAATTTATAGAGAATAAGGGTTAAACACTAAAGCCAAAAAAGAAGGAAAATACCCCAAAAAAGTGATGAAGCCACAATGATGCCTAAGGATGCACGTGCACAATTTTGAATTTCTAGTATCTTTGCTAATTATATAATTGAACGTGTATGGACACATTATAGCCTATAGATGTTATCCCACATCCTTTTTTTTCAATGTCTAATACTCTGCACAAAAAAAAAACGTAAGAGCTGTGTAACTTTTAAAGGGTATCTGTCACCCTTTTTTTCGTCTTGCAGCTGCAGGCATAGACATCGGGGGCTTATCTACAGCTTTCTGTAATGCTGTAGATAAGCCTCCGATGTAACCTGAAAGATAAGAAAAACACGTTATATTATACTCACCGGGGTGGGCGGTCTGGTCCGGTGCCTCCCTTCTTTATGCGATGACATCATCATCTCCCGTCCTGTAATGGCTGCGGCGCAAGCGCACTGCTCTGCCCTGTTGAGGGCAGAGCAGAATTCTGCGGTGCGCAGGTGCCGGACCTCTCCCGACGCCTGCGCACTGCAGGACTCTGCTCTGCATTCAACAGGGCAGAGCAGTGCGCTTGCGCCGGAGCCATTACAGGACGGGAGAAGATGATGTCATCGCATGAAGAAGGGAGGCGTCGGACCGCCCACCCCGGTGAGTATAATATAACGTGTTTTTCTTACCTTTCAGGTTACATCGGAGACTTATCTACAGCATTACAGAATGCTGTAGATAAGCCCCCGATGTCTATGCCGGCAGCTGCAAGCCGAAAAAAAGGGTGACAGATTCCCTTTAAGGTAAAACTCTTTTTTTTCTTCCCTATATGGTGTTCTCCTGACTGCTTTTCCTAATATTCTGGATTTGTGATGTCCATGACTTCACTGTCACTTGACTCAAGTCTCTCCAGACCCATTTCATATTAACAAAGCCGCAGAGTAATTACACATCACTTTTACTATGTAATTTGTTGGGACCATGTATTACCCAATTCAAATTTGTTGAAATTTGTCGAAAATGCCCATGGGTCGTATAGTGTTCTGAGGGAGAATATCGGGTTACACCTCATTTTAGTTAATCTACAATGCATCTACTTAAGTTATTAGAGTATTATAGTTTCCTTTACCTTCTAGGCAGAAGCGGCTAAGGCTTTGGCAGTAAATCCAAGTTGTCTGTTATTTACATATTAGAAATGTCTTTCTATCCTGCAATGCAATTTGTTCCCTTTCATTTCACACCCCCTTAAAAACCAGTTTTGCAAGTTTATTTTTTCTTTCTCGCTTCTATATAGTGAAAAGTGGTGTCTTATTATTCCACCCTTTTGTAATATATAGATGGACGCCTAAGGATAGAAAACCTTAAAGGGCTTATCCGTCGACTTCCAAAGACACTCATTTCGGGATCAAAAGTCAGCGGTGCCGATGGCGTTACGACCCACATGCCTGCAGAGATGTGTGCATGATCGGCAGATATTGTGAACGTGTCCTGCCGATTGTTGCACAGTGAGCGATGCTGATGACATTGTGACTCACACACTGCCTAGTGGTGTGTTTGATCGGCAGATATTGTGGACGTATCCTGCCGATCGTGGCTCAGTGAGCGATGTTGATGACATTGCGACTCACACACTTGCCTAGTGGTGTGCTTGATCGGCAGATATTGTGAACGTGTATTGCCGATCGTGGCTCAGTGAGCGAAGTTGATGACATTGCGACTCACACACTTGCCTAGTGGGTTGTTTTATCGGCAGATATTGTGAACGTGTCCTGCCGATCGTGGCTCAGTGAACGGTGCTGATGACATTGCGACTCACACACTTGCCTAGAGGTGTGCTTGGTTGGCAGATATTGTGAAGATGTGCTGCCGATCATGGCAAAGTGAGTGATGCATGATTGGCAAATCAACAGTTGTGCTGATTACAAAGTCTTCAGCACCACTCATATCCAATGTAGAACTGAGGAGCTCTGGATGTTGCCGGGTAAGCTCTTTAAGGTGTCTTTTTTTGTATAAAATGTTTTAGTGCTAATGAACCCAATTTCTGCCCACGTCATGACACTTTGCCGAAATTAATGTGACACACTAGTTTTTCGATCCGGTTCTGATGACTTTTCTGCTACTGATGAGACGAGGCTCATAGTAGGTGCCCATCAATGACGTGTTAGCAGGTTGGCGTGTTATGGGGACATGTGGGTTTATGAACTAACACCTGAACAAAGAAGAATAGTCAATGCTTGTCGGGGAATGAATTTGAAACGACCTAATCAACCCACAACTGAAGCAACCAGATTTTTTTTGTGATCTTAGCAGGGCTGTGGAGTCGGTAAGCCAAACCTGCGACTCCTACTCCTCAATTTCCCTTACACCGACTTCGACTCCGACTCCCACATATATTGCTTATATTTAAGTGAAAAATTTATTGTAGTACAATGTGAACATCAGACATTTAATCATTTTTATGATACAATAATCAAGATATTTAGATCATAATATATATTTATTGGAATACAACTTTAGAACACAAAACTGTAATTGTATATATGTAATACACTATGTAATATAGATTTATCGATATATTGTGTGTGTGTGTGTGTGTGTATATATATATATTATACATATATTACTATGTAATAAACTATGTAAGTGGCAAATAAAGTTTTCAACAAAAACATACTAAATGACATTTGTGCAGTCTATGAATTTGACCTAAGAAATAGAATTGCCTCCATCAGATCCTCCTTCATAGATGACCTCAAATCTGACCTACTAATTTTAAGGCTAGAGAACAACCTCTCTACACTAACTTGGGATGGAGGCAAAGCCGTAACCACATGGGCAACATCTCTAACAATTTCCAAGTATAAAGGAATTGCCTCATGCACAGTCAGTTTTGATGAACGGTTGAATTTTTCTATTTCTTTGAGAGCAAGTGAAACATTTTGCTGAAATATGGTTATTCTGCTTGCTATAGGAGACGGAGTGAAATCTTTTTTCTTGCGGCAACTCTGTGCCTGCTCCATGTCATCCAAATACTTGTCAAAGTCAAACTCCTCATCTGATGAGGATGAAGATATGGCAGCAGTAGCACTGTCAAGACCCAAGTCCTCTTGTGCCTGGCAGTTCTCCTGTAGGCCACTCATCCTAACTGCTACCTCAGTCAGAGCTTCTTTTCCTTTAGTAAGCTGTTGATCATCAAGAAGTATACGATGACTTGGGTCCACATAAACAGCTGCCAGAAAAATGTTATTTTCCAATAGCTGTGTCTCTCTCCGTTTCATTGAAGCAGAAATGCCATCTGCGATTAAACCTCCTCTTTGGGACAGGCAAAATAGCAAGTTCTTCCACTCCCTTGTGAAAATGCCAGGAGTTAAATCCTCAGCTTGTAATTTTTTAGTCACGGTAAATGGGTGATTAAGCAATTCCTTCAATTCAGCCACCTGTGTCCATTGACCTTCATTTAGGGTTACCTGAGGGTTCGCCATATCTATAAGAAACGGTTTTAGTTCAAGCAATCGCTCAATCATTAAATAAGTGCTGCCCCACTGAGTGGCTTGATCGACAGTTGCCCCTTTCCCAGCACGTCTCTTCAAGATGGAATCAATTTTAGGGGTTCTGGCGGCAATAACCAATTTCCTCACTTTTCCAGTCAGATTTCCAGCATGTCCCTCTTGCAGACTATCTCTTATTGCCAGTTGCAGCGTGTGCACCACTTTCTCCAGCTCGGGGCCCTGGAATTGTATCCTGTGCAGGGCAGGCACCCCTCCCCCTCTTGAAGATGGCTGTAGACAAGACAGAGCAGGGGAGATTGCTCCCTGCAGTCTGGAGCCGGTGCAGGACGGGGGCACTGCAGCATACAAGTGAGTTTTGATAGGTGCGTGCCCCTGCTTCTAGGGGGGGGGGGGGCAACTGCCCCCCCCTGCCCCTCGCTGGCTACGGCCATGATTCACACACATCGTTTTTGCGGATCCGTTTTTTACAGTAAAATGCAGTGACTCTGGGCATCCCAGCAAAATCAATGGGTTTTCAAGATATGACATTCAGACACATTGTTTTGTGAGGATCCGTTTTTGGGCTGAATGAGCATGTCAGTTTGTGTGGTGTTTTTCTAATCTGCTTTTGCTATTGAAAACATTATCTATGAGCTCAAACACCTTTCAGGTGATGCGTTTTTTTAAAAAGCTGATCTGCTTTTGCAGCTGAAAAACATACCCTCAAAAAACGCAGGAAAAACGCTGTGTGTGAATGTAGCCTTAGATCAGGAATAGAACAGTCATTTATAGGACATTTCAGAACTTTCCCAAATTCCTATGAAAAAATATTCAGCACATTCTGCATTGAACTACTGTACCCAATTTATTTTATATTTTAGAAGTCGGTCCATTTTATTCCGACTCCACCAAAATGAGCACCGACTCAGACTCCATGACTCCGACTCCATGACTCCGACTCCACAGCCCTGGATCTTGGATCCATTGACAATACCTCTACCAAACCCAAGATCAAGAGTCTTTATTTAGGCTGGGTTCACACGTAGCGGAACTTTCGCGGAAATTACAGCGAGAATTCCGGAATTCCATTCCGCGGGAAAATTGCATTTTAAATTCCCGCGATTTTCCCGCGGAAAAACTAGCATTTTGCAAGCGTAATTATCTTGCAGAATTGCTAGTGTTTTCCAAGCGATCTGTAGCATCACTTGGAGAACTGATTGACAGGTTGGTCACACTCGTCAAACATAGTGTTTGACGAGTGTGACCAACTTTTTACTATTGAGGCCGCCTATGCGGCATCAATAGTAAAAATGTAAAAAATAATAATAAAAAAAAATATTGTTATTCTCACCTTCCGACGTCCCGCACAGCCTTCCCGCCTCTCTCCACGCTCCCGGTCATCCTTTGCGACAATTACCGCGATGACGTCCGTTCTCGCGGGATCATGACGTCTCGCGGATGACCGCGAGACCTTGCGATCCCACAAGAACGGACGTCATCGCTCGCAAAGGCTTACTGGGACCGGGAGCGTGGAGAGAGGCGGGAAGGCTGCGCCGGACGTCGGAAGGTGAGAATAACTATTTTTTATTTTAAATTCTATTTTTTACAGGGATATGATACCCAAAGCCCGGAGGACAGTCTCCTCTCCTCCGGACCGTGGGTACCATCCGCAAATATTCTGCTTACTTTTCGCATGGTGTGCACAGCTACATGCGGAAAGTAAGCAGAACAATGCATTCCTATGGGTGCGGGATCGCCGCGATTCCGCGAAATTAATGAGCATGCTGCGTTTTTTACCACGAAGCGATTACGCCGCGGCAAAAACCGCAGCATTAGCACAGCATTGCGGAATCCCATAGGAATGCATGGGATGCTTATTTTTCGCGGCAAAAACGCACGGAAAATACCGCCGCGAAAAAAACAGTACGTGTGAACGAGGCCTAAAGTCAAGCCGTGTTGCTCATGGGCACTGCCACCCCTTTAAGTCTGTACCACTGAGGAGGTTAGCTGATCTGTGTGCTCAGGGGTCTTGGGACCCCTTTTCTCATGATCAGAGGGGGTCCCAGTGGCTGATACGTTAGTCAATATAAGCTTTTCATTCTCATTTGTCGCAATATGACTGCACAAACACTTTTGTCTGGAGCTTTTTTTTTTTATTTCTACAGTTTCCAGCTACAGCTCTAAATCGTGCCAGGAGTACGTGTGGCCAGGTTCCTAGTGCTAGGTGTAGGAATGCTCCAACAAGTTCCTGAGCAATAGAATTTGCTGGATTTGTGTACTTGAGCCTTTTATAATGTTCCAGATTGAACTAAGAGATTTAATCTCGGTTTTCTTTTGTTTTCTTGGATGAATTTTCTGCATGACAGTTGCTAAAAGCAAGGAATGTAAACCATTTACCCATACACAAGCTGCTGCACAAGGTCATGTGAACATCAGTTCCCAGATTTATACTGTAGGCATTTCTTCTAGCCCATCTATCCATTTAATAGTTTTCTGTGCATTTTGTCCTTGTGCTTTACCTTACCTTCATGGGGTGCTATGCTGAGTCTCCGCTAAGCTGGTCGTGCCGTCACCTTGGACAGAGTCACTGAGCTCAGTTATTGACTGCAGCGCTGTCCAAGTGACGTCACCGCGCACATTTACATAAACTGGGAGCTGCGTCAGAGACTAAGGGCTGGACCCAGGTAGGGTGAGAAAAGAACAGTGTTTTTTAAACAGATGGGGGGGGGGGACAGGGGTTTTCCAAAACCCATTTAAGTTCATTTTGTGTGGTACATGTGCAGGTGACAGAGACTGACTGCATGTTGTAAGCAATTTGCGTCTTTGTAATGCGTATAGCAGAGCTCTGTGTGTAAGCTGTAGATAGCAGAGCCCTGTGTGAAATGTGGCATCGACTCCCACCTTCTGGGGAACACTATCAGTTTTTTGGTAGTGTGACCCCCCGTTGGCACTGTGTTGTCAGATATTGCCCATCCCTCTCATTTAGGCAAAGGGGGGGATGTGTAAGCATAGCTGGGAAGGACAGGGTTAAATCTCCGCTCTGTAGGGTCTTGATTAGATACACCTGTAAAGTTTTGCAAGAACCAGGAAGTAGCTTCATGGTGCCTGTCTGCTGAGGGTGTGGCTGTCTGCTGAGGGTGTGGCTGTCTGCTGAGTCTCTGATTGTGCTAAGCAGTCTGTTTGTTTCCTTTTTCCATTGTTAGTTCTACCTGGCAGCCAATCGCTGAATCAATTCTCCAATAATTTTTTTCCTGCTCATAGACATGCCGGATGGAAGCTATAGAGTTTCATGGCAAGTCACAGATGGTATAAAAAATGCATGTGAGTGTTGAATAATATATGAATAGCCATTAATAGCTCCCAAGTGAGTGGTCCTGCGGATAACCATGCATAAGATCCTGGGATGAGAATAGGCAGAAAGATCTAGAAATGATACTTTGCGTTTTACCCGGCTGCACCGCGCTTACTGTCATGCAGTGATTATGCGCTGTCCATGATGGCTACACGAGCAAGAACATCATCATGCCACGATAAGTAGATAGACCTCACTGAAGTTGCTGCAACATTTAAAAGGCGAGTTATGGGGCTTTTTTATTATTTGCTGCTATCAACAATTTAAGAAATCTCAGAAATTACTTTTAAAGGGGTTTTCAGGTTTTGGAAAATCCATGTCGCCCGGCTGCAGTTTGAATAAAAACAAACTGTTTTTCCTCACCCTCCCGCGGTCCCGTCCTGAGTCCCCACCTCTGCCCTGTGGTGTCTCCAGCCAATAAATGAGCTTAGCTGCCGTATCCTAGCTGACAGCATGAGACACCGAGCTCAGTTACTGGTCGCAGTGCTGTCAATGTGACATCAGCGCTACAGACCATAACGGGCAGCTGAGGAGACGCCGCTCCAGACCTGGGGAGAGTGAACAAAGTATAGTTTGTTTTGAAAACAAACTGCCGCCTGAGACAGGAGTTTTCCAAACTTGAAAAAACCTTTTTAACTTTTCAGGTTTAAAAACATATTTCATCCACTCAAGAATTAGTCATTGAAGGGCCCCATCAAATCTGCAAGGAAAAAATAAGCTACGTGTGCATGAGAATTCAGGAGTCTCATTAATTTTAGAAATCCTTCAGTTTTTGTTACAAATCTGCACAGAAAAGAAGCAGCGAATACTTTACATGTGCACATGCCCTAAGGCCGACCATACACATTAGATGTCTATTGGCCGAACCATGCTAAGGTTGATCATTCGGCTTACCGCCATCTTAGCCAGCACTCTCGTATACAGGAGCGCTCGCTCAGCCGATCACTCCTATGGTCTCTTTGAAAAGGCTCCAACTAACATGTCGGACGGTGGCTTGTTTCTGGGAGAAAAATGCAAGTGGCAGTCCGAAATCAGACATGTTCGATCGACAACTCCATACACTCGTCTTCCACACGGACTGCATTCATACCAAAAATACATTTGTGTGAAGGTACCCTAAGGGCCTACATTACCCTACAGGTATGTGCACACGTTGCGGATTCCAGTGCGGATTTTTCCGCACAGAATCCGCAGGTAACATGACCTACGTTTTACCTGCGGATTTTGCCTGCGTTCTTACACCTGTGGAATTTGCCTGCGTTCTTACACCTGCGGATTCCTAGAATGGAATGGGTGTAAAAACGCTGCGGAATCCGCACAAAGAATTGACATGCTGCGGAAAATAAACCGCTGCATTTACGCTCTGAATTTTCCGCAGCATGTGCACAGCGGTTTTGGATTTCCATAGGTTTAAATGGTACTGTACACCGCATGAGATTCTGCTGCAGATCCGCAGACGACTCCGCAACGTGTGCACATACCCTAAAGGTCTCCATACACAAAAGACATTAGTCTTTAGTATGGAGACCTTTAGGGTACTTTCACACAAATGTATTCTTGGCACGAGTGCAGTCGGTGAGGAAGACTAGCGGCACATGGACCGATGTTAGTGAGTGGGTATGGTCACATGTACGATTTCCTTCATGGACCTGCAGTCTTTAAGAAAAAAAATATTGCAGCATGTTCTAGTCTGATCTGTTTTGTGGATGAGACTCGCCTATGCATTTGACTAGGTACCCCACAAAAGAACGGACGCCATCCGATGACATCTGTATTTAATGGATACAATGCAGTTATGAACATGGGGAACAGTGTTTCTTGTATAATGTTTGATGTATAAAAACTGATGTCACATGACTGCCATACCGATGGCGAACCAGTCACAATATGGATTTAAAAATTTCCGTTCTTTTTTTATTTTCTGGATGATCTTTCTTTAGCCTTTAGGCTGTGTGCCCACGATGCGTTTTGTTAAGCGTTTCCGCAGCGTTTGAGCCGGCACAGACGCAGCAGAAACGCTTAAAAGATGCATCAAATTAATTAGCATGCGTTTTTGGCTTTTTGTGCCAATGCATGCGTTTTTAACCGCTCAGGAATCGCTTAGCGGCCAAAAACGCAGCATGCTCATTAATTCCCGCATTGTTCAGCGTTTTTAGCCATCCCCAATGATCCCAGAAATCGCGTGTCAAAAAAGCGTCAAAAATCGCGCAAATAACGCGCGGAAAAAGACGCGCGTTTTCTGGGAAAGGGGATCCTTTTCCTGAGCGTTTAAAAACGCTAGCGTGGGCACATAGCCTTAACGTTAGGGTGTCCAAGTTTGGAAATGGGAGTCCTCCAACATCCTACAGTGAGGGCCGTTGTATGTAGGGTTGTAGTATCCTCTGGGACACAACCCTGTTAACTACAGTGTGAATCTGTCCATCATCATGGCACATAAAGACACTACTGTTAGGGGTCAGTCTTTCGCCCTTCGCGGTTTTTTTCCTTCTCCTTTTGGTGGTTATGAGTTAACCGCATGTTATAAATGTGTTGCCAAATCCACGATGCTGCACGCAGAAGTCAGCGATGGAAAGTCATTGAAGTGCGCTTGGGTTTCCGTAAACGGAAATCTCCATCCGAGTTAATTTACTGTTGCCCCGAGCTCAAAAGTAGGAGAATTTAAAACAAAAAGAGCACCATTATTTATATCGCTGGCAAAAGCTTCTGTTCTCTGTAAACTTCCCAGATCAGGCCCCGGTAAATGTGCGTAACTTTATATACCCCAGGGTCCCTTGTTCTTCTGCATTCAGTGGCATCTGAAACACTGTACATTATTCAGTGCACAGCAAAGCACATGTGCCTCCAACTAGAAATGAAAGGAAAAACATTCCTTATATGTTTCTACTGAATTTCTTGTTTTTTTGCTTAATTTACACTAATGTGAGAGAGAATTGTACAAGAGCTGAATCTGTCGGAGGTAGAGCGGGTGCAAATTGCAGCTCCTGGTTCAGTAACCTGTGACCACTAGACAGGAGCCCTGAGAGCCGCGTCCTACCTGACTGCCTCCACGGTTCTTTTGATTACCCTGGCTGGCGGTGCATGAGACTGCAACGATAATCTTGTGCCAGTCCGGGTAATCAAGAGGAGCGGATATTGTCAGGTAGGACGCGGCTCTTAGGGTTCTCATCCTGTGGCCACAGATTACTCATGTGGCCGATGAACTTGAGTCCTGCAAATCGATTAGTAGGAAGGTAGCCCATTGTGTAATAAGTGAATCCAGTGAATTCTTCTATATAATTTGTTTGTCTCAACATTTACTCGGCATTTCATGGGTGTAACGCCTCATTCTGACGTCAGTTTCCATTTCTTCGGTGTAATGCCTCGTTCAGACGCCAGTTTCCGTTTCATCGGTGTAATGCCTCATTCAGACGTCCGTTTTCACTTCATCGGTGTAATGCCTCATTTAGACGTCACTTTCATCGGTGTAATGCCTCATTCAGACGTCACTTTCATCGGTGTAATGCCTCATTCAGACGTGTTTCCGTTTCATCCGTGTAATGCCTCATTCAGACGTCCATTTTCACTTCATCGGTGTAATGCCTCATTCAGACGTTACTTTCCATTTCATCGGTGTAATGCCTCATTCAGACGTCCATTTTCATTTCATCGGTGTAATGCCTCATTCAGACGTTACTTTCCATTTCTTCGGTGTAATGCCTCATTCAGACGTCAGTTTTCATTTCATCGGTGTAATGCCTCATTCAGACGCCAGTTTCCGTTTCATCGGTGTGATGCCTCATTCAGACGTCCGTTTCCGTTTCATCGGTGTAATGCCTCATTCAGGCGTCACTTTCCATTTCTTCGGTGTAATGCCTCATTCAGACGTCACTTTCCATTTGTTCGGTGTAATGCCTCATTCAGACGTCCGTTTTAGATTCATCGGTGTAATGCCTCATTCAGACGTCGGTTTCCGTTTCATCGGTGTAATGCCTCATTCAGACGTCCGTTTCCGTTTCATCGGTGTAATGCCTCGTTCAGACGTCGGTTTCCGTTTCATCGGTGTAATGCCTCATTCAGACGTGCGTTTCCGTTTCATTGATGTAATGCCTCATTCAGACGTCACTTTCTATTTCTTCGGTGTAATGCCTCATTCAGACGTCACTTTCCATTTGTTCGGTGTAATGCCTCATTCAGACGTCCGTTTTAGTTTCATCAGTGTAATGCCTCATTCAGACGTCAGTTTCCGTTTCATCGGTGTGATGCCTCATTCAGACGTCAGTTTCCGTTTCATCGGTGTGATGCCTCATTCAGACGTCACTTTCAATTTGTTCGGTGTAATGCCTCATTCAGACGTCAGTTTCCGTTTCAGTGTAATGCCTCATTCAGACGCCGGTTTCCGTTTCATCGGTGTGATGCCTCATTCAGACGTCAGTTTCCGTTTCATCGGTGTGATGCCTCATTCAGACGTATCGGTGTAATGTCTCTTTCAGATGTCAGTTTTTCTCACAAGAAAAGCAGACCGACTATTTTGATCATTGTTTGGTCCGAGTGCCATCAATTTTTCTCATACATGGAGAAACAAAGTTTCTCTACCTTCTCCTTTCTGACAGTCTTTGAAACCCGGAACCACACTTTTATGTCATTGAACCCATAGACTTGCAATGCGGTTTTTGATCCGACGCTCGGATTAAAATCTAACATGTGTCAGCAATTTTCCATGGACTGAGATCGGTCTACGAAAAATCACAGAGATGTGAATGGCCCTACAGGCTGTCACAGGTACGTGTGCTATCTGGGAAAACCATGGATACTAGCACTCATACAGGTAAAACTGATGTCTGACTGAGGCCTAATGGACATTGAATGGAGCGAGACGGATACATGGTCTACACAACTGAGGTCTTGCAATGCTGATAGGTGATGAATGTCCAGTGTTGGACTTCCCCATAAATGCACTGATGGAATATTGCTAGGATGTGCTATCAATTTCTGATCAAAAGTGAAATCAAAGTAACTTGCTCGTACAAAACTCTGCCCCTTCAGCTCCAGCCTTGCTTTTTTTGGAGGTATTTGTGCCATTCTTGTCAGCAGCCGACAATGCAACCCATAAAAAAAGACTATCCTCGGGTGATGATATGGCTGCTGTTACATCTCAATTAGCAGTGGGCTTTCATGGTTTTGCTAATGTCCTGAAAGGCAAAAAAATACTTCTAAATCCTTTTTACTTAATGAGGAAGATTTACAGCTCAGATCTAATGGTTGGCAACACATTTGGGAGCTTAGACAAGAACTAGTGAATAGAATTTTCCAACGTCTGGACTGAAGACGAGACTCAAGGACTTGGGTCATTTAGGGAAATGTTAAAAAATAGACTATGACAACACATTTTTGTATCTCTGTGCACATAAAACTCACCTGGTTTTATTATTTAATAAAAACTTTTCCTAACTTAGATTGCATTGTATGATGCCAATATTTCATTTATATTCTGTTCACTGTCTTCGTCTTAGGGCGAGTATCTGTGTCCCACCTTGTTCGAATAGTTCAAAGAGGAAATGTAATCCACCAGGACTAGCTAGTTATGTGCTGCATGAGAGCTGCCATATGTAGTGTGGCTGAGGGGCCCAAGGCTAAGCCCCTCTGCTAGCCTTATCCCTAATCTTCACAAGTGGAATAACCCTTGCCTTGTCATTGTGAGCCATCGCTTCCTTTAACCAATTTGCACTGACAGCAAGCATGATCAGAGCGCTCGACACTGTATGATATAGTTCCACGCTGGTCTAGTTAGCATCTGCAGCTCAAGTCTCCTGGGCAGTGCACAGTATATTCATCCCGTAGACTTGGCAACCCTTATATCTGAACCAGAGGGCAGCACCGTATCTGTGTTCAGCGCTGTTACTTTAAAGCACTGCGGTCCTGGATTCAAATCCCACCAAGGACCAGATCTGCAAGGAATTTGTGTGTTCTCCTTGTGTCTCTTTAGGTTTCCTCCCACAGCACTTAGACTGTGAACCCCAATCTGGAATTGCTCTATATAGGCAAATAAAATAAATTAATAAACCAATCAATGGCAAAAATATAGATCATGGCCCTGAGTTTGTTTTCTCAATGTTTGGCTGAGTTTTCTCTGGGTTCTCAATTTTCCTCCTACAGTACTTAGGGAGTTTAGATTGTGAATCCCAATTTTAGAGAACTGTTGAATTTATTGCACTATATTAGCGAATAAAATTAATAATCGAATAAATGGCAAAAATATTGATCATGGCCCTAAATTTGAATGTTTTATTCGTCTTTGCCTGGGTTTCCTCTGGATTTTCTGGTTTCCTCCCACACTTCTTAGGGAGCTTAGATTGTGAACCCCATGATGATGTTGTATGTGAAGTTCTACTGAATTAATAGGGCTATGTATGTGAGTAAAATAAATTAATAAACCAATAAATGGCAAAAATATTTTGTTCAGGCGACCGTAGACTGTCATTAATGGTATGTCCACCCCTGAAATGCAGGAGTATGTGGCCTGAAGCACCCTGCTGAACAAAGGGTAGCACTGACCTCTATATTTGCTGCTCAGCACAAACCAGGGCTGTGGAGTCGGAGTCGGAGCTCATTTTGGTGGAGTCGGTATAAAATGGACCGACTGTCCCAGAATACAGGAAGATTTTCCCTCCTCACTAGTTTCACTTTCCATAGATAACTGTTCAGCGTGTGTCTGGGGGAGGAGCAGCTGGGTGGTCTGCTCTCTGCACTGAGGCTGCTAGAGGGGGAGGATTTGTTACTGTGTGATGAGGGCTTCTTCATGTGGACGGGGAGGGCCTGTAGCTATGGAGGGTGGGGTTGTTGCTATAGAGGGCAGGTTTGGAGTAGAGTAGGCGGTTACTACCATTTCTCATTTCATTGCCATAACAACCCCCCCCCCCCTTGGACGTTCTGTTCAGAGTATCTAGAAAACCGTGCAAACTAGTGACAGAAAGTAAATTACGGTACTTATTGTCATAATTCTGCAGCCTAGATATGTGCTGAGATTATTTGAAAAGCCCGGACAACCCCTTTAAAATTAGGTCAGATTTGAGGTCATCTATGAAGGAGGATCTGATGGAGGCAATCCTATTTCTTAGAACAAATTCATAGACTGCACAAATGTTATTTAGTATGTTTTTGTTGAAAACTGTTTTTTGCCACTTACATAGTTTATTACATGGTATTATATACAGTGTGTATGTGTGTGTGTGTGTGTGTGTGTGTGTGTGTGTGTGTATATATATATATATATATATATATATATATATATATAAAATCGATATTACATATTTACAATTTATTACAGTTTTTTTGTGTTCTAAAGTTGTATTCCAATAAATATATATTATGTTCTATCTAAATATCTAGATTATTGTATCATAGAAATGATTAAATGTCTGATGTTCACATTGTACTACAATAAATTTTTCACTTGAATATAAGCAATATATGTCGGAGTCGGTGTAAGGGAAATTGAGGAGTCGGAGTCGCAGGTTTGGCTTACCGACTCCACAGCCCTGGCACAAACACTACGCCTCCTCCTTTTCGATTGTGGTACTTATGTTGTGCCACCTGGGCCGGGCACTACCAATTCTATCCAAAGCCCATTTTATTTTCCTTTTTGATATTTTTAGAAAACCATTAGTCTCTTGCTGGGAATGTGGGAATAATTGTCAGTCCTGCTATCGCCAGTGCAGGTGTATGCTAGATTGTTCTTTTGTGCTTACCAGTTCACGCTTGTGGATTTTTTCTTTTTTAAATTTTAAGGGCTCATCAGAAACTATATTTTCTTTTGATGCCTACAGAGATTTCCGCACTCGCAGATAAAGAGTTCAGATTGTCTGGCCGGCGCTGTGCTGCATAGGTAGTGCTGACCACATTAGATCTACCGATAGACATAAATCTCATTTCTGCGTAGCTGAATGGTTTAGGAGACTAATGAATAAAGAATGGGCACGCTGGGATCGGTGCTTAACCTGTTTTCAGGTACAGCACCTCGCCGAGTTGTACATTATTGCATTACACCATGTTAGTGTTTTAGATGTAATAAGCCTTTTTTTTAGTATTTATTTTTGTTGCTTTTTTTCTTAGTCTATGATTGCAGTATTTATTATCCTTGTGTATCCATTAACTTTGTAAGGGAAAGCAACGAAAACTCTGATATATTGGCCATTAACCTTCTACCGCTTGGTTTAGTAGAAATATATGGCATTTTTTTTTTTTTTTTTTTTTAGGAAAACAAAACCAAAAAAAACAACTGTACTGACTCTCTAGGAAAATGAAGCTGGTGTATTTCCTATAGCAGGTCTGATTTAATGGTATCACGTAGGACAGTCACATTTCTAGACCTGCCTTCCTTCTGTATTAATTCTCCGTGTCTGTGCTGCAGTCACATCTGCCAGTTTGTCCTTCCTTTGTGTCTTCTGCGGAAGATGTGATTTGCTGTACGGCAGCCTCACTGCGCTAATGGCATTGCAATGCTGTTATCTGCTTTGCCAGCACGACGGTGATACCCCCCAGAGGACCAGGGCTTTATTAGTATTGATGTTTGCATGCTCAGCAAGGCGATCGCTCGTTGTTTTGCCTGTTTTTCTCTGAAAAAAAACATTGAAAATAGATCATATCAGTAATGTAAACTAATTTATGGCCTTGGGGAGACAACCTTGTTACTTCTAAAAAGCTTTAAAATGGCACATTTAATAATGGTGAAGTTACTCTCACAAACTGCCACCAAATTTCACAACAAAAACTGCATATGTTATTTCATAGATCTCTTAGACCCGATGAGGCTGGTGTACTCACTTTGGTACTCCAAAGACATACTGATAGGGAATCTACATTGTGAGCCCATCAGGGACAGTGATGATAATGTGTGCAAACTGTAAAGCGCTGCTGAATATGTTAGCTCTATATAATAATAAAGATTATTATTAATAATAATCCTTGTCAGAATTGACTGTATAATCCTGATATTAGACACAGTCTGATTTTGACACCTCAACTTGTACTGAGCAGTGTGAGAACTCAGAAGCGGTGGAGGGACACTGAGGAGCTGTCAAGCACACTAAGCGGAAGGAGACTGACTTAAGCAAGGATCATACAACCATTCTGATATGGGTTTTCAACTTGGTGCATTCATTTTCATCAGATCTGAAGGTCCGTTTACACTAAACGACCGACTATTTTCTACTTTCTTGCTAATAGGCAGTTGTTTAATAGCCTGCTTAAATGCAGGCCTCACTTCAGATGTGCACTGATTGATCTGTAATAAATCCTCAGGACGATGTGCTGTTGAAAATGATCATCTGTGCAAACTAAAAGATTGCTTCACCTGAAGATCATGACGCGCGTTCATTTGGTAATCCGCAGACACTGTTGACTGCATGATGATCGTGCTTTGTAATTGCACCTTAGGCTATGTTCACACATTGCATTTTTTTCCACAGGCAAAACCTGCTCTCTTGGCAATTAGAAACTTAAGCAGATTTGGCTTAGTTTTTTGTTGCTTTTTTGGTTAGTTATTTTTTTTTTCCCGGTTTTTTGTCATGGTGCATTTGTTTCTTGTTCATGCTGATAAAGTTTAGTGCATAAAAAAAATCTTATTCTACTTTCAGAATTCTGAAATCTCAGACTTTGCCAGTACTGCAAAATGCAACTGAAAATTTGCATTAAAAAAAGCATAAAGAACCCCTCTGGAAAAAAAATGCAACATGTAAACATAGCCTTAAGGGTGTGTGCACACGCTGTGGATTCTGCTGCGGATCCGCAGCGGATTTGGCCCTGTGGATCCGCAGCAGTTCCGCAGACATTGTACAGTATAATGTTAGCCAATTGGATTTGAAAATTGCTGTGCAGATGCTGTGGATTTTTCCGCACGGATTTGCTGCGGTTTTAAATCCGCAGCATGTGAATTCTTTCTGCAGATTCCGCAGCAGTTTGCCACCTGTTCCATTGTCCAGGTGTCAAACCGCAGGGGAAAACCGCTGGCAAATCCGCAGGAAAGCCGCAGGTCATTTTACCTGCGGTTTTACCTGCGAATCCACGCGGAAAAATCCGCTGGTGAATCCGCACTGTGTACACTCACCCTAAGAGATGTCTTTAATAATTGGAATGCCATTGTGGAATTCTGGTATGGATTTTTATGGCTGATCAGGTCTAAGAGATCTCCTAGAAAATCCATACTATTTCTATAGTGCAATATGGGGAGTAATTCTCTTTTAATAGACATGTACAATTTATTCTACAGTTACTTTGGAAGTTGCAGGTTGTTTAAGTGACTCTTTGGTTGAAACTCAGAGTTTGGCAATACCGTAGAAATGTATAGCAAACTTCCCAGGCACCGGCCTTCTGCAGTCATTCTTCCATCCAGGTCTCTGTATAAGAAAATGGTCTGAGCTGTCATGGACCTTGCTATAGCAAGCGCTGTTAAAAAAGTCTAAGGACCTAGCCCCCATTCCAAAACACCCCGCCAACAGAAACGCACATAATGCGCATAGACACACACATATACTGTACATTTAAAGACACACTCAGTCACACATACACAGAGACAAACATACCACACATTTACAAAATCGCCAAGACGCGCGCACGCTGTCCCCCCAAACCCCCCCCCCAAAAAAAGGCATGCGTTCTTATAGGGGCTCTTCCAAGATGCAGCTTTTGTTATCTGTAGTATTCTGTGTACTCATCAATCAGTTACTAGTGATAGTCGGACTTAGGAATTCGACTAATGCAAGTACTTTTGTGAGAGTAAGAATGTATGACAAAAAGGAACTACAACTACTCTCCCTAAAGCCATGTTCACGTCTCATTTTTAGGCACATACCCTGAGAATGTTCTGCGACCTACATCTCCTATTTAGGCCTCCGCTGTAGGCTTCTGTTCGGCACTTGAACATTTTTTGGGTCTACTGTAGATCCAATCAGCAAATGGCCAAAGGACGTGTATAGAGCAGTCACTAGGAGGGCTACTTACATCAGCAGTCTCCGGATTGTTCATCTTTGTACATCACCTTCATGGAGACAGGGCTGTGATTGGAGTCCATGACGCCCTTTGGAGAAGATAGAACTGGTGTCAACACAACACGGATGTGCAGTAATATCTGAGATAAAAGCCCAATGATAGATAGGGAAAATAAATCCACCTCTGATGTTGGATCTAGAAATTACAAACGGTTTTCTATGAGGAACTCTAATGGGAGGCTCTGGCTTTTCCCTTGGTCTCCTTTTGGATTAGTGCTAATGACACGTGAGTACGAGGTTGGCGTATGTTGACATCGTTCAGACGGATGATGAGTTGTCTGTTGCTGCCAGAATCTTATGTGTCATATAAAAGATGACCTGCTTGGCTTGCTTTATAATTACTCCGTGTGAATCTGTCCTTTCCAGAAGCCAGTTATTTCATTATATGCAGTGGAGCAAAGTGGACGTCTCCGTTACCGCTCTGAAAGGATGAAATGGCACTTTTTCAAAAAACCTATAGAGGACATGATGAAAGCCGTACATGAGCAATTATATTCCCCGAGCATATCATGAAAGTAAGATCTGTCCTCATAGTGAATTAATACATAATACTGCAGACCTACACATCTGTCCTTGCTGTGTATTCAGCGTATTAATATTTCCTATAATGAGGGCCATTTCCTCTATTTTTATAGAGATAATCTGTTTTTTCTTGCTTGGAATTAATATGAAATAAACTACTATTCCACAGGACAGAAAACTGATGTTGTCTAGTCATGTGTTTTTAGACTTTTTGGATGCCTGACTTGCCAGTGTATGGAGACTTGTAGGCCATGCCGTCCTTCTCTGGGAAATTAAATTGCCTCTTCAGAGAGTAAGGAGACTTAAACTCTAGTGTGACCTATTGCAAGTAGCAATCCTAAAATTCAATATTGACCCTTAATGACCGGAACTTTTTTCGGTTTTGCTTTTTCATTTTTCGCTCCCCTTCTTCCCAGAGCCATAACTCTCTTATTTTTCTGTCAATATGACCATGTGAGGGCGTATTGTTTGTGGGACTAGTTGTACTTTTGAACGATATCATTGGTTTTACCATGTCGTGTACTAGAAAATGCGAAAACATATGACCATGTGAGGGCGTATTGTTTGTGGGACTAGTTGTACTTTTGAACGATATCATTGGTTTTACCATGTCGTGTACTAGAAAATGCGAAAAAAATTCCAAGTGCGGTGAAATTGCAAAAAAAAAGTGCAATCCCACACTTGTTTTTTGTTTTGGCTTTTTTTGCTAGGTTTACTAAATGCTAAAACTGACCTGCCATTATGATTCTCCAGGTCATTGTGAGTTCATAGACACTAAACATGTCTAGGTTCTTTTTTATCTAAGTGGTGAAAAATAATTTCAATCTTTCCTAAAAAAAAAAAAAATTTCCCGTTATGCTGTTTAGCGATCAGGTAATTTCTTTTTCTTTTATTGATAGATCGGACAATTCTGAATGCAGCGATACCTAATAGGTCTGTTTGTTTTTTTGTTTTTTTTATTTTGAATGGAGCGAAGGGGGGTGATTTGAACTTTTATATTTTTTTAGTTTTTTTTATATTTTTAAAACTATTTTTGTTTAACTTTTGAAATGCTTCAATAGTCTCCATGGGAGCTAGAAGCTGCCATAGCCCGATCGGCTCTGCTACATACAGGCGATACTCAGATCGCCTCTATGTAGCAGAATTACAGACTTGCTATGAGTGCCGACCACCGGGTGGCGCTCATAGCAATCCTGCACCAACAACCATAGAGGTCTCAAGGAGATCTCTGGTTGTCATGCCGACATACTGGTGACCCGTGATCACATGACGCGGGTCATCGGTGAGCGTATTTCCGGCCCGATGGCCAGAAGCGCTTGTTAACTGCCGCTGTCAGAGTTTGACAGTGGCATTTAACTAATAGCTGCGGGCGGATCGTGATTCTGCCCACGGCTATTGCAGGCACATGTCAGCTGTTCAAAACAGCTGACGTGTCCCGGCTTTGAGGAGGGCTCACCGTCGGAACCCATATCAAAGCGGAGGATACTGACATCGGCGTAATAGTACGTCCGATGTCAATAAGGGATTGAACGAGAATTGTCACATGACATGGAGAAAAGCCAAATCAGAATCTCAATATGCAGACACTTGTTTCGGAGTGTTGCTCCTCCTCAGTGCAAAGCATGAGCTCTGATTTGGCTGTATGAGAGGCCTCTGACTGGAGTGTAAAGGTAGGTACTATTTCTCCTTGTGGAGAGTTATGTGTTTTTAGACTTTTTGGATCCTAACGTTTCCCCTTGTGGAGAGGGTCATGCCTGACATACCAGTGTAAGGAGATTTATTGACCTTGCAATGCTTTTCTGTTAAATTAAATAGACTTTTGGGGGAAATTGTTATGTATATTGGGTTACAGGCAAAATAAGTGCAGCAGTACCGTCATACTTGGTTGGTGTCCAGGTCCCTCGGGCCATATAAGAGGACCAAGTGGTATGAATTGTACATGGTATTTTGAAGATATATATATTGTGAGGCAGTGAGGGGGATCATATACGAGGGTCGATATGTGTCCCCCAGGATGCGGACGAAGTCATATTAAACCCGGTGCACTACATATGGTGGAGAACGCGGGAGTGTGAATTGAGGCATACCCCCAATGCAAGCTGCATGTCAGTAATTAAAGGGAACCTATCGCCTCATTTTTCACATATAATCTGCGTCCACCGCCATTAGGGGCTTATCTACAGCATTCTGTAATGCTGTAGATAAGCCCCCCCGATGTAACCTGAAAGATGAGCAAAAGAAGTTAGATTATACTCCCCTACTTTGACTTCAGTTAGGGCATTGCCCTGGATTATGGGAAACTGAAAGGTGAGATCCTTGCCCAATTTGGTAGGCCAGCAATGCTTTATTACTGGGGTCCGGATTGAAGAATGATAGATCTGTGTTGTTCCTCACAAGCATAATGATGGGGGTGGCAATATGCTTGTAGTGCAGGTTACCAAAATACCTTATGAAGAACTTGATGGAAATAGTGGGAAACACAATTATACTACAACATAACCATATTATCCCAGGATTATGTGTAGGTGTATATCACAAATCAGTAAGTTTAGTTTCTGATTATTTTTCATAAGTTAGTTTTGTTTGTTTTTTTTTCAGCTTCTATTTTATTGCGTGAGTTGCTCTGTTCTGATTTTCTTATTTTTCTTTAAAAAAAAAAAGTTTAAAGTATGCAAGAAAAAAAATACACAAAGAAAGGGAAGCATACGGCAAAGATAATCTGTGCCAAGTACGTCACAAGCTTTTTTTTTTTTTGGGTTATTCTGCGTAATAGCTAAATCTGTGTAAAGGCCATGAGCATTCATTTATAGTGATACCGTTTAATAATTCAGATTGACAAATTGCCAGAGGGACTAATCCCTGAAGTAAACCTATGTGTACTGCCTACCTTTCGGCTTTACTGCATGCGCCTATGTCTTTATGACCAAACCTCCTAGACCAGTGCAAGGTCAGGTAGAGTATTTCTTGGTCATGCATACACGTGATAGCTGGAAGCGAGCTTTCTCCTGATTCCCCCCTAAGGCCTGTTTCACACTTCCGTTTTTTCAAATCCGTCAAAATCCGTTGTTTTCCGTAAAAAAACGGATCCGCCATTTTTTGCAGGATCCGTTTTTTGTCCCATAGACTTCCGTTATGGTTACCGCGGATCCGTCAAAAAAACGGATCCGTTTTTAAAAAACGGATCCGTTTGCATCAGTTTCCGTCAAAAAAACGGAAACGGATCCGTTTGGCGGACACAAAAACGGAAGTGTGAAACAGGCCTAACATGCATGTTGGCTCAGTGGTTAGCACTGCAGCCTTGCAGCGCTGGGGTCCTGGGTTCAAATCCCACCAAGGACACCATCTGCAATGAGTTTGTATGTTCTCCCTGTGTTTGTGTGGGTTTCCTCCGGGTACTCCGGTTTCCTGCCACATTCCAAAGACATACTGCTAGGGAATCTAGATTGTGAGCCCCATCGGGGACAGTGATTACAATGTATGTAAAGTACTGTGGAATTAATGTGCTATATTAAAAAATTAATAAAGAAGCATTAATTCTAGGCTTCTCCAAGTGTTCATATGTTTTCAATGTGGAAAGAGGAGAAATTAGCTGTCAACTGGATGACTAATGGATTCGTCGGTTGAATTCAGTTTCCCTGACTTGTACATCTTTCTCCATATCATCAGTGCAGTATGGGATCCTTAAAGAGATTGTCCAGGCTTGGGGTTCAAGTGTGTGATGTCAAGATTCTCTTGTGCTGGGAGTGGGTCGGTGCCTGACTGCAAGTATGCGATTTGCATACGTTCAGGCACATGCCAACTAGACACGTACTGCCTTGCTCAATTCACTTGTCTTGATATGTCTAGTTGGAATGTGGCCAGAAGTATGCAAATTGTATACTTGAGGTCCAGTGACCGTCCGCTACCAGCAGCGGAGAACCCTGACAAAGCACACTGAGTGGCTGCAAGGATTTACAAGTCTGCAGTCACATAGAGTGACTGTAGCCTTGAGCCACAAGCATGGACAACCCCTTTAAGAGGTATGTACAGACGTGAAGCATTTATTCATGACCTTTCTGCACCAAAAAACGTGTCTATTGGCATGAAATAATGTTATAAAATACACTCATTAGAAAGAATGAAAAACGCTGAAATAATTGACGTGTTGCAGGTATGAAACTGCTTCAAATCTGCAAAAAACAAAGTAAGCAGTGTGTGCATGAGAGTTCAAAAATGTTATTCACTTTGCTGATACTGTAAAACGCTGCATTTTATTTTTCATAGTAAAAATGCAGCAAAAACACAACATGTGCTGATAGATGGGATTTCATACTGCTGATCCAACAGGGGAATGTTCCAATAATCTAAATACACGTACTCCAGTTCTCATGGGCCCCCGACATATTATATTTTCAGGATTTCCTTAGTATTTCATAGGTGAAAGGACCTGTGAACATTTCTGATGCCTTCACTGTGAAGTAACGAGGAATTCCTGAAAATATCATCTGTCCGGGGCTGTGAGTTCTAGAGTTTGGGAAAAACTAATCTAGATGTAGACTTGTAGTTGTTCCTTGACTCCATGGATATGCCACGAATGCCCAGCTGATTGTGTAAATTAGAAAAGCTGGAGAACGATTAAGGGTAAATGCTTGGACAATCCGGTTTATGGGCAACCACTATATTTTATGTCCTTCTGGACTTGAAGCTGGGTTGTAGTGTGAAAAAGGATCTGATAAGTTTCTTTTGTAGAGGTTATCTGAACTGTCGATGCCAAAAAATACAATACTGGAGTGCTTTTTGCTTATATGGCACCATCATATTCTCCAGTTCTTTACAGATGTCATCTCTGTCCCCGATGGGGCTCACAATCTAGATTCCCTATGTCTTTGGAGTGTGGGAGGAAACCCACGCAAACACAGAAAGATCATACAAACTCCTTGCAGATGTTGTCCTTGGTGGGATTTGAACCCAGGACCGCAGCGCTGCAAGGCTGCAGTGCTAATCACTGAGCCACCGTGCTGTCCCATAATCTAAAAAATAAGAAAGTTCCAAACCAGCTGGTCCATTAATGAAACTCCTGCATAGTTGGCACTGGGACTACTCTTCTCCAATGCCAGACATCGGAGTCATAGGGTTTTAGTTTGCGAATTAGACGTGGTTTGCGGTAGTGACACATCACTAGGAATGAACTCGTGGTCCCGAGGGAGCGTTTTCCATCGCTTCAGCTTTATAAACTTTGGAATCTAAATTTTCAACTTTAACCGCTCTCTTGAGTTCACAGAAATGGTTAATGCCTTCCCGGAGATGGCCAGTAATGGCCCTAAGTGTTAATGAACGTGGGGTAAATGGATCAAGATGAAAATCTCAAATGACAAATCTTTTAAGCACTCTTACATTTTCTATAAAATATCAGTGTAAAACACCTGTGAGGGAAAGACTTTAAAGGTTACGAGTGGCACTGACGAAACACGTGCCCCAGGAAAGAGCTTTTTAAATGTCACAAAGTGTCTTATACGGATGTGTAATTATCAACATCTCCAGGAAAAAACAACGATGGAAATGTAATGACTGAATGTGAGGCTTTAGGATATGTTCTCGTCCTGTAATGAATTTCAGTAGTGATGTTTTTATGATGTCATACGCTGCATCATTTTCCTATTTTTAACCCCTTCTCACCCCATAACGTACTATTACGTCATAGAGCAGGTGCTTATATCCTGAGGCAGATGTTGGCTGTATGAAACACCTGTTACATATTTGTAGGTTGCTGATGGGATGCCGTGGCGGCCTGAGGCCTTCTGATGGCCCTCATTGCTGACATAACGGTGCTCGTCTGAAGACCAACTAGAGAGAAAGCTTCATAGGAGTCCATGATTACAATTACGTACTATACAACCATAGTTGTATTATAGTACAAGTTATGAAACTATCACCGGTTCTAGTCCTCGAAGTGGACTAAAAAAAATTAAAGTAGAACAAATTTTTTTTAAACATATGAAAATGTATACCTAAAAATTTTAATCACCCCTCATTTCCTCAGTAAAAAAATAAGAGTTAAAGCATATTTGATGTTGCTGTATTTGCAAAAATCTGATCTATAACCCATCCTCTGTATATAGTACAAGTGATCAAAGGATTGCAGGTTCTAGTCTTCGAGGGGTATTAAAAAAATGGAATAAAATGAACACAATAAGAGTCCCCCTTTTCCTCAGTTAAAAAAAACACGATTTTTGTTGCTGCGTTTGTTAAAGTCTGGTTTGTCAAAATATCAAATTATTTAACCTGTACAAGAAATGTTAAGAAAAAGATAAAAATGGAAACCACCTTATCCAGATGGTTCCTGTGTCTCCGCGCTTACACAGTCCACAACCATCCATTCAGTCCACGTGCTGGAGATGTTTGGAGGAGGATACCATGTTCCATACCGTCTCGTCTTGTTGGGTCCTTGTGGATTTCCGGGCTTTTGTCCGAACACATTTTCTCTAAACCTAAGAGCGTCCCAATCCCTCTTGCACATGAACTAGTTTTATTGCATCACTGTACAAGCGCTCTCTCCTTTTTGGCACCTGATTATTGCCACTCGCTCATGCAGTCCTCTCATCTGGAGGTGCACAGAACTTCTCTCGTTAGGTATCTGGCTCTCCAGGGATGTTGAGATTCTGAAGATGGAAGACCTTATCTCAACATCACAGAACACATCCTACTCCTACAGTAAGACCTTGTACCACTGGTTGGTCTTCCAAGAAGCTATAGTGTATGTTGGGGGGGGGGGGGTGGTATCAACCTTCATAAGATTATTGTACTTGTTTTTATGTATACCCCTCCTCACATGTAAAGCGCCATGGAATAAATGGCGCTATAACAATAAATAATAATAATAATAACGATAATGTCATATTATAATATAGATAAGGTTTTATTTTGTCATGCGAAAAGCAAATCGATCATGATCAATATGTGACTACTTACTGAATAAAGTAATTTCCAACATTAAAACTTGCTTTCTGATGAGTGTGGATTCACTGACCTTGTGAAACATGGTCTCTGAAGCCCTGTCGGAATAAAGGGGTGGTCGTGTACACATATGCCACCCTTCCTTTCGTTGTCTATGGAACTGCTACAGAACCTTGAACACTGTACTTTAATATTTCCTTCAGTCCTACAGACAATTAATAGAATGGCGCACAAATAGTCCGCCAACACCACCACCTCCAAAAAATGTACCGTATATTGTCAATTTATTTATCGGCGAAAAAAGGTGGTACGTGCCTCTTGACAAATTTGGCACATCTTTTCATGTGCCATCACAAGAAGAGTTAAGGCCCCTTTACATTTAGCGATGCACCAGCGATCCGACCCGGTCAGGATCGCTGGTGCACTGCTAAATGATCACTAGTGAGCTGCCACACAGGCAGACCTCCTAGCAATGCAGCAGCGATACAGTGCACGATACTCACCTTTCATTCTGACGTCCGCCCGCCTCCACGCGTCGCTCGTCGGCGCCAGCAGGAAGCGCCCAACGAGAAATAGAGCCGGACATTCTTGCGCGACCAGCGATGGACAGCGGGGGAGCCGGTCGGAGGTAAGTATCACACATAGCGATATCGCTATAACGTCACAAAATCGTTGACGTTATAGCGATATCGCTATGTGTAAAACCCCCTTAATCCAGTCATAGAGCGGAGCACATTTTTGTCGTAATTTACACCTTTTTAAATTGAAGTTTCTGGCCCTGCCCCCTCTTGGCAAATCTCTGTCTGCTTTTCAAAAAGTGGTCACAGCTGACCCCGACTGGCCTAAAGACTCAAAAAGTTGATCCAAATTATTACAGTTTTTCAAACAATCTTTTTCCAGAATTTTGGCTAACCTATTTGATGATTTGGTGGCCTTGGTGTTTTTTGGCTCCGGTTATTTGGCTCACGTAGAATAGATTTCCTGTTGACAGTCATGATGTCCCTGTGACGGGTTATTTATGAACTTCTGTCAAGTGCGTATCTGAAATTTGGACGTTTTTAATAAACGTTCTGTTCTCGAATCTCTTTCCATCTCCTGGTCATCTGTTGCTCATCTAGCTTTGATTACATGTGCAAAATAAAACCACATGGACCGAACCTTGACTGTGCATATGCTCTGCAGACAAACGGGATCAGATATCTAGATTATTGCAATTTGCAAGATTTTATCCAACGCAATTGATTTGGTGTTTTTTTTTTTTTTTGTTTTTTTTTAAGGAAATCATGTCCTGTTTCATTTATTTAGGATTTACACAATCTGACATATCTAAAAATAACATCAGTGTTTACTGACGGAAGTATTTTTATTCTGTACTTTTCATTTACTTTTTATATACATGACCTTTTTCTTTTCTTTTCTTTGTTCACCCCTTACAACAGATGTTTGCACTTATTTCATTATCGGCATCCCTTTTTTTTTAATCCACTTTAGATGGTCGGATTTTTCTTTGTATAGATGCTATGTAGAGGTTAAGGTAATGTAAGATGAATTTTTTTTATATTAACCCTTTCGTGACCGGGCCAATTTTTTTAAATTCTGACCAATGTCACTTTGTGGTCATAACTCTGGAATGCTTCAACAAATCCCAGTGATTTTGAGACTGTTTTTTCGTGGCACATTATAATTTATTATAGTGGTAAATTTAGATTGATATATTTTGTTTATTTATAAAAAATATCAGAAACTTGACAAAAATGTAAAAAAAATAGCAGTTTTCAAACTTTGATTATCCCTTTAATCCAGATAGTCATACCACCCAAAAACATTAATAAATAACATTTCCCACATGTCTGCTTTACATCAGCACCATTTTTAAAACGCTAATTTATTTTGTTAGCCTTTTAGGAGGTTTAAAAATGTAGCAGTAATTTTTCATTTTTTCAAGGAAATTTACAAAATTTATTTTTGAGGGACCTATTCAAGTTTGAAGTGAGTTTAGGGGTGCTATATATTGGAAAACCCCAAACATAATACCATTTTAAAAACTGCACCCCCTGACACATTGAAAACTGCTGTTAGGTAGTTTATTAACCCTTCAGGTGATTTTCAGGAATTAATGCAAAGTGGTATAGCCGGAATGAAAAAGTGTTTGTTTACCACCTAAATGTCGGTAACTTCTGAACTGACCGCTATAGCCGGGAGACTCTAAGGCCGCTATTTGGCCATGAACTGCTATGGCAAACATCAGGACCACACAATCATGATCTCAGGGTGTCAATTAGATTAAAGTGCAAGCCCCCACAATCTATTAACCATTTATAATAATAATAATAATAATAATAATAATATAATAATAAAAAATTTTATTTCTATAGCGCCGACATATTCCGCAGCACTTTACATTTCAGAGGGGACTTGCACAGACAATAGACATTACAGCATAACAATAATCACATAGATTATAACAGATACCAAGAGGAATGAGGGCCCTGCTCGCAAGCTTACAGTCTATGAGGGAAAAAGGGAGACACTAAAGGTGGGTGGTTATTTGATGTAGTCACTTTTGACAGCAGCAACTAAGGGGTTAAACAGATATGGATGGTGCCAACACCGATCATTTGTGATGCAGCAAGTTGTCAGATATAGTGGACAGCCGACAGCTGCTGGATTGTCACGTGTATGGGGATGATATTCCCTTATATCTCAGGTCAGTAAATATACGTACTGGCTGTCATGAAGGGGTTAAGATATTTAAAGTTCAGCTTGATTTATCTGTAAATTTAACAATAATAAATTTTATTTCTATAGCGCCGACATATTCCGCAGCACTTTACATTTCAGAGGGGATTTGTACAGACAATAGACATTACAGCATAACAATAATCACATACAGTAGATTATAACAAATACCAAGAGGAATGAGGGCCCTGCTCGCAAGCTTACAGTCTATGAAGATTAATGCTCACCATACACATTAGAGCCTTCCATCTGTTGTGTTTGGGTACCTCCCGGACATTGTCTGTAGGGGAAAAGCAGGGAAGAGAAGAATTGGGCATGTTGAATTAAGATGCCCAGTCCGTTTAGTCTTCCTGGAGATAAGTCACCACTAGGGGTGTCCAGTTGTAGCCGAGCGTGTATGGTGGAGTCGGAGAGATTACTGTTGGCGAAACACAAACAAGCTTTTGGAAGACAGCTATGTAATGGATGGCCGGCTTGACCATTTGGTAATCCTGTAATGTTAGGCGCTGTTCTGGTGAATTAGCTAATGAGTATTGATTGACCAATGAGCAGATTTTAATTGGCGTTATTAACTCTGTAATCGTTATTTAAAGTTCTTTTCAGAACTGATAGTTCCAGTGTACTGGTCAGAGGCTTAAAACCTGTTTCATCTGAGTGTGCTGTATAAATGATGGTAATTAACTTTCATGCTACATAAATATCCTTTAATCGTGTGGAATTTTTATTACTCTTTACACAGACCTGTAGATTTAGAAAAGTTAATGTCCCAAAGCCCACCACTTCTTTGTAAATCTGCTTAATTGATGATCTGAGCAGAAAAGCAGATCACGCTCATATAGTTTTTATGCTCTTTTGAGAAGCTGTTCAAATTCACCGAGACCTTATATTTTCTCTGTGTCCGTAATGGAATTAAAGGTCCATTTACGCTGCATGATCTTGCAGACTAAAGAGATTGTCTATCACCTGACGAAAGTGCTCGTTCGTCAGGTGAAACGATCTTACAGAATGTTATGGCATGCACAAATAAAAAAAGGTCTCTGCAGCACATTGTTTTGTATAAACAGGATTTGTGCTGCACAAAGCAATGGCAGCCTATACACACGGAATGATCTATTACAGATCGAGATGGACGAACAGACACTGAACACAGACTTCACTGGGTGTTTGTCGCGCTGTCATGTGCATGGCAGCGCAAACACTGCTTCTGATCAGCGGTAAAATCATCACCATCGGTCAGAAAGGCTCAGTTGCCATGCTGGCAAATGACATCGTGAGCAGCTATTAGCAGAGGTGTAAAGTTTTCCTCCAGTCATTGGTGTTTGACGATGGGACTACTTCTCCCATCAGCCGCCGTTAATAACAATGAGAGCAGGCAGCGGCTGATGGGCGTACTCATCAGCCGGCGCCTGTGCTGTAAATGAATAATTAAAATTTAAAAAAAAAAGCGGTGTGGGTTCCCCTGTATTTTCGAATAACAGCTAGGCAAAACTGACACCTGGGGGCTGAATCCCTCCGCTGTCAGCGTTAGCAAGATTAATTATCAAGAATAGAGGGGTCTCCACTCTGATTTTTTTTAAATAAATAATGAAAAAAATGGCATGGGGTCCCCCTCCCCAATTTTTTCAACTAGACTTGCTAAAGCAGACAGGTGGGGGCTGGTATTCTCAGGCTGGTAAGGGTCCATGAATATTGCCCGCTCCCTACCCTAATAGCAGCCTGCAGCCACCCAGAAAAGGCACATCTAATAGATACACCAATTCTGGCTCTTTGTCTGGCTCTTCCCACTTGCCCTGTAGCGGTGGCAAGTGGGGTTCATATTTGCGGGGTTGATGTCACCTTTGTATTGTCAGGTGACATCAAGCCCACGGATTAGTAATGGAGAAGCGTCTATAAAACACCTGTCCATTACTAATCCTATAGTTATATGGTAAATAAAGACACAGCCAGAATAAAGTCCTTTATTCGAAGCAAAACACAGTTTTTCATTTTTATTTAAAAATAACAAGCAAAGCTATCCTCTCCGAACGCCTAATTCCATTGAATCCCTCGTCTCCTGTAATAAAACAAAAATTATATATCCCTCACCTGTCCATCTTTCTGTCCCACACCATAATCCATGTCTGGGAATACGGTAAATAGTTTTCAACCTGGGCTGTGCCAAGATGCGACCGTTCAGGCTGAGAACCACTGGGAGAATGAGCTGCTGCGAGCGCAACCTCAGTGACTACCACTGTCTAGCACTGATGCAATTTAAAAAAAAAAAATTGGAGTGGGGACCCCTCTATTCTTGATAATTAACTTTGCTCACAGCTGAGGGTTGCTGCCCCAAGCTGTGAGTTTTGCCTGGCTGGTTATCAAAAATACAGGGGAACCCACACAGGTTTTTTTTTTATTATTTATTTGTACCTCATGCTCCATCTGATGAATGCTCCCATCAGCTGCCGCCTGCTCTCACAGTTATTAGCAGCAGCAGGTGTAGGCTGATGGGAGCAGTAGTCCCATCAGCTGACACCAATGACCGGAGGTAAACTTTATACCTCCGATCACAGCTGAGCACACATGCTGTCTTTTGACAGTGTGGGAACTGAAGCTGTCTGACTGGCGGGGATTATTTTACCGCCGATCAGAAGCGGTGTTTACCTCGCTGTTCCAAACACTGGATGTTCGGGTCCCTCATTCAAGTAAATGGGGGGGGGGGGGGGGTCCGGGTCCTGGTACCTAAACCTTTTGTAATTGTTCGACCGAACCCGCTGGACCTGAACATCCAGGTGTCCACCCATCTCTAATTACAGATTGTTCAGTGTGCATCTGAAGAGGCAGATAAGAGGACCTGTCACCTGCCGCAAATATATATATATATAATGTGCGTTTGTGTATGTGTTTATATATATATATATATATATATATATATATATATATACAGTGCCTACAAGTAGTATTCAACCCCCTGCAGATTTAGCAGGTTTGATAAGATGCAAATAAGTTAGAGCCTTCAAACTTCACACAAGAGCAGGATTTATTAACAGATGCATAAATCTTACAAACCAAAAAGTTATGTTGCTCAGTTAAATTTTAATAAATTTTAGACATACAAGTGTGGGTCAATTATTATTCAACCCCTAGGTTTAATATTTTGTGGAATAACCCTTGTTTGCAATTACAGCTAATAATCGTCTTTTATAAGACCTGATCAGGCCGGCACAGGTCTCTGGAGTTATCTTGGCCCACTCCTCCATGCAGATCTTCTCCAAGTTATCTAGGTTCTTTGGGTGTCTCATGTGGACTTTAATCTTGAGCTCCTTCCACAAGTTTTCAATTGGGTTAAGGTCAGGAGACTGACTAGGCCACTCCAACACCTTGATTTTTTGCCTCTTGAACTAGGCCTTGGTTTTCTTGGCTGTGTGCTTTGGGTCGTTGTCTTGTTGGAAGATGAAATGATGACCCATCTTAAGATCCTTGATGGAGGAGCGGAGGTTCTTGGCCAAAATCTCCAGGTAGGCCGTGCTATCCATCTTCCCATGGATGCGGACCAGATGGCCAGGCCCCTTGGCTGAGAAACAGCCCCACAGCATGATGCTGCCACCACCATGCTTGACGGTAGGGATGGTATTCTTGGGGTCGTATGCAGTGCCATCCAATCTCCAAACGTCACGTGTGTGGTTGGCACCAAAGATCTCAATCTTGGTCTCATCAGACCAGAGAACCTTGAACCAGTCTGTCTCAGAGTCCTCCAAGTGATCATGAGCAAACTGTAGATGAGCCTTGACATGACGCTTTGAAAGTAAAGGTACCTTACGGGCTCGTCTGGAACGGAGACCATTGCGGTGGAGTACGTTACTTATGGTATTGACTGAAACCAATGTCCCCACTGCCATGAGATCTTCCCGGAGCTCCTTCCTTGTTGTCCTTGGGTTAGCCTTGACTCTTCGGACAAGCCTGGCCTCGGCACGGGAGGAAACTTTCAAAGGCTGTCCAGGCCGTGGAAGGCTAACAGTAGTTCCATAAGCCTTCCACTTCCGGATGATGCTCCCAACAGTGGAGACAGGTAGGCCCAACTCCTTGGAAAGGGTTTTGTACCCCTTGCCAGCCTTGTGACCCTCCACGATCTTGTCTCTGATGGCCTTGGAATGCTCCTTTGTCTTTCCCATGTTGACCATGTATGAGTGCTGTTCACAAGTTTGGGGAGGGTCTTAAATAGTCAGAAAAGGCTGGAAAAAGAGATAATTAATCCAAACATGTGAAGCTCATTGTTCTTTGTGCCTGAAATACTTCTTAATACTTTAGGGGAACCAAACAGAATTCTGGTGGTTTGAGGGGTTGAATAATAAATGACCCTCTGAATAAACTTTTCACAATTTAAAAAAAAATTAAACAAAGAAATAACATTCTTTTTTGCTGCAGTGCATTTTACACTTCCAGGCTGATCTACAGTCCAAATGTCACAATGCCAAGTTAATTCCGAATGTATAAACCTGCTAAATCTGCAGGGGGTTGAATACTACTTGTAGGCACTGTGTATATATATATATATATATATATATATATATATATATATATATATATACGATATATTTTTTTTTAAATGGACAAAATGCCGCTGTTCTCCTGAACTCGACGTTGCTTTTGTTTTTTTTTCTGCACCTCTCTCTTCTGGAGATATTGCTTGTTTTTCCTGGTCTGTAAATCTAGTCTTTTAATCCAACTGGGTGTGGTCTTCTCAAGTACACTACTTTAGAGAACAGTCGAGGACCACACCCACGTAGCAAAAAAAAAGTGTATACAAGGAAAATACAGCCATATCTTAGGAATGGAATGGAGAGGCACAGGAACAAAAGAAAAACAATGCCAGATTCAGGAGCATAGGAGCGTTTACACTAGGTTTAAAAAACAAATACATATTTATGGCAAATGATAGGTACCCTTTATAGGGGTGCTGCCAGAAAAAGAACTGACGTGTCTGACATGCCACCATTTTCTCTTCACTTGATTAGAGCTAACTTGTCGATAGATATAGACCGGAATAAAATTAGCTCAATGTAAAAAACAAAACGTAAAACATGTCATTTTTAACTTCTCACACCACCAAAAAAAGAAAAAATAAATATATATATATATATATATATATATATATATATATATTTTTATATATTTATTTATTTTTCTTTGGGGGGGGGGGGGGGATGTGTGGGGTTAAAAAATGCCATTTTTTGCCCCTTTATAATTGCATGTTTTACGTTTTTTTTTATATTGAGCTAATATTAGTCCTGTCCTACACAAATTCATAGAAAACTAATCTGTCTATTAATGCTTTGACATTGGCATTTTTAGGAAACCATTGGGGAGATTATTTTAGAGTTTCGTACAATTTATTATTGATTTGCATTTGAGTTGTACAGATCCTTTTAGTAACCAGAAGGAAAAAGTCTGTGCTGGTGAACAGATGATCCCATGTTACAGGACCATCAGTTATGCTGCCCAATTAGTCTGATTTCATCGGGTATTGTGTAACCATAATAAGAGCTATTCAATAATCCATTGAAAAGTGAACAGATCAATTATTTCGTATAGGCCCCTCTCACAGTGGAAGTCATCAGTCAGGTTGAGTCTCATTTAATTTAGCAAGATACATTTGTCATCAAATTAGGCATCGATCAGCTCATGGTGCCCACGTATGCCTGGCCTTGGGGCGTTAATGCACAAGAAAGTTGAAAAGCCTAATTCTCTAGTGATTCCTTGAGTGCACATATCATGGCTGACCAAGTGGACCTTATGTTCGGCATTATTTCCATTTCTTGTGACAGCGTGGCTGTTTTTTGTTCTTTTTTACCCCCTTAGAATTAGAAACACGAGAGACAACCAATGTTACTGAAAAATTAGTTTTACATTTAGGCAATTTGCCTATGAAAGTCAAGTATATAATTTCTGCATATGTGAATCTTTTAGGAACAATTTAGAATCCTTCAGTTGAGCAACGATATCGCACCTTGGGAATATCACAAAAAAGATATTGGAAGAGGTGTCTAACTGAAGCAAATCTATAGTGAATAGAACTTCACATGGAAATAATTTGGGTTTTATCTGTATAAAATAAAATATCTTAAAGTTGTATGAAATATAAAAAAAAAAAAAAAACCTGACTCCATTCTTCCACTGTTGTCCACGGGTTGTCTATGGTACTGCTGCATTGCCAATGAATTCCTGTAGACCAGTATTAGGCTTTTTTTGTTTTCTAATCTTATACAATTCCTGGAATGGGTGTTTTCCCCTAAAGATTTTATCTCCATTTGACTGGACATGTAATAAATGTTAGTTTAGTTCTCGCTGGGACCCCACTGATCACCAGAACAGGAAACTTGTGTCCTTTGGGTTCTTCCTAGACTGCATCACTGCAGAATTAAGTCTGACACTGAAGATGGGGCAAAATCCATTTTCCTGCAAACCAGTGGGGTTCCCAGTGATGGGCCATAACTGATAAATCAGAGTGGCTCCTATCTAGTGGATAGGCAAGAACTTATTTAGACTGGAATACTGCTTTAGTGAAGAAGTATGGAAGAGTTAAGGCCCCGTCACACTAAGCGAGATCGCTAGCGATATCGCTAAAGCGTAACCGATTTTGTGACGCAGCAGCGATATTGCTAGCGATATTGCTATGTTTGATACCTCCGACCGGCTCCCCCGCTGGTTATCGCTGATCGCGCGAGAATGCCCTGGGCCGTTTCTCGTCGGCCACTTCCTGCTGGCGCCGACGAGCGATGCGTGGACGCGGGCGGGAGGACGTCTTCATCGCCGCGTCTTACAGGTAAGTAACGACTGCCGACCGCTGCTATGTCGCTGGTGAGATCTGCCTGTTTGGCAGCTCATTGGCGACCATTTAGCAATGCACCAGCGATCCTGACCGCGTTGTATCGTTGTCGGGATCGCTGTTGCATCGCTAAATGTGACGGTACCTTAACGGTCCCGTCACACACAGCGATCTCGCTAGCGAGATTGCTGATTTTGTGACACATCAGCGATCTTGCCAGCGAGATCGCTGTGTGACTGGGATCAGCGACCGGCCCCTCTGCCGGTTATCGCTGATCGTACTCGAGCAGCCTGGGCCGTTTTTCGATCGCTGGTCTCCCGCTGCCCAGCACGCATCGCTGCGCGTGGCAGCGAGAGACCGGTGATCAGCGACGCTGGTTTCTATTGTAAACGTCGGGTATCCAGGAGTCGCGCGGCTCCTAGATACCCGATGTTTACCTCGGAAACCAGCGTGTATGCCGGTTTCCAAGGTAAACAGCGGGTATCCAGGAGCCACGGCTCCTGGAAAGCTGACGTTTACATTAGAAACTAGCGTCCAACGTCTCTGGTCCTGATTGCTGAGGCTGTGTATCGATGTCCCAGCGATCCCATCTATGTCGGATCGTTGGTGGGATGGCTGGGACATCGTTATGTGTGACGGGGGCTTTAGGCACTTTGATTCAGATCTTTGGTGGTGGTGTTTCTTCATGACTTGGTGCCCGATAATGCTTATTTCTAGTCCTACAGTGTAGGAATCATGTAAGATGATGAATAAGCAACTTGCCTTGAGCCCCTATAAATTGTGCCCTAATTGAGATGACGTCCGACCAGCTTTATTGCAGACTTTCTCAACGTTCCCCTATTAATTATCAGATCAGCATCTCCATATTGCAGTTTTCTGGTAATTATGGTTTAGTTTCACTGTGATTGTGCAAGAAATGTTTTTTCAGTGCACGTTATTAGGACAAGATGCGTTTTTCATAGATGAAGGATAGACAATGCCATTTGTTTGTACCAGCCATCTTATATGCTACCATTGTCTTGAGTTCAGTCTCTTGGGTTTTGGTTTTCTCAACTAGTCAACCGTGAACCCTGAATACAGAAGAGCTGTTACTGAGAAATCTATTGTATCTTCGTTCTGAATGGTTTCAGAGTGAGAAGGATTTCTTACTGAATGTCATGGAAAGCTTTTCTTCAAAGCCCATTGGTCTTAATTCCTGCTGAGTGGTATGATTAGGAACTGCTATGTTGCCGAGCTTCTTTGCCCATGGCAAAGAACATTTATAGCATTTACAAACTACCTGGCATAAAAAGCAAAGATGTCTAAACAATAACATTTTAGGATGCATTCAAGGGACGCTTAGCTACAGAGCCTTTTGCATTCATCGACATCACTTTTGATACTGTCTCGACAGACCCAGAAGCAATGTAATCTCCTATGTATAGCGTTCGGAGTTGCATTCACGTAACATTGGTTATTTTCGTTGTCATTTTTACTTTATTTTGTATGCAGGTTTGTCTGAGTTTTGGGCAGGAATGCATTTTTCAATAATAGAATTAGAATCCATGTGTTCTTTTAAGACTATGATTGTGATTATGGGGAAAAAAATGATATACGTCGTCTTGTCATCAAATTTGAGACCATAATGATTTTGTGATTACTTTCTAGAATGGCTTTTTTAACCACATTTGGTTGTAAATACTTATGTCCCCCCAAAAAATTGAGAAAAGTATTAAAGGAGTGATACCTTTATTGGCTAACCAGAGAAATTATATTTGCAAGCTTTCATGGCTCAGAAGGCCCCTTCATCAGGCATACAATGAAGGGGCCTTCTGAGCCTTGAAAGCTTGCAAATATAATTTCTCTGGTTAGCCAATAAAGGTATCACTCCTTGAATACTTTTCTCAATTTTGGGGGGGGACATAATTATTTACATCTATTTTTCTGGCTAACACGCTACCACAATATTATTTTGTATTGTACATCGTTAACCACATTTAGAAATTAGTAATTCTAATTAGCCAGTTTGTCAAGCACTAATGACCAGGTAATAAAGACTTCCCCCAGACAAATTAGAGAAACGTCACCCAAACCTGCTGATCATTTGATGTATATGGGGACCTCCCTACTCCACTTGACAGATGATGATGTTAGAGGAAAGGAGAAAGGAGGTCCCTGTATCTCCTGGGAGATAACCTTCTGCTAGAAGTGTATAGCAGTAGCTCACTTCATTAATAAGCACATGCACCCTTGGCCAAACTGAGCATGCATGTCTATAGAGAGGGATCGGGGGAGATAGCTGGTCATTATGTTGACAATCACATTATTGCTGGCCATACACATTTAATGGCTGTCGGCTTGATAATGGTTTGGCCAATCGTCCAGTGGAGAGCCATGTCAGCCGACTCTCCCATACTTTGGAGCGCTCGCTTGGCTAAGCACTCCTTTGTTCTCGATGAGAAAGCCGGCGACTGACTCGTCGGCTGTTGACTTAGCTCTGGCAGAAGAATGAGATTTGCAGTCTGAATCAGACATGCGTTATTTACAGGACATTTTTCCCGACGATCAGTCGACTGGCGCCCTCATTCACATTAGTCTGTGAGCTGAACCTGTAAATAACGGCGGGTATGACGGACATTAGTCTAATGTGTATGGAGTCAGTCAATGTGTAAATGGTAGATGGCAATGGCAAATTTCTAAGTTTGTCCTGTCTTGGCATAGCATTAAATAATATACTTTTGTTTGTTAAACTGAAGTCTTTTGATTAGTTTAGACTTAAGATTCCCCATACACTTCAGATAGTTGTCTCCGTAACGATAGTATGACTCCACAGCTATCTCTCCTGACTCCTCCATAGATGAGCGCTTGCTCTGCCAAGTCTACATGTGTTCCGTACGTGAGGGCTGCTGTTAGACAGCTAAGGAAGAACAAAATGATCGGCAATTCAAAAACGGACATGCCAAATCTTTAACTCGCTTCCAATCATGTGTGGGTGGCACCCATACTCATTAGATTGTCAGCCTGTCGGTTGAACCCATTGAGTTTGGTGGGTTCTGCCGTTGTTGGTCTAATGTGTATGGGGTCCTTTAGGTATTTTGTTTCCAGTTCTAGGTTAGAATCGAATATCAGATTGTCACATGTAATTAATTTCATTTTACATTTTGATGTGTTTATAAACATGCATTTATAGATGTTCATGATTGCACATCAAGTGATTGTACAGTATAAGCAATCTTAGTTATTTTTTTTTTTTTTTAAATAACCATGGAAATATTTTATAGTTAGTTAATAACTTTTCCTTTTGTCTTTCAGGTTTATTTCCGGAAAAGCTTGGAATTGATTTCATGATGTTGCCCAAACAGTCTTGAATTGGATATCAACCGTAACAGAGAGACAAGCAAATGTCTCGCCGTTTCAGATTCTCCATGAATTAGTGACAAGTCATTACACTTTCACATTTTTTATCATAAATATCTATTTATAACTTGGCAGATCTCATGAAACCAGTGTGTTCTCTGGAGTATTCTCTCCAGGAGAACAGAATCCTTCCAGAGAATAAAGATGGACGCGTTTTACTCTGGAATTTTCTAAATTTGAGTATTTCTTCAGATCATGACCAGTTTGAAAAGGTCCCAGACTGAAAGGTCCGTTGCAAGTGGAGCTCAATCATCTGTACCAGATGGACCACCAAAGGCTCGTTCTGATGATTTTTATATGAGACGATTTAGGTCACAGAATGGTAGTTTAGGTTCTTCGGCCATGTCTCCCGTAGGACCACCTCGTAGTGAGAGCTCTCACCACATTTCCTCTACACCAGGTGTACCTAAAATGGGTGTGAGAGCACGTATTGCAGATTGGCCTCCCAGAAAAGAGAACGTAAAGGAACTTAGAACTAGTCAGGATATGGAGACGGCTAGTATAGAAACGATGTCTGTTAAGAGTAGTCCTAGTAGTCAAGTTAGTACATCTAGTATGAATTCCAGTGACTCTGTTATGCTAAAAAGCATTCAAAATACCCTAAAGAATAAAACAAGACAAGCAGAAAGTTTAGACTCCAGGTTTCTGTCTCCTGAAGGTTACTCCAGTGGAAGCTCCCCTAGAAAAGTTCACCGCAGAATAAGGCAACGGAGTAACAGTGATATTACAATTAGCGAGTTTGATATGGATAATTTTGAAGAGTGTATGTCACCAACTTTTAAAACTGGTCCCTCGCTCCATAGAGAATATGGTAGCACCTCCTCTATAGATAAACAGGGAACATCAAGTGACAGCTTCTTCGACATAATAAAGGGATATAAAAATGAGAAAGCTGATCATCGTGGACATGGACCATCAAAGTTGAGTGAACTGTTACTGAGCAGTGGAAGTAGAGGTTCTGGTTTCTCTTTGGATGTTATAGATGGTCAAAGAGATGGGCATAGAGCCTTCAAAGACAGGGACAAGCCACTAAAGAGACGCTCCAAATCAGAAACTGGAGATTCTTCAATTTTCCGTAAGCTTCGAAATGCGAAAGCAGAAGGAGAGCTTGGAAAAACTGTAGATATTGACGACAATCGTTCTGACGACAGTATTAAGCCATGGACTTGCCCGAAGTGTTTTGCTCATTACGACGTCCAGAGTGTCCTCTTTGATCTGAATGAAGTTGTCATCAACCGGCATAATGTTATCAAACGGCGAAACACCACCACTGGAGCCTCAGCTGCCGCAGCCGCTTCTCTGTCCACGGGACCATTGTCGCACTCCTCCAGCTTCAATTCTCCTACTGGTAGCACCGAAGACCTAAACTCAAAAGACGTTGACCATGGAGATGACAAAAGCAACGATTTAGTAATGAGTTGTCCATATTTCCGTAATGAAATGGGAGGTGAAGGAGAAAAGAAAGTCAGTTTATCAAAATCGAACTCCGGTTCCTTTTCTGGCTGTGAAAATTCTTCCTTTGAGTCGACAATGAGTTCCCACTGTGCAAATGCAGGACTGGCTGTCCTCGAGGTCCCCAAGGAAAATCTGGTTTTACATATTGACAGAGCTAAAAGATATATTGTTGAACATATAGACCTTGGCGCATATTATTTTCGAAAATATTTCTATCAAAAAGGTGAGTTATGTTCAATTTTCTCTAACTTGCATTTTTGTGCTCAACCATGTGTTAAATGAGTTTCTTCCAGCGTAGAACACATTAATTAAGGCAGCTATAGTTTTCGCCAAAAGAATTTCAATCACTGAGAGGTGCAGAAGTTATCTATTGTGCGCCTTGTTCTAAATTTCCTCTTAAAATTCTAATTGCATTCAAGGCTTTTTTAATTATTTTTGGTTGAAAACCTACAAGGAACAAAACGGCATTTACTTACAATTAACTGTAAGGTTAGACATAGAATTTGCACTTCAGTGCCACAGACTAAATCATCTACGGTACTTAAGGCCCTTTTACATTTAGCGATCCGACCAGCGATCCGACCCGGTCAGGATTGCTGGTGCATCGCTAAATGATCGCTAGTGAGCTTTCATACAGAAAGATCTCACAGCGTTGCAGCAGCGACGCAGCGCACGATACTCACCTTTCACACACACCGATCCTGACGTCCTCCCACCCGCGTCCAGCGTCGCTCGTCTCACACAGCAGGAAGCCCAGCAGGAAGCGCCCGACGAGAAATGGAGCCGCCCGATCTCGCGCGATCAGCGATGGACAGCGGGGGAGCCGGTCGGAGGTAAGTATCACACATAGCGATATCGCTAGCAATATCGCTATAACGTCACAAAATCAGTGACGTTGTAGCGATATTGCTAGCGATATCGCTATGTGTAAAACCCCCTTTAGTCTTGCATGCGTTCTATAGATTTTTGCACACAGGGCTATTACCTCTATGCAGCTTGAATAGAACAAATGAAAAGATTGAATTTTGGTTAATGGAATTTGTTCAGGTGTTGGATAAATTCCACTTTAAAATTCAGTTTTAGGACATTTTGCTCAGATTGCTTTTCTTGGATAATGCACTATAAGAGAATAAAGCTATACCATGAATGCTATAGGATTTTATTGGGTGCTGTACCTCAAAATGAGTTTTTCTTTCGAATTATAAAAAACTATAACTAGTCATTAAATGAAATTTTGGATGAGCCTTCCGACCATCTAAGGAGTGTGGGGGGTTTCCTGATTCTCCAACTTATGTCAGATATCTGGGAAAAGGATTGTGCTATTTAGATTTCATGCCGTGATCTGTGGTACAGACCCCCAAAAAAACAGTAATGTGTCTGAAGCTTAAAGGGGTTAACTACCTCTTTACAAGTCCCTTTCATGTGAAATAACCTTATATGCCATAGATATGCACTTTACTAAATACTTTTCTTTCACATATGCTTCTGTAACCTGATCTTCCCTGGTCACAAGATCTGACTTGCTGTGTTGTCATGTTCTTGGCTCTGGAAATTGACAAACGGGAGTGGTTTGCTGTGTGGGAGACCACTGCTCCATTCAGTGGAGCTCGCACTGCTCCATTCAGCGGAGCTCGCACTGCTCCTGTGCATGCTGCTTCAGACACTAAACTCCCTTGTATACAGCAATGTGTGTGTAGAAAAAATATATATAAAAACTCACATATGTTTAAATAGTAATTTGTATTTAATCAAAACATAAAATAAACATATAATAGAAAGTAGCTATAACTATGGTCTGTACTATTTAAGGCTTATGATTTCCATATCTTAGGGTGATTTTTGTCACGCTAACGCCCTGACTGGTGGGCTTGAGCCCCAGGGGGTTGTGGCCCCACTGTGCCACAAACCAGACTACCCCGAAAGGGGCGTGACTAGGACAGCTACCTTGGTCTTCGCTGGAGCCTCTAATGGTGAGGTCAGGCTTGTGCTGCAGGTAGCTGCCAGGTGCCACTCCAGGGTGGCTGTGGCTGCTGATCCCACTTGGGGAGACGGAACACTAGGACAGGTGCAGGTGACAGGCACGACTATCAGACAGGCAGGTGAGCACGGCGGGCACGGCTGAGACACGGGCGGGGACCAATTCGAAATGCACAGGGACACGGGCAGGAAGGAGTGATGTATGGAATAGGAAAGGTCCTGTGCACACAGCAGGTGCAGGTACTGGCAGGAAGGAGTGGAATATGAAGGAACAGGTTTGGACCTGTTCACACTTGGAGGAGAACCGCAAGGCTGTGGAGAAGAGCTGCAGAGCAGCAAGAGCTTCTGCAGAAGCAGAACAAAGCAGAACCATAAGAGTACGAAGCGCAGGCAGAGCTGCAAGCATGCGGAGCACAGGCAGACAGAGAGGACACAAGGAAAGACACAGCAGGGAAAGGAGCCACAGACAAGGAGACTGACAGAGGTAGGATAGAGTTCAGACAAGGTAACGGTGCGAGACAAGGTACAGGGCCAAGGAGACAGGGACCAGGATGTACTGCCACCTGGTGGGCAGAGAGGATACGAACAAGACAAGACAGAGAGCAATGGCACAAGGACCAGGTTATTCTGCCTCCTGGAGGGCGGAAAGACAGGTACAAGGCAAAGCTAGGAATCCGGCCTCCAGAGAAGGTAACACACAAAATGGGAACTGGCAATTCAGCAGCAAGACACTAACTGAGTTAAGACATTGCACAGGCAAGTTCAACTGGCTGGAGCTGCCCTAAATACTAGAGGCCTCTTGATAATTGGCCAGGGACACATTAGACAGGTGCACCCTGATTCCATAAGAATCAGAGTTCTGGCGCAGCCCCCCTATGCACACAGCCAGGAACCATGCAGAGAGCAGGAGGGAAGCAAGAGGCACACAGCATGGAGCCGGCAGCAGACAGAACACACAGCAAGGCCTGGAGCAGTGAGTAAGTTGGGGTGTGAGGGATGGGAGGCCATGCAGTGATGCCTGCAGGGTTGTTACAGATACAAAGTAATCACCGAAAAACAGTGTTAAGAAATAATAGAATATATATATATATATTGTGGCAGTGACTGTTGTGACAGCTAGGGGGTGCTGTATGGGTCATGCACACAGGCATATCCATTGTGGTAATGGAGATAGGATGAACGGCAGGATGGTAAATGACCGTTATGTATCCCAGGGTGGGTGGCCCTGGGATGGAAGTTGGAACATGTGTTGATCAGCAGAGGTACTGCTGAGGTTTTGCTGCAGTGTATCAGGGAAAGCTTCCAGGTGACTTGGTGAGATGGGTGGCACCAGTCACCTACAAACCCACCCATGGGCATGTGTCTAAACACCCATAGTAAGCCTGTATATGTGTGTGTGTATGGCTGGGTGTCTAAAATAGGACCTGCGATGAGGTCATAGCCATGTGATCTGCATCTACATGTGTCTTCCTCCAGTCACCTGACCTGAATCCTACAGAAAATGTATGAAAGGAACTAAAGCTCAGAGTTGTCAAACTACTGAGTTTTCTCTTTTTAAATCATAATGACAACCCAAAACATCCAAATGACCCTGATCAAAAGTTCACATACCCCATTTCTTTATACCGTGTATTGCCCCCTCTAACATTGATGACAGCTTGAAGTCTTTTGTGGTAGTTGTGGATGAGGTTCTTTATTTTCTCAGATGGTAAAGCTACCCACTCTTGGCAAAAGTCCTCCAGTTCCTGTAAATTCCTGGGCTGTCTAGCATGAACTGCGCGCTTGAGATCTCCCCAGAGTGGCTCAATGATATTGAGATCAGGAGACTGATTTGGCCACTCCAGAACCTTCATTTTGTTCTGCTGTAGCCAGTGACAGGTCGACTTGGCCTTGTGTTTTGGATTGTTGTCATGTTGGAGCGTCCAAGTAAGTCCCATGCACAGTTTCCAGGCTAATTGCAAATTTGCCTCCAGTATTTGCTGATAACGTGCTGCATTCATGTTTCCATCAACTTTGACCAAGTTTCCTGTGTCTTTGAAGCTCACACATCCCCAAAACATCAGCGATCCACCTCTGTACTCTACAGTAGGAATGGTGTTCCTTTCATCATAGGCCTTGTTGACCTCTCTCCAAATGTAACGTTTATGGTTGTGGCCAAAAAGTTCAATTTTTGTCTCCTCACTTCAAACTACCTTGTTCCAGAAGTTTTGAGGCTCGTCTCTGTGCTGTTTTGCGTATTGCAGGCAAGATATTTTGTGGCATTTGCGCAGTAATTGCTTTATGGCAACTCGATCTTACAGCCCATTTTTCTTCAAGTGCCTTCTTATTGTACATCCCGAAACAGCCACATCGCTAGTTTTCAGAGAGTCCAGTATTTCAGCTGATGTTATTTGTGGGTTTTTCTTTGCATCCCGAACAAATTTCCTGGCAGTTGTGAATGAAATTTTTGTTGGTCTACCTGGCCTTGGTTTTGTTTTTACAGAGCCCCTGATTTTCCATTTGTTAATCACAGTTTGAACGCTGCTGACTGGCATTATCAATTCCTTGGATATCTTTTTGTATCCATTTCCTGTTTTATACAGTTCAACTAACTTTTCCCCGAGAAAGCTTGGTGGGAACTTGGTGGAGCTTCACACATACACTAGACCAAATCTGCTGCTGTGTGAAGACATCGGTGACACAGAGCTGTCTCATTCACACAGCAGAGGCTTTGTCACAGAACAGATTACATCAGTGACTGCCATCCCCTGTACAGATTAAAAGCTGCAGACCCCCATCACTGGCCATCACACTGTCGGTTCTCACTGCTGCCAGCAGCTGAGCCCCATCACTGCCAGCAGCCTGGGACAGTGAGGGAAGGAATCACTGATAATTAGTGAGTTATGTATTGTAATCATGGAGTAGCCCAGAATACAGGACAATTTTCCCTCCTCACTACAGTTTCACTTTCCATAGATCACTGTTCAGTGTGTGTCTGGGGGGAGGAGCAGCTGGGTGGGTCTGCTCTCTGCACTGAGGCTGCTAGAGGGGGAGGATTTGTTACTGTGTGAGGAGGTGAGGAGGGCTTGTTCATGTGGACGGGGAGGGCCTGTTGCTATGGAGGGTGGGGTTGTTGCTATAGAGGGCAGGTTTTTAGTAGAGTGGGAGGAAACAACCAGTTCTCATTTCAATGCCAGAACACCCCCCCCCCCCCCCCCTTGGACGTGTTCTGCTCAGAAGCAAGAGAGTGATATCTAGAAAACCATGCAAGCTGGTGACAGAAGGTAAATTACTTATTGTCACCATTCTGCAGCCCAGATACAGTTGTGGCCAAAAGTATTGACACCCCTGCAATTCTGTCAGATTATACTCCGTTTCTTCCTGAAAATGATTGCAAACACAAATTCTTTGGTATTATTATCTTCATAGAATTTGTCTTAAATAAAAAAAAACACGAGAATGAAGCAAAAAGCAAAACATTGATCATTTCACACAAAACTCCAAAAATGGGCCAGACAAAAGTATTGGCTCCCTCAGCCTAATACTTGGTTGCACAACCTTTAGCCAAAATTACTGCGACCAACCGCTTCCGGTAACCATCAATGAGTTTCTTACAATGCTCTGCTGGAATTTTAGACCATTCTTCTTTGGCAAACTGCTCCAGGTCCCTGATATTTGAAGGGTGCCTTCTCCAAACTGCCATTTTTAGATCTCTCCACAGGTGTTCTATGGGATTCAGGTCTGGACTCATTGCTGGCCACTTTAGAAGTCTCCAATGCTTTCTCTCAAACCATTTTCTAGTGCTTTTTGAAGTGTTTTGGGTCATTGTCCTGCTGGAAGACCCATGACCTCTGAGGGAGACCCAGCTTTCTCACACTGGGCCCTATATTATGCTGCAAAATTTGTTGGTAGTCTTCAGACTTCATAATGCCATGCACATGGTCAAGCAGTCCAGTGCCAGAGGCAGCAAAGCAACCCCAAAACATCAGGGAACCTCCGCCATGTTTGACTGTAGGGACCGTGTTCTTTTCTTTGAATGCCTCTTTTTTTCTCCTGTAAACTCTATGTTGATGCCTTTGCCCAAAAAGCTCTACTTTTGTCTCATCTGACCAGAGAACATTCTTCCAAAACGTTTTAGGCTTTTTCAGGTAAGTTTTGGCAAACTCCAGCCTGGCTTTTTTATGTCTCGGGGTAAGAAGTGGGGTCTTCCTGGGTCTCCTACCATACAGTCCCTTTTCATTCAGACCCCGACGGATAGTACGGGTTGACACTGTTGCCCCCTCGGACTGCAGGGCAGCTTGAACTTGTTTGGATGTTAGTCGAGGTTCTTTATCCAACATCCGCACAATCTTGCGTTGAAATCTCTTGTCAATTTTTCTTTTCCGTCCACATCTAGGGAGGTTAGCCACAGTGCCATGGGCTTTCAACTTCTTGATGACACTGCGCACGGTAGACACAGGAACATTCAGGTCTTTGGAGATGGACTTGTAGCCTTGAGATTGCTCATGCTTCCTCACAATTTGGTTTCTCAAGTCCTCAGACAGTTCTTTGGTCTTCTTTCTTTTCTCCATGCTCAATGTGGTACACACAAGGACACAGGACAGAGGTTGAGTCAACTTTAATCCTTGTCAACTGGCTGCAAGTGTGATTTAGTTATTGCCAACACCTGTTAGGTGCCACAGGTAAGTTACAGGTGCTGTTAGTTACACAAATTAGAGAAGCATCACATGATTTTTCGAACAGTGCCAATACTTTTGTCCACCCTCTTTTTTATGTTTGGTGTGGAATTATATCCAATTTGGCTTTAGGACAATTCTTTGTGTTTTTTCATTTAAGACAAATTAAATGAAGATAATAATACCAAAGAATTTATGTTTGCAATCATTTTCAGGAAGAAACTGAGTATTATCTGATAGAATTGCAGGGGTGTCAATACTTTTGGCCACAACTGTATGTACTGAGATTATTTGAAAAGCCCGGACAACCCCTTTAACCATGAGTGTAGAAAAAGTTTTGATGTTATCATTCATATTTTCTGAAAAAAAGGCCAAGAAAGCAAAAATTCTGCCGGGGTATGTAGACTTTTGAGCCCAGCTGTAATTTTGTGTCACCAGCCTCCTCTGCTCCAAAGTAAAAAAAAAAAAAAAAAAAAAGCAAATGCCCCTGGCCGTCTTCAGATGGCTTAGGATACAATGATGTAACTGTGCTGCACTGGTGCAAGGAATTCTGGCATTTTCTTTGCATAATTATCCACTCTACAGTCTAGAGACCGGTTGAGGGGTCTATAAATTGGATTGCTACCGTTCTTTCTCATACTTACACTGCTCCTAGCTGTATATGGGGAACATGTAGGAAAAGCCACTGACTCTCAACTTGAGAAAAAGAAAAACCACCTAAGAACAAGATGATTCTCATTTGTATGGAGAAATGTTGGCTGGGTATTTATAGAGCGTCCGTGTTGCTATGCAGGGTTGGCAGCCGCATTTCCAGAATGGTGAAGTCACAGCTATAAATTGTGATTTGCTTTAGAAGCTATGCAAATGAATATAAGCCATGACTGCATAGTTTTCCCTGCTGTAGCTTTCCTGTGCCAGATGTTATCATGCAGCCCCAGCTACTAAATAACCCCCCCAAAACAGTGATGAATGCAAACATTGTGCTGTGCTTGCGTTAAATAGCAAAAGTTGCTATGTAGCCTCACTGTCTACAGCTACAGAATCTGCCAATATCGACAAGTTTGGCCAACAGTCTAATTTATATGGGGGCCTCTGACAGATAATGTTGGGGTACAGGAGGATCATGCATGTCTCATGTTGATGTTAGGCTCACTAGGTGAGGTGTATCCTCAAAGCCTAAGGTGCAGGTGGGCACACGGGCAATGGGTGTCTGTACTGCAGGCAGATGAGGTACAGGTAGCAGAGGTTTTAGAGACTACAGACAGGAGTCCTAAAACAGCAGAGGTCCTGGAGGAACGCCCTAACGGGCAGCAGAGGTCCTGGAGGAACGCCCTAACGGGCAGCAGAGGTCCTGGAGGAACGCCCTAAGGGGCAGGTAGTTGCTAACTACCTGCCTGGTGTGTCCAGTGTTGATCTCTACCGGCGAGTCAGTGGCTTCTGCTCAAGGTACATTGACAGAAAAGCAGCTTCTCACACCCCATCAAAAGAGCAGAAGGGAAAGAACTACTGTGTTTAATGTTGAGCAGCTGAATTGCCGGCAGGAGAGGTCAATGAACGCTATGTGCCAGAGCACAGTCTGCAAGGAGGACACTGTTACATTGCGATCGGTAATCCACCAGAGCCACTCTCTTGACACCAGATTGCCCTGTAATAAGCTTGCCTAATGGACAGCGGATGTTCATCAGCTCTAGAATGCAAATATAAGGCAATGAGCACAAGCATGGTGCAGTGTAGCCCGAGGTGACTGCTCACAGGCCCAGGAAGAGTGTCTGACACTTGGCATTGGGGTGTGTTCACAACCGGTAGATTATTTATCTTGAATTTCAAGCAGAATTTCTGCAGTAGGAATTGACCTGTGGTGCCGATTTATACATAAGCTGAAATCCACAGCACGATCTGCAATAAATATGAATGTAATGCATGCAGATTTTAGTTCTGATTAGCAGCAGAATCCACAGCAAAAATGTGTGCATTTTAATGTACCGTAATATTGGGAGAAAATCTTAAGATTGGAGAACATGAGATCATGTTTAATAGATATATCCTCAAATGAGGTCATGAGGAGCAATTGTCATAAATCCTCAGAGAAGAGGGTGGCTTCTTCTAGGCCAAGTAAGCACATCGCGGTTTGCTTTTCAGCTTTTTTTGTAAGCGCTTAGATAAGTCTCTATTTTGTGGGCTCATCACAGCGCTACTTGTAGCGGGGTATGTGCTGGCCCAATATGCTTATTTGTGTAGTTTTTAAAAGTATGGCATTGGTTTATTGATTTTTTTGGAGTCGTCGATCAGTCTAAAATGTTCTAGAGAAGCGACGTTATTGTGGTTCTTCAAATGAACAAGAATCTGTAAAGGAAATGTGCAGAGATCCCTCAGCATGCCATGTGTTTTCCCAAATCCAAGATGAATAGTAATAACAAAAATTGTTAATTATTTCCCTAGAACTGTGCTCCACAGAGCCCATCTGAATATAGCCGAGGCCGGGCATATTGAGATCTGTCCTTGGCTTTGTGTTGAAGACCCTTAGACAATAAATGGAGCAGTGGTGCCGGTTTATAGCCTGGTTCTTTAGATAAGCCGCCCTGAAAGGCAGCGGTCCTTCCAAAACTGCTGACAGGTTCGCTTTAAGTACCAAATGCTAGATGCTCAAGAACAACTATAAGTCCCAGCTTAACATGCCATTGTGATGCAGGCGCTCTGCTGCTTGTGGTTTTGAATTGTTGTAAAAGAAATTCTCGCTCCGTATATAAACTGTTCCCTATTTATGCTAAAGGTTAGGATTTTTTTTTTTGCTCTTTTTCATTGGAGATCCCCACTGGTTACCAAATACTACATCTCAAGGGTCTCCAATTGGAAGCCCTATTATATAGTGGTGATATCGTGGGTTCTGGGGTCTTGACAACAACCACAGTGCTTTTCCTAAAAGACAAATACTGTTACGGGGCCACCACAGAGTATTCTAATGGGATCCAACCTAAGCCTTTACTGGTTAAGTCATGAAAAACAAAGAAGAAAGGAACAGGCCATACAAGGGGATCACCAGAGACAGGAAAAATAGCGTACAAAATATTGAAGTTTATTGGGGTCACCCCTGACAAAGCCACTGAGGGTGGCGACACGCGTCGGTCTCTGCTCTGCCTAATCTCACTCCACATGGGTCCCTCTACCAGATGAACACCACTCTGTGCTACTATACACGGGTGGTGTCTCTCAGCTTCTACCATTAACCTCTTGTGCACCCCTACCATTGGTGCCTAGCCACATGGGCCCATATGCTTTGCATTTTTTAAGCACTGTTCATCGGTACGCTGCTTATGTTATTGTGCTCACACACCTGCACACCTTCTTTTTGTACTCTGTGTGGTGTGGTTATAGGTGGCTGCCAGCATTGTGGCCCAGGTGGGCACTTAATTATTATTTATGCTGTTTCTATTTTGTAAATACGTCGTATATATGAATAATTGCCGTGCACAGGTATTTTCTAGATGGTATGCTGGTTATATGGCTATTAGGTCTGTATTCAGATTTTACTGTTGTGGAGTTTGCTTTAGGTAGTTGGCCCTATTATGAGCCCAGTAATTATTGAGTTGTCACATGTGTGACCAGTTTTAATGTTTTTAAATGTTTTTTTGTGTCCAATAAACTTCAATATTTTGTACGCTATTTTTCCTGTCTCTGGTGATCCCCCTTGTATGGCCTGTTCCTTTCTTCTTTGTTTTTCATGGCTTTTCCTAAAAGAACCACAAATGAATATATTCAAGCGTAGAGACTAATGAAGTATTTATTACGTGATGGCTCGGTACAAGTCTCTAGCAGTGGATGTTGACTCTATTCATAAAATATATTCTAAAGCGCTTCTGCCACTGTTAAATTTCAACATAGAAATTACATTTATTACTTTTTTTTGTCACTATTCAGAAAATATTACTTAGGAGCAAATTATCCTGCATCTGTGGGGTGGATCTTCAGTAAAGGGTTACTCCAATCCAATGAAAGAGAACTTTTTGGGGCGATTTTTACTTCCGAAAGAAGGAATATAGCTGTATAGATCCCAGCAGAATAATAAATGACTAGTTTTGTAGTAATCTACTTTGCCAGTGCTAAGAGATCAAGCTGTGAGGTTACATGTAAATCTGACTGCAAATGCATTAATCCATGTTGCGGCATTTACATGCCCCCAATATGTTTCCAGGCTAATTATTGCTGTACTAGGACTTCTTTAGCCATAATGCTAAATTGACTAATAAAATCGTACTGCTAGATTCCCTTTAAGTCTTCTTTGGCATTGATTGTTACTTCACATGAAAAGAAGAAGCTGCTAAAATACGTGAGGCAAGATTTATTGGAAGTATCAGTTCTGAAAGTCAATATAAACCCTTTCCACATGACTTTGGATGTGAAGCCAAACCTGAACCTTCTTTTGCAGACACATGTTTCGGGCTGTTTGCCCCTCATCAGAGCAAACCAGCAAAATTTGGTTTTGCTGGTTGAGAAGCCTCCAGGGGGAGAGGTAAGGGATTCAATTTGTTGAGATCACCAAGTTGACATATGGAGACTTATAAGTCATGCAATTCTCTTCTGGGAATTTAGACATGCAAATTGCCAAAGTGAAAAGACAGGAACTCTAGTGCTGTCTATTCTAAGTAGCAATCCTAAAAGTTGATATTGATCCTTAACGAGTCTTGCCACATGATTTAGGCTAAAAAGCCAAACTAGTCGTTCCATTTGCCGACACGCTTTGCCGACACAGCCACATGCGGAAAGTATGCAGAACAATGCATTCCTATGTGGGCGGAATTGCCGCGATTCAGCAAATTAATGAGCATGCTGTGGATTTTTTCGCGATGCGATTCTGCCGCAGGAAAATCCGCAGCATTAGCACAGCATTGTGGAATCCCATTGGAATGCATGGGATGCTGGTGGTTTGCGTTTTTGCTGCAAAATCGCGCGGTAAAAGCCGCCACGAAAATGCGAAAAAACCTGAACGTGTGAATGCTGCCTTAAAGTTGGAAAATGTAAAATCTCCAAAATGTACATTGCTTACGTGTTTCAAATCATTACCGGTTCCCACGTAAAGTAAATTGGAACTACCTCTGTTACCAGGTATAGACACCCGTGTACGGACTGCAATGCCCGGACTGACTGGATGTCTCCGCACCCAAACCTAAAGGGAGTTTGTCAGCACAAATGAACTATTCAAACCAAGTACAGACTCTCAGTGCACCCCATGTGCATCTTTTCACCTACTTTTTTCCCCTTTTCCCCGCCCCCCCAGTTTGATTGACAGCTCTGGCTTTTATAGCGCCAGAGACTGGCAGAGATGGATGGAAAACAAGTAGGAGGGGAAGGTGCACTTAAATATTTGGCAATGCCAAGAATGCACAGAGCATCTCTGCTTGGTTTGGACAGTCATTGTGTGTTGATAGACGTACGAGAGGCTCTATGTTGGGGTCAGTGGACGCACAGTCAGCTCAGGCAGGCATTTCGGTCCGTATGTGAACCATCTGAACCCGGCCTATCTGAAAAAAGAAATTTGCTAACATGTAATGGCACCATGACCTGCCTTCCTTCACTGCTTCCTAAATATCATAAGGGGCGCTCTACACATTGGGCAGGTCTGATCATAACACCTCCTCCTCCATGCAGTCCTAATTTGGACAAAGCATGTAGGATGTACCTCGTAAATGCATTCATGCTGTTATTAAACTAGGTAGTGCACTTAGTCTTCTTTGACCCACATTAATGTCAATGAGCCCCATGGGTTTTAGGCCCCCTGTTTGTACAAACCAGCAGGTGGGTGAGGTGCCCGGCGGTCAGAGCAGATGCCTAGATATCTTTAGTATGTGTTGTCTTTATTTTTGCATGCACAGTGCAAAGTCTTCACCATGGCTTGGACACTGATGAAATCACATCGGCTTTATTCTCACTTAGACTTTGCAAAAAAACGCAACTTAGCCACAGTAAGTGCATAAGTCCTGAAAAATGTCTGGTCATTTTGTTAATAGCACATTGATCAATACAAGGTTATGTCCTTGTCGGTTGGAGGGGTTTCAGGTTTTACTGTATTGACGTAAAAATAAACTAAAAGGCCATTATACGAAATGCAGTTCAGCGAGAAGACATCAATGAAATGTTCTGTCTTCTGACACTTCGCCTTTTCCCTTCTTCACTGAGCTGCCTCTATATCCTGCTGATATTACTCTGCATGGCGTACCCTTTATATTATAATGCTGTAAAACTTATTGGGTGTTAGTTTCCAGCCCCGGCATTTCTTTTACCAGTGAATCAGTATTCTGTTGATAACTGGCCCATGGAGTAGCTGGGTAATGTATAGGCAATGGATCTGACTCCATCCTGTGAGAAAACCTTTTCATAGCCTCACCAGATAATTTCCTTTTCAGAGGAGATATCTTTCTAGTGCTTCCATTGGAAGTTGCAATCCGTAACGTCAATATACACCCTTTAACTTAGAGCCTTGCCACATGATTTAGGATAAAAGTCAAATGAGAATCTCAATATGCAAACATTTGTTTTGGGGTGTTTCCCGCTCCTCAGTGCATAGCACTTGATCTGATTTGGCTGTATGAAAGGTCTCTGACTGGGGTTTAAGGAGTAACATTACTCCTTATGGAGAGTAAGGGTATGTTCCCATGGTCAGGAATGGCTCAGTATTTCCTCAGGATTTGACACAGGTTAAATCTGCACCAAATCTGTATCTGACGTCACTGGCAGGTCACCTGCGTTTTTGATGCGTTTTTTCATTGCATGCGTTTTTTTTGTCACTTGAAATAAAGCTAATTGAAAGTTGGCTTCTGAGAAGGAAAAAAAGTGATTTCCTGTTTACAGATATATTGAGGGAATGTTCCCACAGTCAGTAAACGATGCGGGCTGGACGCTGCGTACATCCTTAATGTCCAAAATGCAGCATCCAGCTGTTACAGAATAGTGGATGGGATTTCAAGAAATCCCATGCCCACTATGTGTACACCAATGCCCGTGGTTCACCCCCAGAGATGGACATGCAGTGTGTCTTTCCAGACCGCAGCATGTCAATTTATGTAGTGGAAACTATCCGTCTCCGCTGTGTAAATTGCCCATAGACTTTCATTAGATGCGGTAAAACCGCATTTTATTCGGTCGTCCGTGACAACACCACCGGAGAGAGGGGATCCGCCCTTCAGGAACAGGAAACCTACAGATACAAAAGGTACCTCTCCCACGCATTAGTTGGTTTCCTGTTCCTAGAGGACAGGACTTCCTATGGATCGTCGGAGATATTCCCAGGCCGGCTGACCGACCCAAGTAGCGGGGGGGGTCTCCTACCTCGGTCAGCACAGGGTCCCTGGAAGTGCCACGGTGGGGCCGGGTAGGTCTCCACGGCAGTGGACGGAACAGGTGGAGCAAGCCGTCCACCAGAGTCAGCCGTCTCCAGAGTGCCAGCACCAGGTATGTATGCCCCGGGCCCCACCTGGTGTGTTCCCCCCAGGGTCCGGTCTTCTCGTCCGGGCAGACGTTGGCGCCCGGTCGGCGGGCGCAGGGCAGCGCACGGGGGGGCTGGAGGCATTACCGAGCCGGGGCACCGTGCCGGCTCCTTTCCGTGCGCTCCCGCGGTCTCAGGAGAGCGGCGGAGGTGACGCACTGGAGGGGGCGGAGCCGGGAAAGCCGGAAGTGGGGTGCCGGCTGGCTTCCAGTGTGCGCCGCAGAAAGGTGGCTGTCCTTGGTCACGTGGGGGGGGGGGGGTCAGTCGGAGCACGGGGCGGGAAGGTCACGGGGGGGTCCGGGTGGGCGGTGCCTTCAGCCAGAACCCTGCTGACCCGGATATTCAGGGGGCATTATAAGGCAGGTGGGGACGCTGCTGTTGTGCTTTTGAAGGCCCATTACAGTAATGGAGGCAACGGAAGCCCCCATAGATCAGCAGGACAAGGTGCAGCAGGAGCGCCCGCAGAAACAGGCCACAGTGAAGTCTCATACAAGTGGCCAGCAAAAGAAGCAAGGATGAACGAGCGGACAGAGCCACAGAAGTTCCTCCAGGCTGAAGGATCCCCCTGCCTCCCTCCGTGATCCGGTACCTGTTCTTCTGCATGGGTAAGAGATCTCCGTGAATGTACCCTGATGCAGTGTTCCCTTACATATTTTCGCAGGGGAAGAAAAGTACGGGAAAACAGAAGCACAGGGAATGTGCCCTCTGTAGTTGCCCCTTGCCAGATGGCCACCCTAAAAAGTTGTGTCAGCCATGTGTGCGACAGACGGTAGGGTTTAAAAGGTAACAATAGCCCATGGGTAGATTGGCAGGCCCTTACACTCTCCCCCCCCTTTATACAGGTAGCGGTAGAGACGCCTGACTTCACTTCAAGCCTGAGGGAGATAATCAGGACAGAGATGAAAGCCATATCACAAGGGGAATCTTCTAGGAGAAGAGAGGCTAATTTTTTAGGCTCTGAGTCCTCGGTCGCCCCTAGGAAAGACTTTGACTCCTCGGAGTCCCCGGCCTCCTCTTCGTCTTCTTCAGATGAAGACTCTAGCCAGTTATGCTTCCCTTTATAGGCTGGTCACAGCAGTACGGTCCACCATGGGGGTAGCAGACACAAAGCCGGAACTCTCAGCACAGGACATAATGTTCGGGAGTCTAGACCCCAGGAAGTCCAGGACCTTTCCATTGAATGATAAAGTCCAGAGTCTGATAGAGAATGGAAGAGGCCCGAAAAAAGGGGCACCTTGCCACCAGCCTTCAAGCGGAGGTACCCTTTTGATGACCCAGTGGTAAACAGATGGGGTAAGGCCCCTAAGCTGGGCGCGGCAGTAGCCAAAGCCTTCAAAAAATCCTCCATAGCTTTTGACGACATGGCCTCCTTAAAGGATTCGCTGGATAAAAAAGCGGATTCTTTTCTAAAGGGAACATGGGAGAGGTCAGCGGGCGCGCTAAGACCAGCAATAGCTGCCACATGTATAGCCAGATCCATGATGGTCTGGCTAGATCAGCTGGATTCTCAGCTGAAAGATGGAGCCTCGAGAGCATCCATCCGGAAAACTCTGCCGATCATCCAAAATGCTGCTGCTTTTTAGCTGATGCTTCAGCGGACTCTGCAAGGATGGCGGCTAGGACCGCGGGATTATCTAATGCAGCTCGAAGGGTGCTCTGGTTAAAGTGCTGGCCGGGAGATATCCAGGCCAGGTCCCGACTCTATTCCATTCCGTGTGAGGAGGAATATCTTTTTGGCCCCGTCCTGGACGAACTGTTAGAAAAAGCCGGGGATGATAATAAGAAATTCCCCAGTCTGCCGAACCCTTCCTTTAGACGTCCCTTTATCAGGAAGGGATATTTCCGTAGAAGGCTGTCCAGAGATCAAGGCAGATGGGAGGAAAAAAGAAGGAAAGGTACAAAATTTATGTTTGGAGGATGGGGGCGCCAGGAAGGTCCAGCACGTGACACTAAAAAACCGCCCCAATGACTAGTTGCTCCGGAAGGAGGGAGACTAGCTGCCTTCTACCCAGCCTGGTCGCTGATCTCTAGTAGCAACTGGATACTGAGGTTGATAGCCACGGGACTACGACTAGCGTTCTCCTGCATTCCCCAAGATCGATTTAAGGTCACCCCACTCAGGTCTTCCCCATCAGTACAAGCTGCCCTGGAGGCCGAGGTTCGTGATCTATTCTGCAAGAAGGTCCTGACAGAGGTTCCAGAGGGAGAAAGGGGAAAAGGTTTCTACTCCCCTCTGTTCCTGGTTCGTAAGCCGGACAGCTCCTTCAGGACTATAATAATCTTAAAGCCCTCAACGAGTTTCTGGTCATACGTCCGTTCAAAATGGAAGCAATCAATTCCACAATAAAATTGCTGTTTCAAAATTGCTTTATGGTGGTGTTAGATTTAAAAGACGCCTACTACCATATACCCATTCATGCAGGTCATCAGCGTTTCCTCAGAGTGGCGGTTCAGTTAGATGGGTCAGTTCAATATTTCCAATATGCGGCCCTCCCCTTTGGGGTGGCAGTCGCTCCCCGGGTGTTTACTAAAGTTACAGCAGAGGTTATGGCCCATCTACTTGAATCAGACATTCTAGTAGTCCCCTACCTGGATGACTTCCTTATTGTAGGCAAAACGGCGGAACATTGTTTGGAACAGCTACAAATGGCAATGTCTGCCCTAGAGTGGTTAGGATGGTTGCTTAACATTAAAAAATCTCGGTTACAGCCGATGAGAGTCCAGCAATTCTTAGGCCTAATCCTAGATTCTGAGAAACAAGAATGCCGTCTGCGCCCGGAGAAGCTTGCTCGCCTACACTATCAGGTCCTGAACGCTTCCAATAACCCCAACGTGTCCCTCAGGAAAGCCATGTCCCTTCTGGGTTCTCTCTCGTCCTGTATCCCCGCGGTCCAGTGGGCCCAGTTTCATGCAAGGAAACTACAGGGCGAGGTTCTATTACATCAAAGAATCCTTGGGGGTTACTTGGACGGCCAGCTAACCTTGTCCCGAAACACAAGGGAGTCCCTAGAGTGGTGGCTAGAGAAGGATAATTTATCCAGAGGGGTGCCCTGGGAGTATAACATAACCCGCATAGTCACCACGGATGCAAGCCCTTCCGGTTGGGGGGCTCACATGGTTGAGATTCTGGTCCAGGGCCTATGGGAGCATCATCAGATAGAAATGTCGTCTAACCTGAAAGAATTGACAGCAGTGGAGCAGGCAGCTAAAAAGCTCCTTGTGTATCTACAGGGCCAGCACGTGCGAGTGTTTTCCGACAATCAGGTCACCGTGGCTTATATCAACCACCAAGGCGGGACTCGTTCCAAACCCCTGATGAATATAGCAGAGTGTTTGTTCCAGCTAGCAGAGCAGCATTTTCTGTCTTTAACAGCGCTACATATAAAAGTGAAAGAAAACATCACGGCAGATTTCTTAAGCCACAGTCTGCTAAAGCAAGGAGAATGGTCCCTAAAAACCTCCATCTTCAACCTGATTGTGCAAAAGTGGGGACAACCAGAGGTAGATCTCTTCGCCACCAAAGAGAACAGGAAAATAAGGCAATTCTGCTGACTAAACCCCAGAGAGAATCCTCTGGAGGTAGATGCCTTTCTGATAAAGTGGGACTTCAGGCTATCCTACGCCTTCCCTCCCCTATCTCTACTACCCCTGGTGATGAGGAAAATCAGAAAAGACAGGGCAAGGGTTATAGTTATCGCTCCATTTTGGCCCAGGACGGCATGGTTCTCATGCCTCAGGACCATGTCGGTGTCCGATCCTTGGGTTCTTCCGGACATCCCGGATCTCCTATCCCAGGGCCCAGTCTTCCATCCTCAGGTGACTGGCCTGCATCTGACGGCATGGAGTTTGAACGGTCACTGCTAAAAGATAAAGGTTTTTCCCCAGACCTGATTAACACCCTACTTAAAAGTAGAAAAATCATTACAACCAAAATTTACTTTAGAATCTGGAAGAAATTCCTTCAGAGCTCAGGCGTAATCGCTGGGGATTCAGCGCCTATAATTCAAATCTTAGAGTTTCTACAGAAAGGTCTGGACATGGGGCTTTCCACCAGTACTCTTAAAGTACAAGTATCAGCCTTGGGGGCCCTCTTTAGCCGCAACATCGCGGGAAACTACTGGGTTAGTAGATTCATTAAGGCGGTAGGTAGATCCAGACCAGTAGTGAAGGATAGATTCATGCCATGGGGCTTGAACCTAGTCCTCACGGCTATGACGGAAGCTCCATTTGAACCTATCTCATCAGCTTCCATAAAAAAACCTGTCCCTCAAAGTAGCCTTCCTGGTAGCTCTGATGTCAGCTCATAGAGTAAGCAACATCCAGGCATTATCTAGGCGTCCTCCTTATATACAGTTCAAAGACGAAAGGGTAATACTTAGGCCTGATCCAGCGTACTTACCTAAGGTAGTTTCTAGCTTTCATAGGACACAGGAAATAGTCCTTCCATCCTTCCTCCCTAATCCAGCTAACGAGAAGGAAAAGAAACTACACACTCTAGATGTTAGGAAATGCCTCATAGAATATCTGGCAGTTACCGATCCCTGGAAGAAAGATAATGCCCTGTTTGTCTCCCATCAAGGCCCTAGGAAAGGTCTTAGAGCGTCAAAAAATACACTAGCCAGGTGGATTAGAGAGGCGATTTCAATAGCATACACCTCAAAAGGTAGGTCAGCACCTGGGAAGCTGAGGGCGCATTCCACCAGAGCCATGGCGACCTCATGAGCCGAAAGATCGGAAGTCTCCATTGACCAGATATGTAAGGCAGCTACGTGGTCCTCTCCGAGCACCTTTTATAGTCATTATAGGCTAGACCTGGGTGCTTCCGCAGACCTCTCCTTTGGTATAAGGGTGCTGCAGGCTGTAGTCCCTCCCTAAAGTAGTTATTACTCTCTGTAATTCTCTCAGGTGGTGCTGTCATGGGTGACCGAATAAAGTCTTAGTTACTCACCGGTTAACGGTATTTTTCGGAGTCCATGACCGCACCCGTATATTCCCTTCCCTTAGTTAATTTGGGTGTGCACGTCTTCCTCTTGTATATGTCCACTGGAGATAGTAATAGTATTGTACATAAATCATGCTATTAACCCTGGAGGTCCTCTTGTGCTCTGTAATCCAACTGATGCGTGGGAGAGGTGCTGCCCTTTTGTATCTGTAGGTTTCCTGTTCCTGAAGGGCGGATCCCCTCTCTCAGGTGGTGCTGTCATGGACTCCGAAAAATACAGTTAACCGGTGATTAACTAAGACTATCTTTCTAGTCACATGCGTGTTAAGTGCGGAAACTCAGCTTACTACGCATGTCTACTACTTTACATAATGGTGACTCTTGTGACATAGCCGGACGTACACGACACAGGAAGTGCAGGAAAGCACAGACAGGTCCCCTCCTTTTTTAGAAATAATTTAAAAAAAAATGGCGTGGCATCCCCTGAATTTGTTAACCAGCCAGAGTAAAGCAGACTATTGGGACTGGTATTACAGGCTGATAAGGATCCAATATCCATGAACCTTACCAGCCTAATAATACCAGACCGCAGAAGTTTGCTTACCTTGGATGGTTAGCAAAAATAGAGGGATCTCCTCCCAAAAAACAGCGTGGGATCCCCCTATTTTTTGTTAACGAGCCAATGAAGAAGCAGACAGCTGCTGCCTGGTATTTTCAGGCTGGCGAGGCCCGCAGCCCCCCCATAATTGGCACATATAAAGATGCGCCTATTGTGGCACTTTACCCGACTCTTCCCACTTGCCACCACTACAGGGCAATATTTTTGGGGTTGATGTCACCTTAGTATTGTCCAGTGACATCAAGCCCACGACCGCATCTATAAGACACCTATCCATTACTAATCCTATAGCTACATGGTAAGTAAAGACACAGGCAGAATAAAGTCCTTTAATTGAAATAATGACACAGACTCCTTTAATAATCTTAATTAAACCATACTTACTGCATCGCCTAATTCCACTGAAGCCCTCGATCTCCTGTAAGAGAAATAAAATAAAGCAACCGTATACCATACCTGTCCGCCAAGAAGACAATACATACCGTCCCGCGACGAGTCCAGCTCTGCTACATCTGGATGCCTTGGGCTAAATGGTAGCGTTATGCCACGACTCAGCCTGACATCCAGACACAACGGAGTTTTGTAGATGACCACCGGAGACAACGCGGTCATCGGCACTGCAGTTCACGGTCAGCTGACCGTGACAACTTGCCTAGTGACTGGAGATAACCCTGGCGATCATGTGCAGTTCTCGCGGTCTGCTCAGCTCATCGCGAGAACTGCAGTGGACGCGAACTTCCGGCTGTGGCATAAGGTAAGACATTATTTAAATTGGCTCACATGTGTAGTAAGCTGCATTCCCTTATTTTATGCGCATGTGGCTATAAAAAGATAATGCGGTCTATGGGAAAAATGGCCAGGATCACCATGAATAAATTTCAAATATTAGAAACAATACATTTTATTAAATCATGATAGCAAAGGATCACACAAACAAGGTACAGACCACATGTTAAAAACAATTAAAAACCATTGAAGGTATACACCATAACGCCTGAAGGATCGGTTAGGTTCCTTGCAGGTATCTCCACTGTGCACACCAGATGTATCAAAAGTAATGCTACATTGAACAAATGACAATCAGCCAATAGTCTAAATGAAGTAAATTACCCCCACAACAGACAAAATATTCAAGTCCAGTGGCTAAAACGGAACGGAGAGAACCCCAATAGAGCACATGTAAAAGACCCTAAACAATGGGGTCAGTTGAGCAGTAGGTTTAAATATAAGGACTATAGCATATGGTAAAAGCCATTTAGGGGTAAAAGAAGAAGGCAGCAAAAAAGCCTGTAGGTGGATGCGGAGATACAAATACCCAGTCGCAGTATGGTGTGTAGAGAGATGATAAATAGGTAATTTTGTCTAACAGAGACTGTTAATCCCTGTGTTGCGGATGTCGAACAGCCGGGAGACATGCAGGCGCAGGAAGTCGAACATAGTATTCGAGCACGCCGAAGATGCCCTGTTAGTGCCGATCGTGCTCAGATAACACCTTATCAGAGCATGTTCGCTCAACACTATAGGGAACATATGTAATAACATTTTTTTAAAAAACTATCACCATGCTATATATCAGTATGAACCTGACACTTGACCTTATACATCGTTTATTGGTTTATGTATTTGAAATCTAAAATTAAGTTAATCCTCTGTAACGAGACGCTGAGTCTATATTGGATTCTGTGTTAGAAGATAATGGATTCCCGTTTAGGTCACTCACTGCAGATGACTCCTGTTTTATCCTTTTCATGTTGACTGATCATCAGAATGGAGGAGGTGGTTGGTGATCTTTCTCGTTGTGTTCTTCAGTATCTGACGTGTTCTTGTACAATGCACTGAAGCAGATTATATTCTAACGACCTTTAGCATTTATTACCAGTCAGTATTGTATCACACCTTGCCGTGGCTCGACGCTGTGATTGTGGTGTAACGAACTGATTGCTCATGTGAAACAATCAGGCTTGATGTATGTCAACCCTACATTAAAGGAAACTAATACAAACAAATTATACATATTTTTCCAATCTGTTTATTTTAGATTTACTTTTTTACTTGATTATTAGACTGTTATTTTCCCTGATGTTAAAAGAATTCATACGTTTAACAGAAACTTAAAAACCCATAGATTGGCAATGACTCGGTCATTTCTGGGTAAAAGTGTTGTAAGCATGCTCTATGACCTACGCAGAAATCAATGTGCAGAGAGGGTGGAGGACATCAGCTTTGACGATCGCCTATCATACATTGTGGATCCTTTTTTTTTTTTTAATCAGATTCATTTTTATTAAATGATAACAATTATATCATATGACATCAAGCAGTTGTTCACATATCATAAATTTTTATGAACAAAACTCCCCTCCGAGACCCCTTCAGTGTCTTCCTCATTTCTATTCCGATACTCTTTCCCACCTCCATATATAATTGTTTATTATGAACATCATCTATATCATAATACATCCTCCCCACAAATCTAACTTCATTCTACCCATGGCTGCCATATCTTATGACATACATCGAGTTTATTTCTCTTAGTATAAATACTTTTTTCCAATGAAATTATATGCTCCGCCTGCGTAAGAAAGTCTCGTTTAGTCGGAGGCTCTTCTCTGATCCAGAACCGAGCGATCAGCTTCCTTGCTATGAACAACAGTCTAGCAATCGCCAGTTTGACCATGGATACCACTACTAATTCCTCTACATACCTTAATATACAGACCAAAGGGTCTCTGGGGATTGCACACCTATATATCAATTCAATCCGATTCAATACAACTGTCCAGTACGTAGACAATCTAGGGCAATGCCACAGCATGTGCAGCATGTCTGCCCGTTCCTGCGAACATCGTGGACACTCGGAATCGGACCTCAAACCCATCTTGAACAGTCTATCGGGAGTTCTGTAAGCTCTATGAATTATGTATAGCTGAGACATCCTCCCAGGTTCGCTCATAAAGATCTTAGGCACATATTCTAAAATAGATTCCCATCGATCGTCATTTATCTCTCCCAATTCAACCTCCCATTTCACTCTAGACTTGATGGGATGTTTGACTAGAAAAGTGAATAATCAATCTTTATATACTTCTGAGATTGCCCCCCTTGTCCCGCTGTTCTCCAAAATGGAGGCCAGCGTGATATCAATCTGGATCTCAATAAGTTTCCTCCGACATTGGGACCGATACGCATGCTGAATTCTTTTATAATGAAACAAATTTGAATGCGGTAACTGGAATTCTTTCTGCAGCTCCATAAATGACTTAAGTCTTCCCTGACCCATTAGCTGTCCCATCCTTCTGATTCCTGCCTCTCTCCAGGGCCCAAATCCTTCCATTTGCCCGAATTCTTGCAAATTTATATTATCCCATACAGGAGAGTATTTGGTAAGGCCCGTGACACCCCTTATCTGTTTAACTTTTTCCCATACCTTATGAATTAGGAGAACAGTAGGAAACCGAGAGCCTAATTTTAAAAACTGCCCCTTTCTAAACTCTCTCCCAGAGGCCATTTTCCAAACAAATATCTCAAACTAGTGGGCGATTGTCCCTGTCCCGTCTCCACCCCCCATCCTCCAGTATGCTGGCATTGTGCTGATAAAAAATAGACCCAGGGGTTGGGAAGCGCCAAACCTCCTTCCTCCTTCGGCGTCTGCAAAGTTTCTTGTTTAAACCGTGGGCTTCCCCCCCCCCCCCCCATATTAGTTCGCCAAACAGCGATTTAATTTTGTGGCACCTACTCTGCGAGATCCAAATTGGAGAATTATGCAATACATATAACAGCTGTGGCATCACAATCATTTTTAAAAGGTTCACCCTTCCAATTACCGAAAGATGTAATTTATTCCATGCTGATATTTTGGAACAAATTTTTTGTAGCAAAGGGCTTAGATTAAGTTCTTCTCATTGTGGATCCTTTATTAATATATAGAGGTGTTACCTTTCATTGTAATCCTGCATGATGATGATGAGATGATTGCTTAAAAGTGATTTCTACAGAATCCTCTTACTCTGTCCCCTTACCCAACACCCATGATAATCTTCTGTTTTCCTCCATGTTCTGTTGAATATCCCATCCAAATGCCATATTAGATACTCATTTTTGTGATGGACCTTTTTTTTTTTTTTTTTAACTCCTAATGGTTCCATTGGATTTTCATTCTGGTGTGGAGAAAATTAACTAGAAGAGGTTATTAGTAAGAAATCTCTGTTTGACATGTAAAGAGATCTGCCATTGCAGCCCAATGTATGTATTGTCTATGGGACATTCAATAAGAATTCCTAATGGCTCTTCATTGGGAGGAGACTGGTGCCAACAACGTCAAAGGCCAGTCCTACTAATCAGAGCTGCCCAGGATGTTGGCAAGTGGTAGGAGTTTCGCATGGCTCTGGTCAGCACAGAGTAGCAATGTGGCCACCAGCGTGGCTCATCTCTAGCTATTTTAAAGAACTTGATAACCCCTTTGACCCATCGTCGTCTTGCTGTGTGGCCACAGAAGCATTAATAAGAGCCTTCGTTGCATTTTCCTTAAATGCTTTTTCTTCCTCATCCTCATTATTGCATGTGTGTTATTCTTTACTTCCAAGTAGGTGGATCTAAAATTAGGACATTGTGCTGATATCAGTCATAGTGCGAGAACGAGGAAATGTAACTGCTTATGAATAACCTTCTCTACGGGCTCTGATGCAAAGAAATAACTTATCCCATCTGAAAGGCTCTAGATTTGGTTGTTAGACAGGACGAGACCACCTTGCTTCACTGCGCACGTCCCAGAAATGGGGCGAATAGGCCAGGTTTGTCATGATGTTACATGTCCTCGATCAAGCCAGATGAGCAGAGAGTAGTTAAAGGTTCCCATGAGAATTCTTATCTGAATTCGGGATGTGGTAAACCAGAGAGGTTCTTCTCTTGCCCCAATGAGAGTTCTCTGGCGCTGCTTGCTCCTGCATTGGGAGACGAGCGATACACACGTGATGGGACTTGAGCACACTCTGCAGGTATCTTCTGTCTGGTCCATGAATTAGATAGAGCGCATGCACCGAACCTACCAATAGTGCTGGCCCAGGGTCCTGCAGATCTTCAACTCTAATGACTACTGTTTCTTTGGCTAAGCCGTTATTAGATCAGGATATTGTATAAATTTAATTTAAATAAAATTAACAAATGTTGCTTTTTTATGACTGTCTATACTATAAAGCAAAATTGGTAATGTTGCAAGTTTCACAGTGTCCACTGAGGCTTTTAAAGACTCCCTTTCTTTTCAGAAAAAAAAAATTTCAGCAGATTCCTTATCAGCAGAGGCAGGTAATAACTCTATACACAGCTAATAACAAAGGATCTACTAATGCCAACCGGCAATGTCACAGCTCCTCCTCCCTTTACAAGGACTTTGGCACACGTTTAGATGTGTCAATACCAAACATTATGCCAGAGGCTGTTCATTGTGGCTATGTTGTGCATATGTGTTTAATGAAACAGGTAGAGTCCAGGGGCCAGTGTGAAAATATCAGTATTACACATTTTTATTTTTCATATAGATTGTAATAAGTATAAAACATTTTTTAAAAAGGAAACCATTGCCAAAAAAGTTTAAAAACTGCAAATAACACAACTTGATTTAAACAGAGTGTATTTCTGATGACTTCTTTTTTAAAAAATAAATAAATAATGCCGAATAAAATAATGTGCTCTTTAGAAGTGCTACGAGGACAGAAAAAAACACAAAAAACTAATATAAAAGGTGACAAACCCAGCTTCCATATTCTGAGTGGTTATTAGAATAGTGTATAGGTGTTAAACAGCTATCACAGGCTCTGCTTCCTTCACATTGGTCCACTGCCCTCTGCTGCACTCCACGCCGGATTTTGAAGGTTGCCCGGTGTGGCTCAGCGACATCATCTCCCTAATCCTGTTTAAAGTCAGTGAAGACACACCTGTGTCTTGGGATTGAGACTCTCGTGTTTCATGGTTGGTTTGCTCCATTACCTGCACTTACTGTGTTTCCAACTTGCATCTTGCCCTGCTTGCTTCCACTCCATCTGTCCCTGCTTGGTTACACTCCATCTGTCCGACTGCTCCTGAGATTCCAGATAGTTCAACTCAGCAATTCAATGCGTCCTCTGAGAAGCAGCACCAAAGCCCGGAGTCAGTGTGCCCCACCGGACCAGAGGCTTAGCGGATCCACCTTACAATAGGATTGCTGAGGTCTCATGTTCATATTCTACCTTGTGGGGAAATGGAATTTAGCTTAAAAATTCAATGCCTTTCTGTATTGTGTAAGACGTCAAATCTATTTGGTTGTAAATCTGCTCCTACTGTAATAATAATCTTGTATATATTACATAGGCCGAACTGCAGTCGTAGCAGGAACCAGTGTTCTTTGCCTTCCCCGTCACTTTTCTTATTCGTCCTCATTCCTTCTATAAATCAGTATTGGTTTAAGATTTATGTCGTCTTTAAAAGTAAAAAAAATAAATGAGATGTTCCAGTGTTTGACTATTACATTCAGAATTTAGGTTTTTTTTCAATTTAATTGAATATCGTAATGATGGGATGACTGTAGTTTTATTGTAATTACAGGGTCCTGCAAATTTGTTTTACTCAACTCCAATCAGAACCATTGCACAAAAAAATAATAAAATAAAAGATTATCTACAGTGGGGAAAAAAGTATTTAGTCAGTCAGCAATAGTGCAAGTTCCACCACTTAAAAAGATGAGAGGCGTCTGTAATTTACATCATAGGTAGACCTCAACTATGGGAGACAAACTGAGAAAAAAAAATCCAGAAAATCACATTGTCTGTTTTCTTTTCATTTTATTTGCATATTATGGTGGAAAATAAGTATTTGGTCAGAAACAAGCAATCGAGATTTCTGGCTCTCACAGACCTGTAACTTCTTCTTTAAGAGCCTCCTCTTTCCTCCACTCATTACCTGTAGTAATGGCACCTGTTTAAACTTGTTATCAGTATAAAAAGACACCTGTGCACACCCTCAAACAGTCTGACTCCAAACTCCACTATGGTGAAGACCAAAGAGCTGTCAAAGGACACCAGAAACAAAATTGTAGCCCTGCACCAGGCTGGGAAGACTGAATCTGCAATAGCCAACCAGCTTGGAGTGAAGAAATCAACTGTGGGAGCAATAATTAGAAAATGGAAGACATACAAGACCACTGATAATCTCCCTCGATCTGGTGCTCCACGCAAAATCCCACCCCGTGGGGTCAGAATGATCACAAGAACGGTGAGCAAAAATCCCAGAACCACGCGGGGGGGGACCTAGTGAATGAACTGCAGAGAGCTGGGACCAATGTAACAAGGCCTACCATAAGTAACACACTACGCCACAATGGACTCAGATCCTGCAGTGCCAGACGTGTCCCACTGCTTAAGCCTGTACATGTCCGGGCCCGTCTGAAGTTTGCTAGAGAGCATTTGGATGATCCAGAGGAGTTTTGGGAGAATGTCCTATGGTCTGATGAAACCAAACTGGAACTGTTTGGTAGAAACACAACTTGTCGTGTTTGGAGGAAAAAGAATACTGAGTTGCATCCATCAAACACCATACCTACTGTAAAGCATGGTGGTGGAAACATCATGCTTTGGGGCTGTTTCTCTGCAAAGGGGCCAGGACGACTGATCCGGGTACATGAAAGAATGAATGGGGCCATGTATCGTGAGATTTTGAGTGCAAACCTCCTTCCATCAGCAAGGGCATTGAAGATGAAACGTGGCTGGGTCTTTCAACATGACAATGATCCAAAGCACACCGCCAGGGCAACGACGGAGTGGCTTCGTAAGAAGCATTTCAAGGTCCTGGAGTGGCCTAGCCAGTCTCCAGATCTCAACCCTATAGAAAATCTTTGGAGGGAGTTGAAAGTCCGTGTTGCCAAGCGAAAAGCCAAAAACATCACTGCTCTAGAGGAGATCTGCATGGAGGAATGGGCCAACATACCAACAACAGTGTGTGGCAACCTTGTGAAGACTTACAGAAAACGTTTGACCTCTGTCATTGCCAACAAAGGATATATCACAAAGTATTGAGATGAAATTTTGTTTCTGACCAAATACTTATTTTCCACCATAATATGCAAATAAAATGAAAAAAAAAAACAGACAATGTGATTTTTTGGATTTTTTTTTTCTCAGTTTGTCTCCCATAGTTGAGGTCTACCTATGATGTAAATTACAGACGCCTCTCATCTTTTTAAGTGGTGGAACTTGCACTATTGCTGACTGATTAAATACTTTTTTTCCCCACTGTATATACCACTAATCAAGAATGAATGCTTTTTCCATGTGGTTTAGGTACTTATAGCATGTTGGCTCATGTTGTAAGTGGACGGTTTCGCTGAATACGCCATAGCCACTAAGATCAAACTTTTAGTTAATGAGGTGACCTATAAAGTATTAATAAAACAGTCGGTGTGACATTTAATTTGGTTTGTTAGCCGGAGGCTACTTGCTGGAGTTTTGCCCTTTGTTGTAAATGCATCTATGCAGAAAAAGGGCAGCTGGCCTGTGCGTGCTAAAACCTGTTCTGTTAAATTGACTATTACTTGATTTGATTAATTAACCTTTTTACTTTTTTTCACACATGGCAATATCAGGTTTATGCATCAGGTAAAAATATCACATTTGTTTCTATTTTTTAACCATATTTCTAGCTTATGATTAAGAAAAATATTAAACCGTCCTTCTCATGTCCATTGGTATTTTCTTTTCACCATTTGAATGGGCTGACATAGCTGCTATGTATTCTCATTTTATCCTCTTCATATGGAATCTTAGAAGCCAAATCTGATGGGGTAATCGTCACAAATGTCATTATTCCTTTCCATAGTGATGAGTATTAATTACTACTGGTACAATATTACATGATAAATTATATATACGTGTATACAATAGATGGGTGGATGGTTACCTTTATATAACATGAATGATAACACCAAACCTTTCCTCCACTCATGGTTAGTGGTTGGGTGAAGCCATTTATTGTCAAACTACTGTGTTTTCTCTTTTTACATCATAATGACAACCCAAAACATCCACATGACCCTGATCCAAAGTTCACATACCCTGGTGAGTTTGGCCTGATAACATGCAGCCCATTTTTCTTCAAGTGCCTCCTTATTATTCATCTTGAAACAGCCACACCGCTAGTTTTCAGAGAGTCCAGTATTTCAGCTGATGTTATTTGTGGGTTTTTCTTTGCATCCCGAACAATTTTCCTGCATTTGTCACAGGTGAGGATGTTACCTTTAGTAGCCATTCAAACCCATTTGTGTCAACTTCTGTGCATGTTATTAGGCCAAACTCACCAGGGTATGTAAACTTTTGATCAGGGTCATTTGGATGTTTTGAGTTGTCATTATGATTTAAAAAGAGAAAACACAGTAGTCTGACTATAAATGGCTTCACCCAACCACTAACCAAGAGTGGAGAAAAAGTTTTGGTGTTATCATACATATTCTCTGAAAAAAGGCCAAGAAAGCAAAAATTCTGCCTGGGTATGAAAACTTTTGAGCACAACTGTGTACATACTCATATAGCAGTAAATGTTCTTAAGAAATATGCCAAATGGATCCTTCAGGTATATTCTGGTAATGTGTCCTCTTATCTTCTATTTTTAGTGTGTTGCAAAAGTCATATTTTAATATAAAAGATTCTGGGGAATAAAATATTTATTTTATACAGAGGCGGTTCCACATTTACTAACTAATGCCAAGCATATTATTTAGTTTCTCTTTATTTTGTAGTGTTTTTAGTAATTACATACAGATAATTACATATTGGAGTGCATGGCAACATGATTGAAATGATCCAGTGTTATATTACGTGGTTTCTGTTTTATATATTTTTTTTCTCCAGAAGCAGTTCTAGGGAAAACCATGTTCTGTAAGATTCCTGAAGGAAAAAATGATGTACAGTACATCTACGAGACTGTGAAAGGTTTTAGTGAAGTTAGATTTTGGTGGGGAGAGGGGGGAGTGGATTTTTTTTTTCATACTGGCATCTGACATGTGCCTATACTGTTCTGTTGGCCTTTTGGAAGGAGTACGAGTCAGTAGTTTTGCTGAAAATGCCATTTCGCGTCATGCCTGCCTCTTTGCTGTGCTTCACGGTTTTGGACCACCTAAATTTCTGAAATTGAGTTTTTGCTGACTGTGCGAGTCTCGGAGCTCCAGGAAAGCGTACTTGGTGGCATAGAAAGCGGGCTCTGCCCCCAGTGAATGTAGAACGTGACTGATGATGTGCCGTATTTTGGGGGAGTTAGATTGTGTATAAGTTACTTGGGAGTGATGGGAGAACGTGCTGGGATAAGGTATTATCTGAGCATGCTCAGGTGCCAACTGAGTGTCTTGGCTGCGCTTAATATGTTCAAGTCCCTGCAGTTGCATGTCTCACAGCTGTAAGACAGTCGCAACAAATTCAGGGAACAGCCGCGTGGACATATTACTCAAGCACGCTGAAGACACTGTGTTAGCACACGAGCATGCTTAGATAACACCTTATTTGAGCACGTTCCCTCAACACTATACAAGTTTTGTGTCATTTTTGATTATTTTTATTTTCAGTTTTATTTTGGGCACAGACTACCTGTGTGCAATCGTCTATAATACATGTTTAAAAAAGCTAGTTTTGTTTGTGAGAAAGGCAGCGGAAAACTTTTGTTCTGTTTTTGGTGATTTTTTTTTTGTTGCGTTTTTTTCACTTTCTCATTGTTTTCTGTGGGCGAAAAAAACACTGAAAGAACTGAGATGCTGTGGAATTTCAGAAACACGGCAGTTCTGAAATTGTCAGGGGAATAAATGTGTGCTTGAGATTTGAGCTCTCATCGTTTTGTTGGTACTGATAGAAAGCACTCGTTACTTCGCCTAAAACATGAAGCAAAAACCAAACCAGCTCCCGCGTGTAAACATATCCTTGTATTGTTTGTGACATTTTTCAGTCTATATATGACAAATCCTAAAATCAAAGAATATTTATTTAGGCTGGAAATAGAGAAAATGTATTGTATAAAACTTATTCTGTAATTTTTTTCTTTTTTTCAGAGCACTGGAATTACTTTGGGTCTGATGACAATCTTGGTCCAGTGGCTGTGAGTATCCGGAGAGAAAAATTGGAAGATGCAAAGGAAAATGGACCCCAGTATAACTATCGGGTCATCTTTCGTACCAGTGAGGTAAAATATGTATTTTTTTATTTCGTTTTTATATACATTTCTCCTTCGTCTCATTGGGGGACACAGAGACTGTGGGGTGTGTGCTTCTGCCGTCTGGAGGCTGACACTAAGTATACAAAAAAAGAGTTAGCTCCTCCTCCGCCGCATACACCCTCGCCCCCAGACCGGGCGTAACTCAGTTTTTTGCTTAGTGTCTGATGGAGGCACACGCAGTCTGGAGCTCCAGACTAGATTTTTTTTTTTTTTTTTCCTCTTTTTTTCTATGAAGATAAGACAGGGGCGACGGATCCTATAGAGAGGGTCCGATCTCCCCAAATCATCAACGGGCGACCACGTGTGAGTAACCCTCCACGTGTTTCTCTCCCGCACCGAGGGACACATCTGGGACTTTTCCCCAGACAACCATTTTTCTTTTTTATTTTGTAAAGAGGCGGCAACGCATCCTGATAAGAGGATTGCGGTTTCCCCATCGTCCCCAACGGGCGAGCACGTGTGAGTGATCCTCCACATTGTTCTCTCATGCAACGTGGAAATGCCCCTACCACCCCTAGGTAGTGAGTCCAGGGGTGGAGTTGGAGGCGCAGGTGAGCCAGGGATTGAAGCGGAGAGGCACCGGTGCACAAGAGCGGTACAGTAGCCTCCCCCTCCCTGCCCAGGGATGGGGTTGAGAAGCACCTCTAGAGAGCCCCCTCGGCGGCCCGGCTCACCTTTTGTTAATAGGCCGGGACCAGGTAGTCCGCCTCTCACCCGGCGCTGCCCCCGGCGGGTAACGCCGCACGCGGAGCGCGGCCGGAGCCCCGCGGGCGGCCGCGGCCCCCGCTGTATGGGGAGATCCGTGAGCGCGCGCCCACCGACTTTCGGGGATAGCCGGAAGCCCCGCCCACTAACTTCCGGGGGAGGAGAGCGGCGGGCGCGCACAGTGACCGGGGAGCTCCCGCCCCCCTCCCTCGAACGCCGCACGTGGAGTCCGGCCAGAGCCCCGCGGGCGGCCACGGTCCCCGCTGTATGGGGAGGTCCGGAGTCCGCGCGCCCGCCCGCCGACTTCCGGGGGTAGCGGAAGCCCCGCCCACTAACTTCCGGGGGCGGAGAGCGGCGGGCGCGCACAGTTACCGGGGACCTCCCGCCCCCCTCCTTGCATTTCCTCGCCGAAGTGGGGCCGGAAGCCGCCCCCTACCTCCCGGAGTGCGAGTGCCCCGGCGAGTAACGCCGCACGCCCCGTGGAAGAGACGCAAGGTGGGACATTACCGGTGGGTAAGTGCATCCCCGTTGCGAGTGCCGCACTAGTAGTCAAGGAAGGGGTTATCATCCTCCTCCTCCTACCCTACCTTGCAATATGTCTGGCAAAGGGAAAGCTCACTCTTTCCTATACGCTGTTTGCGTTTCCTGTGGGGTCAGGCTGCCTAAAGCACAGCCGGGTAAATTTTGTGAAGCCTGCGAGTCGGAGCGAGCCCAGGAGCCCCCCATTGTTGCAGAGCCCAGAGGTCAGGACCCTCCAGAATGGGCGGTGTCTTTATCACACTCTATGATGTCCCTTACAAGGGCAATTGAGTCTCTCCAAGGCCCAGGCAGGGACAAGGATGGTGGTCTGCCAGCGGAAGACAGCTCGTCCACGTCTCAGGACCCTCCGACCGTTAGAGGCCGCTCCAGCACCAGACAAGCTCATAGCAAAAGAGCTCGTTCCCCGTCGGCCGGACCCTCTGGGGCTTCGGTGGCGGGTATTAGGATATCTCGTTCCCCGTCGCCGAGCTCAGGAAGCGAGCAGGATGAGGGCGAGGAGGAGGAGGAGGCCTGGAATCCAGAAAGCCTGGGATACCAAGACTCGGTGGACAGCCTCATTGAGGCAGTCAACCAGACATTAGAGATCGAGGACGATGTGTCCACGGCCTCAGGTCACAAGGTCTCCTTCAAAAAGACCAGGCGACCGCATAGAAGGTTTGCCACGCATCCGGAGTTCGAGGAGCTAGTTCAGAAACATAGGGAACACCCGGATAAGCGTTTTGCAATGCAAAAAGCGCTGCAAGCTAAGTATCCGTTTCCTCCTGAACTCCATAAGGGATGGGTGGAGTCGCCAGTAGTGGACCCTCCGGTATCACGTTTAGCGTCAAGATCGCTATTGTCGATACCCAGCGGTTCTTCTATCAAGGACCCAACTGATCGCCTTATAGAGGGGCTTGCCCGCTCGGTGTATGAGGCAGCGGGGTCGGCCCTAGCCCCCTCCTTTGCGGCTACTTGGGTGGCTAAGGCCATGGTTTCATGGGCGGACGCTCTGCAGAATGCCCTCCAAAACAGAGACCTGCCTGCGGAGGTCTTGGAGGTGACAAATCAGATCTTAGGGGCAAGTGATTTTCTCGTCAGCGCCTCTCTGGACGCGGCCGAGTGTTCTGCGGTGGCAGCAGCAAATGCGATCGCCATTAGGCGAGCATTATGGCTGAGATTGTGGAAAGCGGATTCTATCTCCAAAAAGTCCTTGACCTCATTGCCTTTTCAGGGCAATCGGTTGTTCGGTGAGAAGCTTGATAAGCTTATCTCAGAAGCCACAGGGGGGAGGAGTAGTTTCCACCCGCAGCAGAGGACTTGGCCAGCATTCAGGCAGACCAGAGGCGTTTTCGGCCTTTTCGTAACCCCTGGAGGGGGACTTCGGCCAGAGCATCCACCTCCGCAAATGATGGTCAGATTAGGGAAAGGCAAATCTCTTACAGAGCCAATCCGCTGGGTAGAGGCCGAGGCCGTTTGCCCAGAACAAGGGGGGCCAGATCCCAAAAGCCTCCAGCAAAATGACTCGAGGCGCTTCGTACCTACGGACGACAGAGTGGGCGGACGCCTACTAAGGTTCAGCCACGTTTGGGTCGCAGTGGCACGCGACGCTTGGGTGGCAGAATTGATATCGTCCGGGTACAAGATAGAGTTTCTCGGACTCCCGCCACGGCGATTCTTCCGTTCCCGGCTTTCCGGAACAGAATCGCAGGCGGAGAGTTTGTTACAGGCCATAATGACGCTACAGCGCAACGGGGTCATTGTCCCAGTACCGAAAAGCGAAGAGACACAAGGTTTTTACTCCAACCTGTTTTTGGTCCCCAAAAAGGACGGGACAGTAAGGCCAGTATTAGATCTAAAAATCCTGAACAAATTCATCAGAGTCAGGTGGTTCCGGATGGAATCCCTCCGTTCGGTCATTGCAGCCATGGATCCAGGGGAGTTCCTGGCCTCGATCGACGTGCAGGATGCATATCTGCACATTCCGATTTTTCCACCACACCAGAGGTTCCTGCGTTTTGCGATCGGAGGGCGACATTTTCAATTTGTTGCTCTGCCCTTCGGTCTGGCCACTGCTCCCAGAGTCTTTACGAAGATAATGGCGGTGGTTATGGCCATCCTGCATGCTCGGGGCATAACGGTACTACCTTACCTGGACGACCTTTTGGTAAAGGGGCCGTCGTTTCAGGCGTGCCAGGAGAATGTCAGTATCACGCTGGATACCCTGGCGCGTCTAGGCTGGTTGATCAATCGGAACAAGTCGTCCTTGGTTCCAGCCCAGAGAATCGTATTCCTAGGCATGGTTTTCAACACCTCCCGGGGGCTGGTGATCCTCCCTCAGGGCAAGGCGCGAAAGATCAAACAGGGGGTACGGAACCTTCTACAGCCAGGCTCCAGATCCATCCGGTACGGCATGAGTGTGTTGGGCAGAATGGTGGCGGCGATGGAGGCAATCCCGTTTGCCCAGTTCCATCTCCGTCCGCTTCAGCATGCGCTCTTGTCAGCATGGGACAGAAGGCTGCTATCCCTCTGTCATCGGTGCAATTTGTCTCCGCTGGTCCGACGATCACTCCGATGGTGGACTCGCGACTCGTCTCTGGTCCAGGGGAAACCCTTTCCCCCGGAACAGTGGTTGGTGGTGACGACCGATGCAAGTCTGCAAGGTTGGGGAGCAGTTTTCCAGAGTCACACAGCCCAGGGGCGGTGGTCCATTCAGGAGATAATTCTCCCGATCAACATTCTGGAGATACGGGCAATACGATTGGCCCTGCAACATTTTCAGTGTTTCCTGAGACACCGGCCGGTGCGCATTCAGTCGGACAATGCTACAGCAGTAGCATATGTCAACCATCAGGGGGGGCACGCGCAGCCAAACAGCCATGCGCGAGGTTGGACTGGTACTGCGTTGGGCCGAAAAGAACCACGTGGTAATTTCAGCGGTGCACATTCTGGGAGTCGAAAACTGGGCGGCAGATTTTCTCAGCCGACAGGGGGTCGCGGCAGGGGAATGGTCCCTGCACCCCGAGGTTTTTCAACAGATCTGCCAACGGTGGGGGACACCAGACGTGGACCTTATGGCATCCAGAGAGAACGCCAAAGTACAAAGGTTCGTCGCTCGATCCCTCGACCCGCAGGCGATCGCAGCAGACGCTCTGGTGCTTCCATGGAGCCAGTTTCGTCTCCCATACTTGTTCCCCCCGCTACCTCTGCTTCCAAGGGTCATCAGAAAGTTAAGGAGAGAGAAGGTTCCAGCAATTCTGCTAGCTCCAGACTGGCCTCGGAGGGCCTGGTATGCAGATCTGGTTCAGCTAGTGGTGGACGTACCCTGGCGTCTACCAGATCGGCCGGACTTGCTGTCCCAGGGGCCGATCTACCATCCGAACTTAGGGGCCCTGTGTTTGACGGCGTGGCCATTGAATCTTGGCTGTTAACACAGGCAGGATTCAGGCGCGATGTGGTGGCCACGATGGTGAGTGCCCGAAAGCCTTCCTCGGCGAAGGTATATCATCGGACTTGGGAAGTTTTTTTCCGTTGGTGTAGGGATCGCGGAGTGGCTCCTCTGGTTTTTTCAATCCCCAACGTACTGGCTTTTTTGCAGGCAGGGCTGGACGCAGGATTGGCTCCGAGTTCACTCAGGACGCAAATCTCGGCCCTGTCGGTCCTTTTTCAACGAAAGGTCGCTTCGGTCTGGCAGGTTAAGACGTTTATGCAGGGGGTCGCACATTTAGTACCCCCCTATAAGGCGCCGACGGAATCATGGGACCTGAACTTGGTGCTCAGGGCCCTTCAGGAGCCCCCCTTCGAACCCTTACAAGAAGTCTCCTTACCTTACCTGTCCAGGAAGGTCGTTTTTCTGGTAGCTATTACGTCTATTAGGCGGGTTTCGGAATTGGCGGCTTTATCTTGTAAACCGCCGTTCTTGACTTTTTATAAGGATAAGGTAGTTTTAAGGCCAGCTCCTCCCTTCTTGCCGAAGGTTGTCTCTGCATTCCATATCAACGAAGACATTGTCTTACCCTCGTTTTGCCCGGCACCGGTGCACAGGGTAGAAAAGGCTTTGCACACACTGGATCTGGTAAGAGCTCTTAGGAGGTATGTGACAAGGACAGCATCTTTCCGCCGGACAGACTCTCTATTCGTGATACCAGAAGGGCGGCGGAAGGGGCTTGCTGCGTCCAAAGCGACTTTGGCCAGATGGGTTCGCCTGACGATTCAAGAATCTTATGAAATCAGTGGCACGCCGGTTCTGGCAGGGATCAAGGCACACTCGGCTCGAGCAGTGGGTGCCTCATGGGCACTGCGACACCAAGCTTCAGCGGAACAGGTGTGCAAAGCAGCTACCTGGTCCAGTTTGCATACGTTTGTCAAACATTATAACGTACATACCCAGGCATCCTCGGATGCAAGCCTGGGAAGAAAGATTCTCCAGGCAGCAGTTGCGCACCTCTAATCAGGGGCGCAAAATAGCATGGATTGGGTGAGCTAAGATCCCGCCCAGGGACTGCTTTAGAACGTCCCACAGTCTCTGTGTCCCCCAATGAGACGAAGGAGAAACATGGATTTTTGTGAGTACTCACCGTAAAATCCTTTTCTCCGAGACGCTCATTGGGGGACACAGCACCCACCCTACTAGCCAGTTGGCTTTTGCTTATTTTAAGTTATACAAATCCTTATGTAAGGATCAGGGTGGTCCCTTTTCCAGACGTATAATTTCTTGCCTGAGTTTAAGGCGCGTTCTCCTACTGCTTATGCACTAAACTGAGTTACGCCCGGTCTGGGGGCGAGGGTGTATGCGGAGGAGGAGCTAACTCTTTTTTTGTATACTTAGTGTCAGCCTCCAGACGGCAGAAGCACACACCCCACAGTCTCTGTGTCCCCCAATGAGCGTCTCGGAGAAAAGGATTTTACGGTGAGTACTCACAAAAATCCATGTTTTTCAGCACCCCTTGGACCTCAGTGGCACTTTTCTCAGGAAATAAAGCAATTATTCTACTCTTATATCCCCTTTAAAATGCTTTTTCGCTTTAGAAGTCGATACCATGTCACCATCTGTCTGCCACTGAAGTGGAGACCCCCTTAAATGCAGGAATCAGTTCATTCATATTGTAGATATACTACTATGACGTATTTCCCTATTCCATTTCGGAGTTAACTAGGGCTTAGTGAACAATCCCTTTAACTGCGGTGTTTGTCAGGCCAGTTGTCGGGATTAATTCTGTATGATCTGGCGGTAACACTGCTAGCCTCTCCTTTCTTTACGCCAATATTTACTCCTCTCCTGTGATAAGAGGGTGTGTTCCCACTGGTGCAGGGCACTTTCTCATTGGATTTGGGATCTGTAATATTGGAGGAAATAGTCTTAAAAACTGACTCTGAAGGTACAAAAAACTGATGTCGTCTGCTGGAAAGTCTATACCTTGATGACTGGAGTGACCCTTTGTGTTGGAGAAGCTGGAGGATCAATCGCAATGTGTTTTATTTGTCTTCTCTGCTGCATGTGACACATTTTATCTTGAAATGAAAATACAGTTAGTAGAAGATAATATAACATTTTCAGGGGGTTTTTTGCACCTTTTACCTATTTTACAATGTACAACCCTTAGTGCAAGACACAGTAATGACCGTCAAGGTGGAATGCTTGTACTTAATCCTCATAACTGTTAGTGTAGTGACAATAAAAACTATAGGATTGTCCCGCTGTCACTAAGATACAAGGAGATGATGGCGTTCAGAATTACTACCTCTAAGGACATCACAATGTTCTCATTCTAACCCAAGATGATGATGATGATAATCTTTATTTATATAGCGCCAACATATTCCGCAGTGCTTTACAGTTTACCAGTTTCATACACAACAGTCATAAGTAACGTTAACAATAATACAATAATTAAAGCAAAATAAGACGACCCTGCTCGTGAGAGCTTACAATCTACAATGAGGTGGGGAGGTACAAAGTACAGGTGTGTATTTACAATGATGGTCCAGCCATCTTGAGGGAGTGGGGGATATTTGGAGATAGTGAATGGGCCACACACACTTACACATAAAATGACTTTGATTATTGAACATGATAGGCCGCTCTGAACAGATGTGTTTTGAGTGAGCGTCTAAAACTGTGCAAGTTGTGGATAGTCCTAATTTCTTGGGGTAGAGCATTCCAGAGGATTGGCACAGCGTGGGAGAAGTCTTGAAGTCAGGAGTGGGAGGTACGGATTAGTGCAGAGGTTAGTTGAAAATCGTTTGCAGAGCGCAGCGGTCAGTTAGGCTGATAGACAGAGATGAGGAAGGAGATGTAAGGGGGTGCCGCACTGTGGAGAGCTTTGTGGGTGAGAACAAGTACTTTGAATTGGATCCTATAATGAATGGGCAGCCAGTGTAGCGACTGGCGAAGAGCAGACGCGTCTGAGTACCGATTTGCCAAATGGACGACCCTGGCTGCTGCATTAAGCATGGACTGGAGATGGGAAAGTCGAGTGAGGGGGAGGCCAATTAATAGAGCGTTACAGTAGTCCAGGCGGGAGTGGATCAGGGTGACAGAGAGGGTCTTTGTTGTCTCCATGGTGAGAAAAGGGCAGTTTTCCCGAGATGTCCTTTAGGTGTAAGCGCCAAGAGATTCTATATTGGAGGTGAAGGAGAGATTGGTGTCAAACATAACACCCAGAGAAGTGCGCCTGCCCCCGGGGCGTTATTATGGTGCCACCCACGGAGAGGGAAATGTCAGATTTAGGGAGGTTAGTAGAAGGCGGAAGCATCCACCAAGATGGTGTATGAATATGTTTTCGAGACCTACGGATGTCATACAGAGAGAAAGGTCCCCACGATGAGCGAACGTGCTCAGATAAGGTGTTATCGGAGCATGCTCGAGCGCTAACAGTGTCTTCAGTATGCTCAAAAAATGTGTGCGAGTCCCCACTGCTGCATGTCTTGCAGCTGTTCAACAGCCATAGCACCTACCGGGACTGCCTGCCTGTTAGGTAATCGCTGCATGTGTTGGGGCTGTTGAACAACTGGGAGACATGCAGCCACGGGGACTCAAATATGTTTTTCAAGCAAGCCGAAAACACTCAGCACCCGAGCATGCTCCGATAACACCTTAGCCGAGCACGTTCGCTCATCACTAGTCCCCACACATAGAGAAATCATCAGGTGTCTGCAGACTCTTGGTGACCAACTGTTCCTTAGGGTGACATTTCTATGACTGGGATTGTTGTTCATTAAGGCAACCCTCTAAAGAAAAAGAAGTATAGCTTGTGGAGCCTTCAATGATACAAAGGCATGGATCAGTCTCTGGCCACGTCATTGCAGCATTGTATGTGAACTTTCAGAGAATATACTTTTACAAACCTGCTAGGGACTACATGTCTCAGATGACTTACCCAAGACCGGTAACAGCTGCTTCTCCTCACCCTGTTCTCCATGACTGACATGTCTCGCTCTTTGTATATGCATAGAGAGGGGCCTGTCGCATTGATTAGCGAAGCAGTGAGAAGTCGCTGGGTACTGGCGTCAGACTAGTCATCTAAGTTGCCTAGTCCCTGGCCGAATTCTCAAAGTAAGATTTCTCTGCAACGCTGCATGTACAATAAATGCAGTCTCGGTGTCATTTATGCTACCCATAGTTCAGGCAGCATCAATCAGCTTACAAGTTCTCTTTATAGGGCGAAATTAAAGACGTTGAGCAGACTTATACACAGTTATATGGCAAGGAATTAAGTGTAATTTTAATGTGATTTTCAACTTTTAAGGAAAATGGACTCCCAAATACTTTAAGATACACAAACCTACAACAGAACTGGCACTCACCCTCTGTAGAACCAGTCCCAGCCGCTCAGATCTGTGTTTTGACTACAACAGTGGTATCATGTCGACAGCTCGCATCACCGCTGTGGCCAGTTACTGAGATCAATGTCTGTGCCAAGGTAGACAGCATGAGTCGCCAAGCTCAGTGATTAGTTACATATGTGATGTCACCGCTACAGCCAAAACGTAGAGACTGCAGTTGAGTCCAGGAGCTGATGCTGGTCCCGGGGAGGGTAAGCACTTGCGCTGCTTGTTATTTTACAGCAATTGGAATCCACTTTCCTGAAAGTGGAAAACCCCTTTAAGGTGTCCAATGGGCAGTATTTCTTAGAGGTATTCCGGTACTTTTACATTCATGTTCCTATCCTTATCTGATCAGTGGGGATATGACACATTGGGATGCGACACGTGGCACCCCGGTCTATCAGCAGTTTCCAGTGCCGACGCTGACTGGAAGCAGATACCAATCTTCCAACTAGCTTGATGCCATTCTATGATCCTTTCCAGTTCTCCTCAAGTCTTGATATTTTTTTCATGTTTTTAAGACTTTGCTGGCAGACGTGGCAAACTTTCTTGCAATTTTACATCCTGGAGTACTTGAACTACCTGTGCAACCTGAGTAGAATACAGATATCGCCTCATGCTTCCAGAACAAAATGCAAAAAAAAAAAAGACGAATCAGTCAGGAAGGATAAGAAAAAGGAATTATGTTGGCATAGCCTGAAAATCCTCTTTTTGGGGGTTTCCTCTCCAGTTCACCTCCGGTCATTGGTGAAATTGATTCACATTTCTTTTCTGCTTTCTAACTGGACATATTTGTATTCCACAGTTAAAGGTATTCTGTCAGTAGGGTCATCCTTCCTACATTGTCTATATGGCTGTACAGGTGATAGAAAGTTTAATAAAATAATACCTTGATTTCTGCAATCCAATGTCTTTTTCCAGAGAAATCCACGTTTTTAATATGTAAATGAACTGATAAGATCTATGGGTCAGACATAGATCTCCCTGAGAATCTGCCACCAGAGCTTATTATAAATTAAAGGGGGAGTTACCAGTGTGAGACATGTGATGACCGACAGTCTGCTCTCCCATTCTACATGTCTCACACAAGTAATGGCCCCCTTTCATCTATATTCTATATATATAAAACTGAATGTGTGTGTATCAAGCCACGCCAAGTCCATAAAGCAGTGCTGTGGAGTCAGTAAGCCAAACCACCGACTCTGACCTTGACTCCTCAATTTCTCTGACTCCACGACTGACTCCACAGCCCTGCCTCACTAGTGAGCATGTACATAAAGTGCAGCACAGATTCATCTCATCTACGACTCCACTGCACTGGTCACTACTGAGCATGTACATAAAGTGCAGCACAGATTCATCTCATCTACGACTCCACAGCACTGGTCACTACTGAGCATGTACATAAAGTGCAGCACAGATTCATCTCATCTACATCTCCACAGCACTGGTCACTACTGATCATGTACATAAAGTGCAGCACGGATTCATCTCAACTACGACTCCACAGCAGTGGTCACTACTGAGCATGTACATAAAGTGCAGCACAGATTCATCTCATCTACGATTCCACAGCCCTGGTCACAACTGATCATGTACATAAAGTGCAGCACAGATTCATCTCATCTACAGCTCTATATCACTGGTCACTACTGAGCATGTACATAAAGTGCAGCACAGATTCATCTCAACTACGACTCCACAGCACTGGTCACTACTGAGCATGTATATAAAGTGCAGCACAGATTCATCTCATCTACATCTCAACGGCACTGCCTCACTACTGAGCATGTACATAAAGTGCAGCACAGATTCATCTCATCTACGACTCCACAGCACTGGTCACTACTGAGCATGTACATAAAGTGCAGCACAGATTCATCTCATCTATGACTCCACAGCACTGGTCACTACTGAGCATGTACATAAAGTGCAGCACAGATTCATCTCATCTATGACTCCACAGCACTGGTCACTACTGAGCATGTACATAAAGTGCAGCACAGATTCATCTCAACTACGACGCCACAGCACTGGTCACTACTGAGCATGTATATAAAGTGCAGCACAGATTCATCTCATCTACATCTCCACAGCACTGCCTCACTTCTGAGCATGTACATAAAGTGCAGCACAGGTATCTCGTCTACGACTCCACAGCACTGGTCACTACTGAGCATGTACATAAAGTGCAGCAGAGTCATCTCATCTACGGCTCCACAGCACTGGTCACTATTGAGTATGTGCATAAACTGCAGCATAAATTCATCTCATATAAAAGCCCAGACCCTTAGATCAGGTACAGAACAGACATAGGACATTTCATAACTTTCCCAAATTATTATGAAAACATTTACAGCACATCCTGCATTGTACTATTGTACCTGTACCCAATTTATTATATATTTTAGCAGTCTGTCCATTTTATACTGACTCCAACTTCTCCAAAGTGGACAATGACTCCGAATCCACACCCCTGCATTAAAGCTTACTTTCCTTCAAATGACATTGGCCAGTTACCTTTTTTTTTAAGCTTCGCATTTCCTGTCTTGATTTTTTTTTTCCTAGTGTTCTCATTATTAGTATTATTATATATTTATTTATATAGCACCATTAGTTCCATGGTGCTGTCATGCATTTGTCCAGAATTCTTATTCAAAGGGTTACGGGCAGAGATCCAATACCCCCAGCCTTTGATCTGTATAATTATAACTCCATACTCAAAACATTTTTTCAACCAAACTTGATTGTTGATTTTTTAAAAGAGTAATCTTTTCTAGCCCCTTACATTGTAGTATACCACAGGATTATGTGCAATTGCTGGAACGCGATTGAATAAAATGTTGCTTGGTTGGATCTGTTTCTCATCTACTACTTGCATTCCGGAAATGCTTTGGACTTTTAGAAGCAGGGTAGACTGTCTGACGGCTGTGTTGACCCCCTTAAGTGCAAGGACAGGTATTTTAGTGGTTTGGGTTCCGGATGTGACCAGATATAGGATATGCACATTGACAAAAGTTTTTTTCCAGCCAGATATAGCCACATTCCATTTCTAGAACGTGTAGGTCGTCCTTCACAAGCTCCGACATTTCTTGAAAACTACAGCTAATGTTCAACGTCTACACATGTTTGCCTATATGCAATGACTCTTTTAAACCTTGTTTACTTTCTGTTGTTTGCTCTGCCATAATGATGGTGATTAAAACAATCATGAAAATTGTAAAAGAAAGAAAATCCCATAATTCAATAGTCAAGGGTTTACAAACTTTGCTAACATTCTTTGGAACTAGCTATTATGTCTTCTACCGAGAAAAACAAACAAAGTTGAAAGATGTGCCTAAGGGTACCGTTACACTTAGCGATGCACCAGCGATCCCAACCACGATATGACCCGGTCAGGGTCGCTGGTGCATCGCTAAGTGGTCGCTAGTGAGCTGCCAAACAGGCAGATCTCACCAGCGACATAGCAGCGGTCGGGGGGTTGCTACTTACCTGTCAGACGAGGCGATCCTGACGTCCTCCCGCCCGCGTCCACGCGTCGCTCGTCACCACAACGGGAAGCCCATCAGGAAGTGGTCCAAGACGTTCTTGCGCGATCAGCGATAACCAGCGGGGGAGCGGTCGGAGGTAAGTATCAGACATGGCGATATCGCTAGCAATATCGCTATAACGTCACAAAACCAGTGACGTTATAGCGATATTGCTAGCGATATCGCTTAGTGTAACGGGCCCTTAAGGTTAATCAAATAGTATTTGTATTTACAGTGGGGCAAAAAAGTATTTAGTCAGTCAGCAATAGTGCAAGTTCCACCACTTAAAAAGATGAGAGGCGTCTGTAATTTACATCATAGGTTGACCTCAACTATGGGAGACAAACTGAGAAAAAAAAATCCAGAAAATCATTGTCTGTTTTTTTTTTTTTTCATTTTATTTGCATATTATGGTGGAAAATAAGTATTTGGTCAGAAACAAAATTTCATCTCAATACTTTGTGATATATCCTTTGTTGGCAATGACAGAGGTCAAACGTTTTCTGTAAGACTTCACAAGGTTGCCACACACTGTTGTTGGTATGTTGGCCCATTCCTCCATGCAGATCTCCTCTAGAGCAGTGATGTTTTTGGCTTTTCGCTTGGCAACACGGACTTTCAACTCCCTCCAAAGGTTTTCTATAGGGTTGAGATCTGGAGACTGGCTAGGCCACTCCAGGACCTTGAAATGCTTCTTACGTAGCCATTCCTTCGTTGCCCTAGCGGTGTGCTTTGGATCATTGTCATGTTGAAAGACCCAGCCACGTTTCATCTTCAATGCCCTTGCTGATGGAAGGAGGTTTGCACTCAAAATCTCACGATACATGGCCCCATTCATTCTTTCATGTACCCGGATCAGTCGTCCTGTCCCCTTTGCAGAGAAACAGCCCCAAAGCATGATGTTTCCACCACCATGCTTTACAGTAGGTATGGTGTTTGATGGATGCAACTCAGTATTCTTTTTCCTCCAAACACGACAAGTTGTGTTTCTACCAAACAGTTCCAGTTTGGTTTCATCAGACCATAGGACATTCTCCCAAAACTCCTCTGGATCATCCAAATGCTCTCTAGCAAACTTCAGACGGGCCCGGACATGTACAGGCTTAAGCAGTGGGACACGTCTGGCACTGCAGGATCTGAGTCCATGGTGGCGTAGTGTGTTACTTATGGTAGGCCTTGTTACATTGGTCCCAGCTCTCTGCAGTTCATTCACTAGGTCCCCCCGCGTGGTTCTGGGATTTTTGCTCACCGTTCTTGTGATCATTCTGACCCCACGGGGTGGGATTTTGCGTGGAGCACCAGATCGAGGGAGATTATCAGTGGTCTTGTATGTCTTCCATTTTCTAATTATTGCTCCCACAGTTGATTTCTTCACTCCAAGCTGGTTGGCTATTGCAGATTCAGTCTTCCCAGCCTGGTGCAGGGCTACAATTTTGTTTCTGGTGTCCTTTGACAGCTCTTTGGTCTTCACCATAGTGGAGTTTGGAGTCAGACTGTTTGAGGGTGTGCACAGGTGTCTTTTTATACTTATAACAAGTTTAAACAGGTGCCATTACTACAGGTAATGAGTGGAGGAAAGAGGAGACTCTTAAAGAAGAAGTTACAGGTCTGTGAGAGCCAGAAATCTTGATTGCTTGTTTCTGACCAAATACTTATTTTCCACCATAATATGCAAATAAAATGAAAAAAAAACAGACAATGTGATTTTCTGGATTTTTTTTTCTCAGTTTGTCTCCCATAGTTGAGGTCTACCTATGATGTAAATTACAGACGCCTCTCATCTTTTTAAGTGGTGGAACTTGCACTATTGCTGACTGACTAAATACTTTTTTGCCCCACTGTATGTACTGTTTGGTTACAGGGTGTTTTACATACTGTAGTGTTTTCTAGGCATGTTCTGGGCAGAGGTCACTCTACAGGGACAGGGAGGAGGGGAGATGTGACCATTCCCTTTTGTGAATGGCGAAGACTATGTTATATTTACTTGTATTTATTTATTTTACTTATTTATATAGCGCAATTAATTCCACAGTGCTTTACATACATTATTGGCCCTGTACCCGATGGGAGTCACAATCTAGAATCCCTATCAGTATGTCTTTGGAATGTGGGAGGAAGCCAGAGACCCCGGAGGAAACCCACGCAAATACGGGGAGAACATACAAACTTCTGCAAGGAGAAGTTGTCCTTGGTGGGATGTAAACCCAGGACCCCAGCGCTCCAAGGCTACAGTGCTAACCACTGAGCCACCGTGCCTCGTATACATACATCTGCCACTTTACTGGTGTAATTTAGAGAGGTTAGCCACGATTTAATTATTTTCTTTTCTATGGAGCTAAGCATTGACTGGCAGGTAATTCTTGCCTGCTGCGTTGTACGGTCATTTCTCCTTTACTTTTAACAGACAAGGACCTCTCCTTTCAGCTTTTCTCCTGCTTCCTGTGACATCACGTCGACAGGGCAGGTCCTTCTCTTCCACTCTAAGTCAACGGAGCGTTACTGTTGACGTCATGTAGATTGACAGCAGCTCCCCTCTGCATTAGGCTGAGTCGGCTGTCAATCACGATGATGGTGGAAAAGACGCCAGAGTAGAGTCGAAGAGAAAGAACTGCTCTGTTGATGTGACATCACAGGATTCAGGGGAATTTCCTGCAGGAGCGGTCCCTGACCGCTCTGAGCCAGGAATGCTTGTCTAATGGCAGTACAGGCAGGTACTGTAGGTAGCAGTGACCTGCTGATAAGTGCTTAGCCCCATAGAAAAAATAAAGTGTTCGATAATCTCTTTAAGCCACAAATGTTACTTGGAGTAGCGTTTCTGGCAAGGTGCACTCCACTGAGAACATCCGCTGAAATCATTAAGTGGTGTGTGCCTTTAAATGATTTTGGCCCCTTCATTAAGGCTGAGATGTTCAAAAACACAAGAAACCTTCCTGTTTCTCATAAAAATTTGGTTTGGAGAATATTTCATTTTCTGTTAAGACGTCCACTTAAAGCTGTTAATTTTCCACTAGAAAAGCTGCCCTGAAATCATTACCTACAACGTACAAGCCTAACAAATGTCATAAAACTTGGTATTGTCATTCCCTGCACAGTCACTATTATTGCCCTAATACTGCTATCTTTTAATATATGTAATATTAATTTAATATATTGAGGATTAAATGTTTTATTCTATTTGCAGTGTAATGTGTCAAGTTTTAGTTAAAAAGGGACCATGGGATACTTGCACTGTTAATCTGTGTGATTTCTATCTGAGGTTTCCAGCTTGCTCGTCCATGGGTTGTTAAAGCAACGTATGATTAATTTATCGGTACAGAACCATAAATCAGAAAGTGGAAGGCTGTGACTTGATGGCTTATGCATTAATATTAAATGTCCTTGTAGTAAGTGCTCGTACGACCTGTTAAGAAGTTATATGACTTGTAGTTTCTCCTCTATCCTTAGCTTATGACTTTACGCGGATCAGTGCTTGAAGATGCAATTCCATCAACTGCTAAACACGGCACAGCAAGAGGACTGCCGCTTAAAGAGGTGCTCGAGCATATTATTCCTGAGCTGAACGTCCAAGGTCTACGACTGGCCTTCAACACCCAGAAAGTTACCGAGCAACTCATGAAACTGGATGAACAAGGGGTAGGTGATTTGTGTGAAGTCACTGTATTGCCCCTGTGGTCTGGCTATATATTTAACAGAGGACTGGGGTAGCCAACCCCTGCAACTTGAGGAAAAAAAGGGCAAATTAAAAAGGTGTCTTTGGGGTTCTACACCCCCGCTTATCTGAGTAAACAGGTCCTCAAAGTCTCAATGCCTGCCCCCTCTATTCTGATCTCCATACAGTCCCGGCCTCCCTTTCTTGTGGAGTGTAGGCAGATTTTGGCGGCACAGGAGTAGGGTTGAGTGGTTGCAGTCTGGACCAACTCTATACTATGGTAAGGGAGGTAAGGAGTTGACTCCCAGCCACGTGAGCCTCTGTCACCTTGTCCCTTCCTCCAAAGGATCCATGTCTTCTGAAGGTAACTGTAATACATCTCCTCTATCTATATTGCTAAACATCTACCATACATGCAGTAAGTTTGAGATTTAACTGTCAGTAGATTGTCAAAAGCTGTAAAATATGGTGATGCTTCTATGATATAGCAGTTAATTGAGGAATAGTCAGCCATTAGGAATGAAAAATGCAGCGTCTGTTAACACAAACCCAGCTGTAGTTAACAGTACCCGTAAACCTATGTAGCTTCACTATTGGTCATCCTAACCCAAAGTGAATCTCTGGTTTGAAGCAGCTATGAAGGGGGTTGTCTGGTGACAAGACATTGATTATCTATACTAAGTATAGGACATAAATAGCAGGTTGGTGGGGGTATGCACCCAGCGTCCCAACTGATCAGCTGTTAAAAGCTCCAGCGGCAGCCAGATCCAGCTTCAACGCGCAGCACAGCCCCATTCAATGTGTGTCAACCATTGCAGAGCTTTCGAATAAGAGCTGTTCTGCAGTACTCAGTAGCAGCTGCTACACATTGAAACAAGCTGAAATTGCAGCCTCATGTTGTTCTAAAATTTACCCGCTTGTTGACTGCTTTTCATGCGTTCATACAGTCAGGGATTTTTTAAGTAGTTTGTGTCAATTTTTGTTAGGTTTCTTTAGTTGTTTTTAGTTTTGTTAGGTTTCCTTGGTTGTTTTTTATGCTTTTAATCACATCCCATGTGTTATAAGTTAGTAACTTTCACATGGATTTAGCATTATAACAAAGTTGGCAACTAAAGTAATAAAACATCGTGTTCTGCATAGGATTGTATGCAGTTCTCATCGGCTTTGTGAGTGGTGTAACTGCTGTATTCTTGTTTTTTGCTGCTTTGTTACATGTACACTTTTCAGATTCTTTATTCAATGTCTTATGTGTACTTCATTGCAGGGTTACAATGTATCCCTAATGCTATGAGTCAGATCTGTTCAGTTTCAGGGACACCTGCAAATATCTTCTTTTATTGCTCTGATAGCAAATGCAATTCTATTCATGCAGAGGTTGAAAGCATTCTTTTGTAATGTACAGAAGAGATTACAGGAATCAGATCATGTTTAAAGCAACACACCCTCAGTTTCCCATGCCCTGTATTGCAAGAAATGATATGTGATTAGTGGCTTCAACTCCTGTACAAAACCATGGGTTTAAAGGGAATCTATAAACAGATTTTTACTATGTAATCTGAGAGCAGCATAATGTAGGCGCTGAAACCGATTCCAGGGATGTGTCACTTACTGAGCTGCGTTTTGCTGTTTCAATAAAATCTGTGTTTTACCAGCAGTAGATTATCAATACAAGACTAGTTGTCTCGTTCATCTTGGTCCAATCACACCCGTTCGACTGATTAGCAGCTTTCTGTCATTGTACAGTGTACACAGAAAGCTGCCAATCAGGGGTGTGGGCAGGTTATACAGAGCTGAGCAAGTAACTGTGATTCTATCACAACTGCTGCAAACAGTAAACTAAGTGATGCATCACTGGAATCAGGAACTCTGCCTCTACATCATGCTGCAGCCACATTCCAATTAGATGGATGCAACCTTGCTAAATGCAAGTGTATTGAGCAAAGCTGGATATAGTCTAGTTGGAATGTGGCCGGAAGTATGAAAATCACATGTTTGCGGTACGTCACACAACCATCATTCCCAGAGTCGATATCGGAGAATACTCACAACACAGTGTGCGCAATGTGAGGATTCACAAGCCTGCAGTCACACAGTGACCTGTTAATCTCACCACATATTCCCGGCCCCTAAGCATTGAGATGTACATGCTAATATAACGCGTATGTGCTAATTCCCGCTAAATTTATGGCCCCATAGACCAGAGCATTTACAGTGGGATAAAAAAAGTACTTAGTCAGCCACCAATTGTGCCAGTTCTCCCACTTAAAAAGATGAGAGGTCTCTAATTGACATCATAGGTAGACCACAACTATGAGTGTGAAAATGAGAAAACAAATCCAGAAAATCACCTTGTCTGATTTGGCAAGATTTATTTTGCAAATTATGGTGGAACATACGTATTTGGGCATTAACAAAAGTTCATCTCAATATTTTGTTATATATCCTTTGTTGGCAATGACAGAGGTCAGACATTTTCTGTAAGTCTTCACAAGGTTTGCACACAATGTTGGTGGTATGTTGGCCCATTTCTCTATGTAAATCTCCTCTAGAGCAATGATGTTTTGGGCCTGTTGCTGGGCAACGCGGACTTATAAATCCCTCCAAAAGTTTTCTATGGGGTTGAGATCTGGAGACTGGCTAGGCCACTGTCATGTCGGACGCTGTTCACACCACAGCGTCCGGCAGGCAGAGGTAGTTCCACCTCCAGCCACTATAGCCTCAGTGGCGCCGGCTTGATCTTCAGGCTCTCGGGGGTTAATCCTGCTGGAGACCAGGTTGGAAGGTTAGTCACGCCCACGGTCTTTAAATAGTCATACTGGCATATGGGCGTCGCCGATTATAGCTTGTGTTTTCATACCAAGTGGTTCCGGTCTGGAGTGGAGGTGTTGCAGAGAGAGAGATTCGTATCTGGTGTCGTATGATCCGTCGTTATCCTTTCTCCTTCCCATATTTGTGTTTAGTTGTGCCCTGTTCACATTACTGTATATTCCTGTGTGTGTGCGGCGCAGTGCAGTTTAAGTTCTCCCTGTCTGTCTTATTTGTGTGGGAGCTTTGGTGGTGTGTCTCCTCACTGGGTGGAGGGTGGAGGGTTAAGTGCAGGGCTGAGCAGGAGATAAGGAAAGGGTGGAGGCTCAGGCATTTGCACCTTCAGCAAAAACCCTGGGTTGAGGGTCAGACAGGGTTTCCCCTAGTGAAAGGGACACCACAGGGGCCCCGGGTATTTCTGCCTTAGTTGTCCTAAGCCCCGCGTGACATTATAATCGGCCCACATTTTTTCAGGAGTCCATGGATCCATTAGATTCCATAACCCGCCAGTTGGCGGCGCTGTCCTTACAGGTCTCCGAGTTGAAAGGGGCAGTTCAGCAGCAGGGCCTGGTAGTAGCAAAGGTGCAAACGGCATCTGCAGGTATCGGTGCAGAGCCGAAGTTTCCGCTGCCAGAACATTTTTCAGGGGATCGCAGCAAATTTGTCGTATTTCGGGAGGCCTGCAAATTATACTTCCGCATGCGGCCAATATCCTCAGGTAATGAGGCCCAGCGAGTAGGGCTGGTGTTGTCATTACTGAGTGGTGACCCCCAAGCATGGGCATTTTCCTTACCAGCTGACTCTGCTACATTTCATTCGGTCGATAATGTTTTTTCTGCCCTCGGGCTCATTTACGATGACCCTGACCGACTGGCTCTAGCGGAATCTAAAATCCGCGCCCTCCGCCAGGGGGAGCGCTTGGCAGAAGACTATTGTTCGGAATTTCGCCGCTGGTCTGTAGACACACAGTGGAATGACCCAGCACTGCGGTGCCAGTTTATTCATGGGGTATCAGGGAGGGTGAAACAAGCCCTCCTGATGTATGAGACTCCGGCATCATTGGAGTCTGCCATGAGTTTGGTGATACGTATTGATCGCCGTTTTCGTCAGGGGGCACAGGAGACGCTACCTCTGGGGGAAAACAGAGGTGCAGGCAGGTGTGGTTGAAGTAGATGAGTCCCCTGAACCTATGCAGATTGCTGGCGTGGCACAGGTTCAGCCTCGCGCTCCGGGATTCCGGAAGCCCGGAGCATGTTTCTACTGTGGTAAAGGAGGTCATTATGTTAACGTTTGCCCGGTACTACCCAAGAGGGTCACACCGGCGGAAAACTGTTAAGCTCAGAGGGTATGGAGGAGACCCAACTGAGCGTATGCATATCCTCCATGATGGTATCTCAATGTATGCTCCCTGCCAAGGTTATTATCGCCGGCAGAGAGCTACCTATATCAGTGTTTGTGGATAGCGGTTCCGCCACCAATCTCATAGATGAGGAGTTTGCACACACCGCCGGGTTTAAGATCGAAAAACTTCCTCACCCCATACAGGTGGTGACCATTAATGCTGTTCCCCTCCCTCAAGGGGAGATTACTGAGTTTGTGGCAGAGGTGAAACTCCACATTGGGGTCCTACATTCTGAGTCGGTTACATGTAGGGTCCTCCGTAATCTCCCAGCTCAAATGGTCCTGGGTTTTCCATGGCTGTCCAGGCACAACCCGGTAATTGATTGGAAAACTCAGGACATAGTACAATGGAGTGGTTTCTGCCAAGACAATTGCTTGGCCACATGTGTGTCTGCCGTGACGCCCAGCCTGCCGGAGGCTTTGCAGGATTTCGCGGATGTTTTCTCTGAGAAGGGTTGCTCAGAACTGCCTCCACATAGAGCCTATGACTGTGCGATTAGGTTAAAACCCGGGGCCAAATTACCTAAGGCCAGGATGTTTAATATTTCTGGTCCTGAGAGACAAGCTCTGAAAGACTACATCGCGGAGAGTCTGAGCAAAGGTCACATCCGGCCTTCATCCTCGACTGTAGCCGCGGGGTTTTTCTTCATTAAGAAGAAAGATGGGGGGTTACGCCCGTGTCTGGATTTCCGAGAGTTAAACCAGATTACTATCCGTGATCCCTACCCAATGCCGTTGATCCCGGATTTGTTCAACCAGGTAGCGGGGGCGAAATGGTTTTCCAAGCTGGACCTCAGGGGGGCGTATAACCTCATAAGGGTCCGTCAGGGGGATGAGTGGAAGACGGCGTTTAACACTCCTGAGGGTCATTTTGAGAGTCTGGTTATGCCGTTTGGGTTGACCACCGCGCCTGCCGTTTTCCAACATTTTATTAATGATGTATTTGCTCATGTCCTGGAGAATTTGTGATTGTATACCTGGATGATATCCTCATTTATTCTAGCGATCGGGACACTCATTTGGAGCATGTTAGGCAGGTGTTACAGTTGCTCCGGGAGAACCAGCTCTATGCTAAGCTGGAAAAATGTTTATTTTTTGTCCAGGAGTTGCCCTTTTTGGGATATATTGTGTCCGCAGCCGGTTTTAAAATGGACACCGCTAAGGTGCAAGCGGTGCTGCAATGGGAGAGGCCGGAGAGTCTGAAAGCACTCCAGCGGTTCCTTGGGTTTGCGAATTATTATAGGAAATTTATAAAACACTTTTCGACTGTCGCCAAACCGCTCACGGACATGACAAAAAAGGGTGCCGATCTGGCGAACTGGCCTGAGGTGGCTATACGTGCATTTGAGCGTCTGAAGAATAGTTTTGCTTCAGCCCCCATTCTGGTGCAACCAGACGTGTCTAAACCTTTTGTGGTAGAGGTTGATGCGTAGGAGGTGGGAGTGGGGGCAGTACTGTCTCAAGGCTCGTCCTTGAGCGAGAAGCATCCATGCGCCTACTTCTCCAAGAAGCTGTCGCCGGCCGAACGGAATTATGATATCGGCAACAGGGAGTTGTTGGCCATCAAACTGGCTTTTGAGGAATGGCGACACTTCTTGGAGGGGGCGGCTCACCAGGTCACAGTTATCACCGACCATAAGAATCTGCTCTACCTGGAGTCGGCCAAGCGTCTGTCTCCTAGGCAGGCTCGCTGGGCATTGTTTTTTACTCGTTTCAATTTTCTTGTGACGTACCGTCCCGGGGCTAAAAACACCAAGGCGGATGCTTTGTCTAGGTGTTTTCCGGGGGGAGAACCTCGGGAAGAGCCGGTACCCATCCTCCAGAAAGGGGTAGTGGTCTCGGCTCTCACGACTGAGGTAGAGGCGGAGATTGCCGAGGCCCAAGAGGAGGTACCACCAGGTCTTCCCGCCAACAAATCATTTGTACCCCTGCATCTTCGGCTTAAGGTGTTGAAGGAACACCACGATTCGGTACTGGCTGGTCACCCAGGGGTGAAGGGCACCTTAGAGCTGGTATCGCGTCGTTTCTGGTGGCCCAAAATCCGGCAGGACGTGGTCTCGTACGTGGCAGCTTGCATCACGTGCGCTAGGGCTAAGTCACCCCGAACCCGTCCTGCTGGCACGCTACAGCCTCTGGGGGTACCCAATAGGCCATGGACAGGAATCTCCATGGATTTTATCACTGACTTGCCAGCCTCGGCAGGGAACACGGTCATCCTGGTGGTGGTTGACCGTTTTTCAAAGATGGCGCATTTTGTGGCGTTGTCTTCTTTGCCCAATGCTAAGACGTTGGCTCAGGTATTTGTGAAGGAGGTGGTCAGACTCCACGGAGTACCGTCTGACATAGTATCTGATAGGGGTACGCAATTTGTGGCAAGGTTTTGGAAAGCTTTTTGCTCAAGGTTGGGGATCAAGTTGTCATATTCATCGGCGTTTCATCCACAGTCTAATGGACAAACTGAGCGCATGAACCAAAATCTAGAACAGTATTTACGATGCTTTGTGTCCGACAACCAGGAGGAGTGGTCTACTTTCCTTCCTCTGGCCGAATTCGCGTTAAATAATCACCGCCAAGAGTCATCAGGAGAGTCTCCATTCTTTTGGGTGTACGGTCAACATCCTCAGTTTTTGTACCTTACGTCAGGGTGACTCCGGGGGTGTCCCGGAGGAGGATCAGCTAGGAGCCCAATTGTCATCAGTCTGGAGGCGGGTGAAACAGCGTTTGTTGAGCATGAGTGCCAGGTACAAACGGGTGGCTGACAGTAGACGCGTGCCAGGTCCGGACCTGTGTGTGGGTGAATGGGTGTGGTTAGCTACGAAGAACATAAAACTCAAAATCCCATCTTTAAAACTGGGTCCAAGGTTTATTGGGCCTTTTAGGATTTCTGCCATCATTAACCCAGTGGCTTATCGGTTGGAACTTCCTGCGGTGTACAGAATACATAACGTTTTTCACAGGGCTTTATTGAAAAAGGTGGTAGGCTTGGTGGACACGACGCCGATGCCACCTCCAGTCATGGTGGATGTCGATTTAGAGTTCGAGGTCGCCAAGGTAGTGGACTCTCGAGTAGTACGCCGTACTCTTCAGTATTTGGTGCACTGGCGGGGGTATGGTCCGGAGGAGAGGTCTTGGGTTCCAGCCTCAGACATACATGCGGATCGGCTGGTCAGTTCTTTTCACCGTCGTCATCCGGACAAGCCGGGTCCTATGAGTCTTGAGGGCCCTGGGGTCCCTCGTAGAAGACGGGGTACTGTCATGTCGGACGCTGTTCACACCACAGCGTCCGGCAGGCAGAGGTAGTTCCACCTCCAGCCACTATAGCCTCAGTGGCGCCGGCTTGATCTTCAGGCTCTCGGGGGTTAATCCTGCTGGAGACCAGGTTGGAAGGTTAGTCACGCCCACGGTCTTTAAATAGTCATACTGGCATATGGGCGTCGCCGATTATAGCTTGTGTTTTCATACCAAGTGGTTCCGGTCTGGAGTGGAGGTGTTGCAGAGAGAGAGATTCGTATCTGGTGTCGTATGATCCGTCGTTATCCTTTCTCCTTCCCATATTTGTGTTTAGTTGTGCCCTGTTCACATTACTGTATAGTCCTGTGTGTGTGCGGCGCAGTGCAGTTTAAGTTCTCCCTGTCTGTCATTATTTGTGTGGGAGCTTTGGTGGTGTGACTCCTCACTGGGTGGAGGGTGGAGGGTTAAGTGCAGGGCTGAGCAGGAGATAAGGAAAGGTCGGAGGCTCAGGCATTTGCACCTTCAGCAAAAACCCTGGGTTGAGGGTCAGACAGGGTTTTCCCTAGTTATAGGGACATCACAGGGGCCCGGGAATTACAGCCTTAGTTGAACTAAGCCCCCGTGACAGCCACTCCAGGACCTTTATATGCTTCTTACGAAGCCACTCCTTCGTTGCCCTAGTGGTGTGCTTGGGATCATCATGCTGAAAGACCTATCCACGTTTCATATTAAATGCTATTGATGATGGAAGGAGGTTTGTACTCAAAATCTCACAATACATGGCGCCATTCATTCTTTCATGTACACGGATCAGTCATCCAGGTCCCTTGGCAGAGAAACAGCCCCAAAGCATGATGTTGCCACCCTCATGCTTCACAGTAGGTATGGTGTTCTTTGGATGCAACTCAGCATTCTGCCTCCTCCAAACACAAAGAGTTTTGTTTCTGCCAAACAGTTCTACTTTGGTTTCATCAGACCATATGATATTCTCCCAATACTCTTCTGAATAATCCAAATGCTCTCTAGCAAACTTCAGACGGGCCTTGATTATGTACTGGTTTAAGTAAGGGGACACATCTAGCACTGCAGGATCTGAGTCCCTGGTGGCATAAGTGTATTACTGATGGTAGCCTTTGTTACAGTGGTCCCAGCTCTATGCAGGTGATTCACTAGGTCCCACGTGTGGTTCTGGGATTTCTGCTCACCATTCTTGTGATCATTTTGACCCCCCGGGGTGAATTCTTGCGTGGAGCCCCAGATCGAGGGAGATTATAAGTGGTATTGTAGGTCTTCCATTTTCTTATTATTGCTCCCACAGATTATTTCATCACACCAAGCTGCTGCCTATTGCAGTTTCAGTCTTCCCAGCCTGGTGCAGGGCTACAATTTTGTTTCTGGTGTCCTTCGACAGCTCTTTGGTCTTCACCATAGTGGAGTTTGGAGTGTGACTGTTTGAGGTTGTGGACAGGTGTCTTTTATACTGATAACAAGTTCAAACAGCTGCCATTACTACAGGTAATGAGTGGAGGACAGAGGAGCCTCTTAAAGAAGCTACAGGTCTGTGAGAGCCAGAAATCTTGCATGTTTTTAGATGACCAAATACTTATTTTCCACCATAATTTTCAAATTAAATCTTGTCAAATCAGACAAGGTGATTTTCTGGATATGTTTTCTCATTCTGGCTCTCATAGTTGTGGTCTACCTATGATGTCAATTACAGGCCTCTCTCATCTTTTTATGTGGGAGAACTGGCACAATTGGTGGCTGACTAAATACTTTTTTCCCCACTGTATTTGTCTGTCCCATCTCATCATAGTTTTTCATTTTCTGCATTTTCTGTTATTTGCATGCCAAGGAAACCTAGCGCCAGACTCATGAATGTTGAGTAGAGATGTAAATGACTTTTAATAAAATGTATGTTTTGTGCTCGTGTTATGGATCTGCCCTATTCTCTATGTATTATTAAATATCTGAAATATTTTGAGGAGCAAACAAATGTAGAGACAGAAGTCCGGGTGATGGTTACCTGCGGCACATAGAGTCCTAACATTTATTAGTAATATATTGCAGTGTATATATTTGTATTTCAGCAATATAAAATGTATGGTATGTATTTATATATACTCCACATGTATTTACAAATAATCACATAAAGGTGTGATAATCAGATGCCTAAAGGCTATTATGTGGTGATTATCAGCTTCTTGGACCTCCCATTCCAAAATCATGGTCCTATATATGGAGTTGGGCCCCTTTTTGCGCCTATATCGGCCTCCATTGTTCTATGAACTATTTACACAAACTTTTCTGTGTGTATGTGGAACTCAGAACAGATCGGACACTAATTTTTGGCTGTCCCAATGTGTGTTCCAATTCATGCAAAGGTTGTTTAATGGGCTCTTCAGCTGCTGAAGCTTCTCAATGCCAAACTTAAGAATCTGGTCTTTATTGACTTCATGTTGTGTAAAGGAGCAGAGCCTGCTGCCATAGGAGAGGATCTCCCCCAAATGGTCACCACATCAAATGGTCTAAAATGTGTTTGTACTCTGTAACATTGAGCAATCTATGGAGAATGGTCCCATACATTATCCCTCCTACATCCGCTTTGCAGTTAGCACCATGCCCGCAGGTAGGTAGCGTTCTTTGGGCATCTGCCCACCCCAGAGTCGCCACCACAATGCCAATTATGTTCGTATTGAAATTACAATGAAGCTTTTGTTTGTGTTAACATCCTTTTTTTGTTCTTGGTGGTTTCCACATAAAACTTAAATTTCATTGCCAAATCTGTTCCGTTAATGTGGTAATATCTGACTTTGAAGAACATGTTCTTGACTGTGAGATGTAAATCTTTCTGTATAAACAGGCACTTCAGCACATACAGACGTACCACGCTATGGCTGCCAAGGGCTCATAGCATAAATAGAGACAGTCGGGCCAATATACAAGGTTGGAGTGGAAAATGACAGTGGGCTCTTTCCCAATTTCCATGCCCTTGTTTCCTCTAGTTAGGTCTAGAAAACTGAAGAATCTAAGGTTTGAAGTTTAGAGTTCTGCTGACATTTTTTTTTAGACAAAATATATTTATAAAGCTTTAAAGGGGTTATCCACTACTCGTACAACGCCTTCTAAATTTCTGTTTCCCCTTAGTAAAATATTAACACTTATTCTTGCCTCCAATGCAGTTCCAGCAGTGTTAGCATTGATACTCACAGGGCTCTCATGACATTATGTCATGCAGTCCCTGCGCCCAGACAGCACATGCCTCACTCTCCCTTCCTTCAAATAAATCAAGACATGTGGAAGAAGCGAGAGAGCAGCTGCTGCTCTCACTTCCTCCAGATCTCAATTATGCCTATAGGAAAGTACGGTGAAGCCATAGCTAATTGACCACAGAGATTGCGTGACATAATAATGTTACGAGAGCCATTGCCGATGCCACTGGGAACAGCACTGTCACCAGAGGGGTGTATAAGTGTTGTTACTGTACTGGGGGAAACATAGGGATTGACAATGGGTTGTTCAAGTATTGTCAGCCCATTTAATTATGACCTTAAATACAGTAGAGGACAATGATTGCGTATGGCACATGACATTGGAGGTGCAATAACGTCCCTATCCCATGCACCAGAGGGGCGTTCATCTGCCATGTTGATAGATCTGGTGTATAATAAAATTGTTTATTGCCACATTACTTAAAAGAAATCTATCAGCAGGTTTTTGCTATTTAATCCGAGAGCAGCATGATGTAGGGCAGATATCTTGATTCCAGGGATGTGTTACTGGGCTGTGTGCTGTAGTTTCAATACAATCATTGTTGTATCCGCAGTTTACCACTGGAGGACTAGGTCTCACTTTCCAGAAAGTTAGGCTAATTTGTATATCCCTGCTCCATCACTGATTGGCAGCTGCCAATCAGTGGTGTGGGTGGGGTTATACACAGCCCAGCATTTGAGCACTGCTACATCTATAGCAGAGAAAACAGGGATTCTATCAAAACTGCACCAAGCGGCCAAGTAAGTGACACATCGCTGGAATCAAGGTCTCTGCCCCTACATCATGCTGCTCTCAGATTACATAACAAATACCTGCTGACAGATTTCATTTAAAAGCGCTAACGTCTAGGTTAGTGGTTCACTACATAGGTCTGGCATTTATGTATAGGCCTGAAATTCCCTTTTAAAATGAAAAAGGATGCTTTCCTCAGTAGATCCTGTCCATTAATAGCTTTTTCCCTTTACAGCTAAGTTACCAGCTGAAAGTCGGCATCATGTACTGTAAAGCGGGTCAGAGCACAGAAGAAGAAATGTATAACAATGAGTCAGCCGGGCCAGCCTTCGAAGAATTCCTTCAACTCTTGGGAGACCGAGTACGACTTAAAGGTTTTGAGAAGTACAGAGCGCAACTCGATACTAAAAGTAAGAACTCTACTGGTGTTCTGTTTTTCGTGTCACCCGTAAATGGCTGCCTACAAATGTACAGAACCTGTGCATGGATATTTTGGGACAAACTTGATATAAAACTAGTAATATGGAAATTAATTCTTAGAATTTAAAGGGAAGGTGCCATCCCAAAAAAAAAATTTTCAGCAATTGAAAAAATGTAAAGAATTAATGTTTACATTTTCTTAAAAAATATCATCATTTGTTTTTAATTTTGCAAAATATGAAAAATAATTTTAAAAAGTTAGGCATTTCCACTTGTTAACGCTAGGGGGAGCAGATACTGAAATTTGGCACAAAAACCTAGTGTACTGTACAACTAGGTCACATTACTGTCCTGCAGTAATTAATTGTTTGATTTTGATATATGATCATGCCCTAAAATGGACACTGTATGGGCGGAATCTGCTGACATGGGTGTGGTGTCACTCCTCTCCTCCCCTACTGGGTGTTTGCTAAAGGAAAAGAGAGGATGACATCTAGGAACACAGTGAGCAGCCATTTTGATGGGGCCTGCAAAGTTACTGACTGTCTTTTCATGTAAAGTCTGGATCAGAACAGGTCACCAATCAGCAGAAATGTTTCCTGGATTTCTGTGGAGCAGACAAGAAGACGATCCATCCATGTGTATAAAACACAGCGCTCTATGTACAATCCCTGGCACCGAACAGGGTGCCCCCCACAGACCAGCACACTGCTCTCCTGGAATACTCTGTGCTGCTGTCACCCTGCTCCTTCCCCCATACATCTCCCTCTGTGACCCCCCCATAGACCAGCACACTGCTCTCCTGAAATACTCTGTGCTGCTGTCACCCTGCTCCTTCCTCCATATATCAGGCCCCTGTCGCCTCACTTTCACACATCGGCAGGACAGGATCTGAGGAGAGGAATGGGGTCTTCGGTCACCGAGGATGGCAGGCAGCAAGGATTCTGGGAGCAGGGTGACAGCAGCACAGAGTATTTCAGGAGAGCAGTGTGCTGGTCTATGGGGGGCACAGAGAGATATATGGTGGAGGGAGCAGGGTGACAGCAGCACACAGTATTTCAGGAGAGCAGTGCGCTGGTCTATGGGGGCACAGAGGGAGATATATGGGGAGGAGCAGGGTGACAGCAGCACAGAGTATTTCAGGAGAGCAGTGTGCTGGTCTATGGGGGGCACAGAGGGAAGATGTATGGGGGAGGAGCAGGGTGACAGCAGCACAGAGTATTTCAGGAGAGCAGTGTGCTGGTCTATGGGGGGCACAGAGGGAGATATATGGGGAGGAGCAGGGTGACAGCAGCACAGAGTATTTCAGGAGAGCAGTGCACTGGTCTATGGGGGGCACAGAGGGAGATGTATGGGGGAGGAGCAGGGTGACAGCAGCACAGAGTATTTCAGGAGAGCAGTGCGCTGGTCTATGGGGGGCACAGAGGGAGATATATGGGGGAGGAGCAGGGAGACAGCAGCACAGAGTATTTCAGGAGAGCAGTGTGCTGGTCTGTGGGGGCCACACAGAGAGATATATGGTAGAGGGAGCAGAGTGACAGCAGCACACAGTATTTCAGGAGAGCAGTGCGCTGGTCTATGGGGGGCACAGAGGGAGATGTATGGGGGAGGAGCAGGGTGACAGCAGCACAGAGTATTTCAGGAGAGCAGTGTGCTGGTCTATGGGGGGCACAGAGGGAGATGTATGGGGGAGGAGCAGGGTGACAGCAGCACAGAGTATTTCAGGAGAGCAGTGCGCTGGTGTATGGGGGGCACAGAGGGAGATGTATGGGGGAGGAGCAGGGTGACAGCAGCACAGAGTATTTCAGGAGAGCAGTGCGCTGGTCTATGGGGGGCACAGAGGGAGGTATATGGTGGAGGAGCAGGGTGACAGCAGAACAGAGTATTTCAGGAGAGCAGTGCGCTGGTCTATGGGGGGCACAGAGGGAGATATATGGGTGAGGAGCAGGGAGACAGCAGCACAGAAATCCAGGAAACATTTCTGCTGATTGATGGCCTGTTCTGATCCAGACTTTGCATGCAAAGACCCCATTCCCCTCCTCAGATTCTGTCCTGGCGATGTGTGAAAGCGAGGCGACAGGCGCAGTCCGGGGTGACGCTGGGAAGCAGGCTGGGGGGAATGAAGCCATACAGTAACGATAAAAATGAGACCCCTCTCTTCAGCTGCCTCCCCAGCCCTCCCCTGACTGCACCTATTACCCCTGACCCGTGTGCAGGTGCTCAGCCAGAACCACCCTAGAATGGGTCCCCTTTTAGCAGATCACAAATAATACCGCCATATACTTCACACACAATGCCGCCATATAGATCATACACAATACCACCATGTAGATCACACATAAAACCAGCAGGGTGACAGCAGCACAGAGTATTTCAGGAGAGCAGTATCACACGGCAGAGAATTAGATACACGGCTCAGCAGACAGTATCACACAGGAGAGGATTAGATACACGGCTCAGCAGTCAGTGTCACACAGGATAGGATTAGATACACGGCTCAGCAGATAGTATCACACAGGAGAGGATTAGATACACGGTTCAGCAGTCAGTATCACACAAGAGAGGATTAGATACACGGCTCAGCAGACTATCACACAGGAGAGGATTAGATACACGACTCAGCAGACAGTATCACACAGGAGAGGATTAGATACACGGCTCAGCAGTCAGTATCACACAGGAGAGGATTAGATACACGGCTCAGCAGGCAGTATCACACAGGAGAGGATTAGATACACGGCTCAGCAGGCAGTATCACAGGAGACAGTATTACAGATATGCCCACACTGGTGAAACTTCCAGCCCCCCCAATTATACACAAGACTATGGGCTGTATATGTCACTGTCCTCCTCAGACAGCCATAAAAGCTCTCATAAAAGCAAAGGTGTCAGATTACCGGAGATCACTGGGGCTGTGAGTGAGGAGGCGGAGACAGAGCAGGAGGACAGTGGAGCTGGAGAAGGAAGCACGGTGCAGATAGCACTGGGCTACAGTAAAATGGCGCCCAGCCACACCTACAGCAGTGAATGGTGCAGCCCACAGGGGCGTGCCCAGTTCGCTGCTAATGAGGCTGCATGGTGGGGTCGGGAGCCGACAGGAGTCTCCTATGTCCAGGGACGGCCATATTTGCAGACTGTATGAGTCCTCCACAGATCTGCAAATCAAGATGGCAGTGCCCAGTGGCTACATTAAAACATTATTACAAACAAACCATAAATCCTAGTTAGTACAACATTTGCTGAAACATGTTTTGTTACTTACTCTTTTTTTTGCAAATTATATAAAATTGCGGCACCTTCCCTTTAAGATCAATTCACATTATTTCAAGAGGGCTCACAACTCAGAAAGTTCTCATGATAAAGCAAAAGTCTAGCAGTTATGTTGCTATTCCACATTGCCATTTTTCTGTTTCGTTGAGTTGGCCATGTTGGCAAAGTTAGGTATGAGATTTGAGGTTTGAGAAGTAGGTTTGGCCTGTTTCACGCCACGTTTTTGTGGTGGACTTGAAGTATTTATTTGCACTGTAAAAAAAAATAAAAAGAAATTTACGTTTGTACTTGCATGGAAAAGCGTATGTCAAGCTGCTATCAGTATCTCTCACCTTTCTGCACATATCCAATTTGCGCCTTTTTTTCAGGATTCTGGTTTTTTTCATCCTTTAAAAAAAAATGATTTTTTTTTTATAACATTGCAGTCATTGGAAGACATATGCTAACTAACTCTATGTTTGCTCAAATGGATGCAACATACAGTGGGTACTGAAAGTATTCAGACCCCTTTAAATTTTTCACTCTGTTTTATTGCAGCCATTTGGTAAATTCAAAAAAGTTCCTTTTTTTTATCATTAATGTACACTCTGCACCCCATCTTGACAGAAAAAAACCCAGAAATGTAGAAATATTTACAAATTTAGAAAAACTGAATTATCACATGGTCATACGTATTCAGACCCTTTGCTCAGACACTCATATTTAAGTCACATGCTGTCCATTTCCTTCTGATCCTCCTTGAGATGGTTCTACTCCTCCATTGGAGTCCAGTTGTGTTTAATTAAACTGATAGGATTTGATTTGTAAAGGCACACACCTGTCCATATAAGACCTCACAACTTACAGTGCATGTCAGTCCAAATGAGAATCATGAAGTCAAAGCAACTGGCCAAGGAGTTCAGAGACAGAACTATGGCAAGGCACAGATCTGGCCAAGGTGGCAAAAGAAATTTGGGACCACCAGAAGTCTTCCTACACCTGGCCGTCCAGCCAAACTGAGCAATCGTGGGATAAGAGCCATGGTGAGAGAGGTAAAGAAGAACCCCAAAATCACAGTGGTTGAGCTCCACAGATTCATTGGGGAGATGGGAGAAAGTTCCACAAAGTAAACTAACACTGCAGCCCTCCGCCAGTCAGGCCTTTATGGCAGAGTGGCCCAACAGAAGCCTCTCCTCAGTGCCAGACATATGAAAGCCCTCATAGAGTTTGCTAAAAAACACAAGAAGGAATCCCAGACTATGAGAAATAAGATGCTCTGGTCTGATGAGATGAAGATATAACTTTTTGGTGACAATTCTAAGCGGTATGTGTGGAGAAAACAGGCACTGCTCATCACCTGCCCAATACAATCCCAACAGTGAAACATGGTGGTGGCAGCATCATACTATGGGGGTGTTTTTCAGCTGCAGGGACAGGACCACTGGTTGCAGTTGAAGCAAACATGAATGCGGCCAAGTACAGAGATATCCTGGATGAAAACCTCTTCCAGAGGTCTCTGGACCTCAGACTTGGCCGAAGGTTCACCTTCCAACAAGACAATGACCCTAAGCACACAGCTAAAATAACCAAGGAGCGGCTTTAGAACAACTCTGTGACCATTGTTGACTGGCCCAGGGAGAGTCCTGACCTAAACCCAATTGAGCATCTCTGAAGAGATCTGAAAATTGCTGTCCACCAACGTTCACCATCCAACCTGACAGAACTGGACAGGATCTGCAAGGAAGAATGGCAGAGGATCCTCAAATCCAGGTGTGAAAAACTTGTTGCATCATTCCCAAGAAGACTCATGGCTGTACTAGCTCAAAAGGGTGCTTCTACTCAATACTAAGCAAAGGGTCTGAAGACTTATGACCATGTGATATTTCAGTTTTTCTTTTATAATAAATTTGCAAACATTTCTACATTTCTGTTTTTTTTCAGTCAAGATGGGGTGCAGAGTGTACATTAATGAGGAAAAAAATTGAACTTTTTTGAATTTACCAAATGGCTGCAATGAAACAAAGTTAAAAATTTAAAGGGGTCTAAATACTTTGCATACCCACTGTATGTTATAAAATGGGTAAACCTGCTTTGAATAGGTCCCTTCAGTAAATTTTCCATATTGAACTGGGCACATGGTAGAATAGTGTCTGCAGAAGCTAATAAAACAGGTTTTTTTATTTTTTAATTTCGCCTTTCAGTGGCAGATAGATTAGCAATCAAAGTATTGGTACTTAATGAGTCTACAGCCACTTGGACTTAAAGGGGTTGTCCACTACTCAGGCAACCCCTTCTCAATCCATATGTTTGCCCCCAGAAAACATATAATACTTATACTCGCTTTCGGTGTCCACACTGGCTTTTCCGGGGATCACGTGACATTATGTCATGCAATACCTGCAGACATCCTGAGTAAGTGAGAACTGCTGCTTTCTCCGGACCTATATGATATGTCTAAAGGCAGCGTGAGTGAAGCCAGTGCTGCTTTTCTGCAGGGATTGCATGACATAATGTCACGCAATCCCTGGGAGAGTCAGTGCTGACACCGCTGGGATCGGATGGGCGTATAAATGTTATTAATTTGTCTTGGGGCAAAAATACAGATTGGAAAGGGGTTTGCAGAATAGTGGAAACCCCTTTAAGTGCAAGTGGGTGCTAACTCTTTAACACAAGGAAGGAAGGGAAAATGAAAAGTCATCTCACCACATCCAGGTGCACCTTGTAAGGTAAGAGCAGTCCACACGGAGCCATCCCAGTCTAGGACTTAGTCAGTAGATGAGCAAGAATAAGGGGAAATCACCAGCGATATTATTTCCAGGGTGGCCAGCTCATTGAATTTTTAATATTGGATACAATAGAAGCTATTTTTTATCCATAACAATCTTCATTTGTATATATTGTCACTGGAGATTTCCCCTTTTTCTTCTTCATCTGCTTACTCATTAGGTACCAATACTTTGCTAATGTCTCCACATTGAAGAGCCAGATTAAAAAAATAAAAGTTTTATTGTGCTTTGCAGCCACTATTGTATCACCTCAACATAAAAAGTTTGGTGAAAGATCATTTTTAAAATGCATGCATTTGCATAAGTTTTTTTCTCAAAGTTACAAAAGTGTGGTGTGAATCAGGCCTAAGAGATTTCTGGTTAATTGCAAAACTATTTCTTAAGTAAATACAAGGGAATCCTGCTTAAAAAGCCAAATGTAAAGAAGTGTAGCTATCACTCCCCCCCCCCCCCCCCCCCAAAAAAAAAAAAAAGGATTTCTCTCTTCTCTCTCTTTAATCCTTTCCTTTCCCACCTCCATTACACAGATAATTGTGCTCATCTACTAATTCCTGTACAACACCAGCGGGTAGCTCCACCTGACTCATTAGGAATGGATAATAAAGCGCACCCATCTGTCTACCAACTCTAGACCACCATCAGAAAAAAAAAAAAGAGAAATGTGTGATTCATTGTTCCAGAAAGTATTCTCTGGCATTTGGCTCTGTCGATTCAGCACGTTGGGAACTTGAAATGATTGCGGGGCTGGTTTCCTTTTTTTTTTTTTTTAGCGGCAAACGTTTTAGGCACGGGTCAGCTCACATTTGGAACAGTTCAGCATTGGGCGACCATGATTTCATTTGCCTTTTCTTGGCATCAAAACACAGCAGCTGTAAAATGCAGATACATTATAACAAAGGAGATATTAATTGTCTGAAACAAAGCAAGTCTGACTATTTTCACCCAATCCGATGTCTTATTTAAGAGAAATCCAAGTTTTTCTTACTATGTAAATGAGCTGTTAAGAACTATGGGCCGAACATAGATCTCCCTGAGAATCTGCCTTCCAGAGCTGTTTATAAATGAAAGGAGTGTTACCAGTGTGAGACATGTAGATCAAGAGAGCAGACTGTCAGTCATTACATGTCTCACCCTGGTAATGCCACTTTTCATTTATAATAAGCAATGGATGCAGATTATCCGGGAGATCTATGTCCGGCCCATAGATCTTAACAGCTCATTTACATATTAAGAAAAACTTGGATTTCTCTGGAATAAGTCATCAGAACACAAATATCAAGGGATCATTTTATTCAACGTTTTATGACCTACATGCCCATATAGACAGTGTCTCAAAGGGGTCACCATTAAAAAGCAGTTTTTCTGGGCTACCCCATCCCGCTCTGATATTCTTGGTCTGTCTTTTATAAAGTCCCGGATGATAGTTTTAAAACTAAACTTTTCTGCACCCTTAAGGCCATGTTCACACGATGCAGTTGCGCTGCTGATTTTCTCTCTCATTTTGGAAAATCAAAGTAAAATTACCGGGTTGTTACCAGTCATGTGTTCCAGCTACCCTGTGAAAGCCGCGGACTACCAGATGAAATGTTCCTCTGTAGTACTGCGGACCCCAGACCTGTAACCTCTGATAACTCTGGTTGTTTTCTCACAATTCATATATGCAGAATAAACGTTCTGCGTATATAAACTTCAGCTTGTTATTCAAAACTTTGATATGTTGCATGAATAAATTTTAAAAGGTATAAAGGTCTATTTCAGAAAGGACCGCCTGTCTGCATAGAAATGTAATGCCGGAGAGGTAGACAGAGTGACTGTGCAGTCACTTATCGTTTCATTCAGCTCCTCAAGGACAGTTCTTTATGTCCATACATCTAGGTGACTCATGGCACAATAGTTGGTACATAGCCCATGTTCTTCATTAACAAAGAGCTAATAGAAGCGAACAGTCAGGAAATCTGGAGGCGGGTGGAGCATAGCAGTCCAGATAGAGTATGTGGTGTGTATCCTTACCCCGAGGTTACTGCTCCACTTTCAAGATTTCTTTAGGAACCCCTGGTACGAAATGAAGTGCTTGCTACATTATTCTTTAAATCCCACTAAGGTAGTGGCCAATGTAAAGGCCCCGTTACACGCATCAATGTTCCAGCGATCCAACCAACGATCCGACGTGGATGGGATCGCTGGGACATAGTTAGCTGATTGCTGGTGAGCTATCACATAGACAGACCCACCAGCGAGCAAGCTGGTATCCAAGGTAAACAGCAGGTATCTAAGAGCCATGCGGCTCTTAGATACCCGCTGTATACATTGGAAACCAGCTCCCAGTGTCGCTGATGGCTGGTCTCTTGCTGCCACACGCAGCGATGCGCGCTGGCCAGCGGAAGACCAACGATCAAAAAACGGCCCAGGACGTTTGAGCGCGATCAGCAATACCCAGTGAGGGGGCCGGTCGCTGATACATATCACACTGCGCTATATCGCTGGCGATCTCACTGTGTGTGATGGGGCCTTAAGCATCACTGGCATTTGTAATTCTTTTGTGCTCCTCATTGTTCAGATATGCAAATTGTCTCATCAGAGAGGAAGAGGGCAGGAACTCTAGGGTCACCTATTGGAAGTAGAAATCCTAAAAGTCAATTATCGACCCTTTAACAAACCTTGTTACATGACCTAGAATAAAAGCCAAATCAGAATCTCAATTTGCAGATACGTGTTTCAGGGTGTTAGGCTAGTTTCACACTTGCTTTTTTTTGCAGCGCGTTTTTCCCGCAAAAAAACGCATTGAAAAAACGCATACATAAGCATACAACTGCTGCGTTTTTTTCAAGCATTTTTATGAGCATGCATGAAAAAAACGCAGCGTTTTTATGCGTTTGTATGCGTTTTTAGCGCGTTTTTACCGCGTTTGCGTTTTTTTCCAACATTTTTAGGTGGCCCCTCACACTACCCAAACCATGACTTTACTAACCCTAACCCTAACCCTGACCCTAACCCTAACCCTGACCCTAACCCTTAACCAAATCATACTTAACCCTAACCCAAACCCTAAACCCTAACTAACCCTAACCCTAACCCTAACCCTGACCCTAACCCTGACCCTAACCCTAATCCTGACCCTAACCCTGACCCTAACCCTAACCCTGACCCTAACCCTTAACAAAACCATACTTAACCCTAATCCTGACCCTAACCCTGACCCTAATCCTTAACAAAACCATACTTAACCCTAACCCTGACCCTAACCCTGACCCTAACCCTAACCCTGACCCTAACCCTTAACAAAACCATACTTAACCCTAATCCTGACCCTAACCCTGACCCTAATCCTTAACAAAACCATACTTAACCCTAACCCTGACCCTAACCCTAACCCTGACCCTAACCCTTAACAAAACCATACTTAACCCTAATCCTGACCCTGACCCTAACCCTTAACCAAACCATACTAAACCCTAACCCTGACCCAAAACCCAACCCTAACCCTAAACCCCCTTAACTAACCCTAACTCTAACTCAAACCCCTAAATTCCATGGTTAAAAAAAAAAAACGCATATGCAAAAAAACGCTTACATGAGCATGCCAGTGCGCACATATGCGCATCCATAGGCTATAATGGCCATTTTTAGCGCAAAACGTGCGCATATGTGCGCATGCGCTTTTTTGCAGGGCCAAAAAATGCAACATGATGCGTCTGGAAAATCCAATCGCACACCCCAAAAAAACGCAGCGCATGAAAATCGCATACATGCGCTTACAAGCGCGCAGGTATGCGCACCCATGTTAAATATAGGGGAAAAAACGCATGCGCAGGTTAGCGTTTTTTTCCAGCGCTAAAAAACGCAAATGTGAAACCAGCCTTACACCTCCCTTTTCTACCTCTGCTACGACTATGAAAGTGGCCATATGCGGTAATAGGTTCATAGAGCGGAGTGTGGATGCAAACTCTGTGTCCGTCAGTTCAATAGAATTTCCACTTTATTTTTTCTTCGTTAAGGCTACGCTCCCACAATGAGTATTTGGACAGTTTTTGATGTTACAGATTTTTTACACCTTCTGTTCCTTTCGTTTTTTTACGTGTTTTTTTTTTTATGCGTTTTTGATACTTTCCGGTGTTTGACGTTGACTTCACTTCCTTGATACAGTCATGTGCAGATTGCATGCGTTTTTAATCTTGGATTTTCTGCATCTAATGCAAGTCTATGGGGAAAATCCACACCAAAAACAGCCAGAAAAATTGACATGTTGCTGATTTAAAACACGCACCGCACAGTGGTCATGAGATTTCTAGAAATCCCATCCATTTGCTGGAATGGTAAGACGCTGAAGCAAAAATACCCCCCATCAAAAACTCCTCGTGGGAACTGAACCTGGCTGAAAATTATTTTTCTGTCCCTCGTGGCTCCACATACCATTCTAGGGTGAGAATTTCCTCGCATCTTCTTGGCCAGTTGACAGTATTCGATTTAAATCCTTAATTTATGTGGATTGATTTTTTGTAATGTCGTCCTTGTTTGTTTTTCAGCTGATTCAACCGGTACCCACTCCCTTTATACAACTTATAAGGATTATGAAATAATGTTTCATGTCTCTACCATGTTGCCGTACACGCCGAACAACAAGCAGCAGGTGAGCGCATTGGATTTATACTGGATTATTGATGGGAGAGTCTAATGATGGCAGATTAGGACCTGTCTGCTCTCAAGACATTTCTGTTTTAGCGTTCATCAGAAAATACAAATTGTGGAAAATCTCTCCTCCATGTGTTGTGCCGTTCCTGTTACTCCTCCTGGAGATGGATATAATAAATGCCAATTAGGTGTTACCATTCCCCTTCTCAGACCCCTTCTTCTACACTCACCTATTCCCCTGACTGATTTTAGGGATGGGATAAATAATAAATTATCCAATATTCCCTGATTGCTAGCAGTCGTACCCCCTGAGACCCCCATCAGTACCAAGTGCAGGGATCTGCAACTCAAAAGAGTGGTGTTCTAGAGAGCCCTGTCTGGACTGAAGTGGAGGGGCACATACTTAACCCCCACTTGATTAATGGGGCTGCTGGAAATAGCGGAGTGTTGTAATGGGCTTTCTCCAACAGAAGCATCACTGGAATCAGGGTCTCTGCCCTTACATTAGGCTGTTCTCAGATTACATGGCGAAAGCCTGGTGACAGATTACTTTAATGATTGGACAGTGCAAGCTTTATGGGAAAGAACATAAAAAGACCTTACGGGGGTTGTCCATGACTTTTATATTGATTACGTATCTTTACGATAGGTCATCAATATAAGATCTCTGTTGATTTGACACCCTGCAGCACCACTAATCAGCTGTTATCACTGTTGGAGTCAGCCGGATGAAATCTGTGTACAACGTTATACACAACAGCTTTGCACACTGGTTGCCGCTTCCCGGTGCTGCACATCACCTCTTATTGAAGAGAATAGGAGCTGATCTGCAGTACAAATGACTAAATTGTCACAGAGCTGTTGTGTTGTGGCTCTGTACACTGTTTATTAACAGCTGCCGCCAGAGGTGATAACAGTTTATCGGAGGGATATTGGATCCCGACCATTGTTATATTGATGATCTGTCTTAACGGCTTCTTTAGACTACAAGTCTGCAGTCAGTCTTATCTGACTGCACACTTGCGAATCCTCACATCCTCCCTGTCAGGATCCTCCGGGACTGGGAGTGGCAGCGTGCGGCTGCAAGTATGTGATTTGCGTACATGCGATCGATCACTTGTCGACTAGACGTTGTTGCAGGTATACTGAGCAAGGCCGGACACGTCTAGTCTGAATATGGCTGGAAGTATGCAAATCACATTCTTGCAGCCACATGACCACCCACTTTTGGGGCTAGCATCAAAGAATCCTCATCGTGTGCATGTAAGGATTCGCAAGTCTGCAGTCACTGCTAGGTTCACACTAGCGTTTTGAGGCGCAGCGTACTCTCGCCATAAAGCTCTGCCCCCTGCCTTGCCTCCTCCGGTCAGCTCCGCGCCTATGGGCGCATGATGCTGCATGCGACCTGCGTACCCTATCTTTAGCATTGGGTACACAGGCCGTGCACAGGTATGCTTTTGCCGGCGCATGCGTCCTTTTGACGGTGCGCCGGCTGCACCAAAATGCAACACGATACGTTTGGTGCAGGTCCACGCACCGTGAAAAGGACGCTTGCTCCGGCAAAAGCATACCTGCACACGGCCTGCGTACTCAATGCTAAAGATAGGGTACGCAGGTCGCATGCAGCGTCATGTGCCCATAGGCGGAGCTGACCGGAGGAGCCTCTGCAGCGGGCGGAGCTTCACGGCGAGTGTGTGCTGCGCCTCAAAACGCTAGTGTAACACTAGCCTTAGTTAGACTGCAGACTTGCACCCTTCGGTCCGGATGACCTCTTTAATATTAAAATTTGTGGACAACTCCTCTAAACCAGCTGTGATCTGCGTGGTTTATCTGCGCTTGTTATGAGACCAAAATCTGTCCATGTAAACCTATTGGACAAAGGAGATTGTTAGCCCCGCTATGGAGAGGCACCGGTTCCCATGTGATGTCCTGTGGAATGCGTAAAGAAGCAGTTTAAGTATAAGGCCACGTTCACACACTCCGTACTTGGTCAGTATTTTACATCAGTATTTGTAAGCCAAAATCAGGAGAGGAGCAATCAGAGGAAAAGTATAATAGAAACACGGCACCACTTCTGTATTTATCACCCACTCCTGGTTTTGGCTTATGATGTAAAATACTGAACGTGTGAACGTGGCCTTATATAGACTTTTTTTTTCTGTCTGAAAACTATAAATCCTAATCTTTAAGTATTTGAAGCGTGCAGTAGAAGATGCCAATTGTGTGCATGATCCAGCGACTTCTCATTTCCAAGACGTGAACATCCCAACTAGGGAAGAGACAATGAAGTAATGCTATATTATAGGTAATTATGCAGATCCCACAGCAGTTAAAACCGTCAGCTCCACAGAGAAATAATTACAAGCGCGCTACAGTAAAGTGGTTGGCAGCGCGCGTTACCATAGGAACGGAAGTCTGGAACCCCGCTGCTTGCTTTCTGCTCACAAATAGAATCCACTGCTGGCGGAGGAGGGTGGGGGGCGCGCAGTGTTAAATTGGAAATGCATTATTCATTTAATGGAACATGTTTTCCGAGGTTATGTTTATGGACACGCACTGTTGTTCCTTCAGGCATTGGAAAGGTCAGGGGCCGCAGTCTGGGATGATTGAGAGCATTCATTGTTTCTTACCATCTGGGTTCGGGGTCCTTTTTTTTTTTTTTTTAACGATCGGTGTGCACAAAAACAGTCGAGAAAGCTAAATTGCAATTTTTTTTTTTAATTTTTTTTTTGCTTGCATTTTATTCCAGAAAGTTCTATACAAAATTATGGTATTACACTAATTAATGTGCTCCGGTTAGAAAAAAAGGACATTTTTACTGTATTTGGATCATTTCACACCCAAACCTTCCATATTTACAGGTGTATTTTTTTTTCCCAGAGATCTAGTATGGGGTTCACTTAATTTATAGATATTGTGATCAATGTCAAACAGGGGGTACCTATGCAATATTTAAGTAACCCTGGATGAAGAGAGAGGAAAAAAAAAGCGTCCATTTGCGTCTGTCACCGTCACAAACCACATGCATGTATTATTCCGCATCGCTTTAGCACCCAATCTATTCTGCTCCCCCCAAATGTGTAAAGCTGTGACTTTCTGTTTAATTGCAGCTGCTGAGGAAGCGGCACATCGGAAACGATATTGTGACAATAGTGTTCCAGGAGCCGGGAGCCCAGCCGTTCAGTCCCAAGAACATCCGCTCACATTTTCAGCACGTCTTTGTGGTCGTAAGAGCGCACAATCCTTGCACGGACTCTGTCTGTTACAGGTATGGTTATCGCTTAGGGAATGGGCACAAATTAGTGGGGGGGGCATCATGGCCTGTCCCCCTCCGAGCGAGCACAGTTGTTTAACCATTTGCTGTCTCAAACACCGAAAATCTGACAGATGTGTATTCTATATTGATTGCCGACTGCACAAGGTGACTTTCTGATTGCCCAATGGCCTTTTTTCTATGTCTAAAACTATCTATATGTGAAATATTTCTCATATTTGGCTGATCAATAAATGATCAGATGCTAAATAATTATCTTTTAGTTTCCGGCGCGCGTCATGGTTGATTTATTCAACTATTAGTTCCGCGCAGGAATCAAAAATATATGTATTTAAACGATTTTGTTGAGAAAAATTATTTTTTTTTGTGCTTTGTTTATGTGATGTAGAAACCTGTTAATTAATCCCACTAGTCTCGTCGTTAAGGCCTTTTCTTGCAGCGTGCCCTCCTCATCCATTATCTCAGTTGTGGGCATTATGTCGGCACGTTTTTGTTTTGTCAACTATTAGCATGAAAAAGACACAGATCGTGTAATTCTGGAACGTGATAATTTTAAAAGGTTGTCTTCTAAAATGTTTATTTCTTTTCCTAATATGCTTTTGTTGGAAAAAATTACTACGTCTTTTGCTCTTATTTCACTTGCGCTTCTTTTGTAGAATTATATTGGTTTGTGGCTTTTTATAGCTAATATACATGTACACGAAGTATGGTGTTATTTTGACAGTTTTTTCCATAAATTTATCTATAGGATTTAAAAAGGAGCCGTAAAAACTTAAGTGCAAAATGAAAATAAAATGCCCCCCCCAAAAAAAAACTACCACTGTTATTTATGGAATTAAGAAAGAAAAACTGCTGAAAAAGTCATCTCAATGCGGATGCTGCCTGCACTCACGCTGGTGATGCGGAAGCTGCCTGCGCTCACACTGGTGATGCGGAAGCTGCCTGCGCTCACACTGGTGATGCGGACGCAGGCGGTGCGGACGCTGCCTGCGCTCATGCTGGCGGTGCGGACGCTGCCTGCGCTCACGCTGGCGATGCAAAAGCTGCCTGCGCTCACGCTGGCGATGCGGACACTGCCTGCGCTTACGCTGGCGGTGCAGATGCTGCTTGCGCTCACGCAGGCGATGTGGGCTTGTATAGAGACTAGGTTTAACTTCTGAAAAATGCACATTCACGGTCAGCAAAGTCATGTCTACTTAGTAACCACAATGCATGTTGCCAGACAGTGGATCCCTGGGAACCAGCCTTCCTCCAATTTCTTGCTAAGGAACAGCGGGAAGAGAAGTGGGAATGCAAGATAGATACTTTGACTTTATCAATCATGAACGGTCCGCACATATAGATGTCTTGATATTTTATTTTTCTTCTTTAAAAAATAAGTCTTGGGTCACACCGGGTTTCCATCCTTTGCTTTACATAGAATTCTCTATCGGATGTGATGCTTTTGGTTCCGGAGCAGGCGGCCATGAGCCCTGATGAGTTATGACTGTAGCCTTTGCTTTGTGTGTGACCAGTGATCGAGCTTTGGTTCCAATTTTGCTTATGGGACGGTATATTTTCATGGTTGTCTATAAGCTATGGTTAAGAGCAACCCTTGAGTAATTATGTCTATATTATTATATTGCAGCGTTGCGGTTACACGATCAAGAGATGTTCCTGCTTTCGGTCCACCGATCCCAAAAAGTTTCACCTTTCCTAAATCTACAGTGTTCAGGGACTTCCTGTTAGCCAAAGTTATTAATGCGGAGAATGCTGCTCACAAGTCTGAGAAGTTTCGAGCTATGGCTACCAGAACCCATCAAGAGTACCTGAAAGACCTAGCAGAAAAAAATGTCACCAACACCTCCATCGATTCATCTGGAAAGTTTCCATTCATCTCACTGGCCTCAAAGAAGAAAGAAAAGGCAAAGCCTTATCCGTGGGCTGAACTTTACAGCACGGGTGCAATTGTCTGGAGCGTCCAAGTTGAAGACTTCAGTAATGCTTTGGAGATAGAATGTCTCTTGTGCATCTCGAACGAAATATTGGCTCTTCTTGACCAGGAATCAAAAAACGTGATATTTAACTGCTCAAGTCGAGATGTTATAGGATGGACATCCAACAGCGCAACAATTAAAGTTTTCTACGAGCGAGGAGAATGTGTGTTCATCCGAAGCTACAACAACAATAGCGATGAGATAAAGGAAATTGTCAAGAGGCTGGAAGTAAGAGCAATCTCCATAAAGTTCTGCCAAAGTCTCATATCTCCTAATGTCCGATCATGACCATTGTTTTAATTTTTATTCTATAAATCGATAGGGCACGAGAAAATAACTTTGTAATATATCTTATCTGAGAAATCTGCTTCTTTGTCTTCCTGGATTGATCCTTTATCTCTCAATTCATGGGTAAAATCTGTCTTCAGTGACTTCAGACTTTCCCATTACTTTGAAAGGAGATGACAGCTGGTGCTGTTAAAATTCTATGGAGAGGGAGGAGCTTGAGGCAGATACTGACATTCTGCTGCAAGTTCTCCTGACAGTTACAGATCTCCATAGAACTGTATGAGCACTATCTGTCATCTTCTTTTTCAGTAATGGGAAAATCTATATTGACAAATTTTACCTGTGACTTGAATATGAAAATTTCCTCTTCAGAAAGAAAAAGGACTTGAACTCTAGCGCCACCTATTGCAAGTAGAATTTCTAAAAGTCAATATCGACCCGTTAATGGGCCTTGCCATATGACCTAGGATAAAAGCCAAATTAGAATCTCAATTTGCAGACAAGTATTTTAGGGTGTTTGCTCCTCCACAGTGCAAAGCATGAAATCTGATTTGTTTGTTTGTATGAGAGTCCCCTGACTAAGGGTCTAAGGGGTAACCTTTCTCCCTTAGACTTGTGAATTGAGAATTTTGAAAAAGAAAGACAAGTCAAGTAGGAGAAATAAGCAAATTTCTCTAAATGGATAAATCAGTGGCTGCTCCTATAAAGAGCTGTTTTATGGGGTATTCTGACTTGTCCTGTAGTTGACGAGTAGATAGTTGGGTTGGTACTAGTACAAGTTCCTACGACAAGGTCAGTCTCTTGCCCATCTGTCCTTTTGCCTTCATTTACGTCCTGTATCTTTTTAGTGCTTCTATTCCTGTTGTATCTTTTTTCAGATTGTCACAAAAGGATGCGAGTCCGTGGAAATGACATTAAGGAGGAATGGATTGGGACAGCTCGGCTTTCATGTCAATTACGAAGGGATCGTTGCTGAAGTGGAGCCGTACGGCTATGCTTGGCAGGCGGGCTTAAGGCAAGGAAGTCGTCTGGTTGAAATCTGTAAAGTTGCTGTAGCCACATTGAGCCACGAGCAGATGATCGACCTACTGAGAACGTCTGTAACAGTGAAAGTGGTTATCATTCCCCCACACGACGATGGCATTCCACGAAGGTATTATTCATGACTTATTATTTTTCCTACTTCCTGAGATTGTTCTGCCGATAGGTATCTAATATATTAGTCCAGTGTAACCCCTTCACCACCTTGGGATTTTCCGTTTTTTATTGTATTATTTTGAATAGGGTGAAAGGGGGGTGATTTGAAATTTTAGATTTTTTTTTTTAAATTTTAAAGTTCTTAACTTTTTTTTTTTTCTTTTTTACAGTTTTTATTTCCATAGCCCTGCTATGTGTAGCAGAAGTACTCATCTGCTACGAACACCAGCCACTAGGAGGCGCTCATAGCAAATCAGCAGTGACAACCACAGGGGTCTTCTGCAGGCCCAAGGTTGTCATGACTACCCATCAGCGCCCCGCGATCATGTGAGAGGGGCACCGATGGGCGTATCTAGTTACGTGCTTCCACCGCGGGCATGTTAAATGCCGCTGTCAAAGACTGACAACAGCAGTTAACATAAATCTACCAAAAAGTGTGAATGGACACCAAAAATATTCCATAAAAACATATATTATTGTTATTATAACAGAGCTAAAAATTGTCTATCATAGACAGCTTGGTATACATATAGAGAAGGGGACACAGCATCACATAGAAACGTGTATGAGGTGGGTATATCAAACCTTAGTGTTCAGTAGGCCTCATGTAACACGGAGACATTATTGAACGTGAATAACACACATAAATACATATCATATAATACATCCAAGTGGATAAATGAATAGCCTAATCATGTGTGAATATCATCATAAAATCAATATATAGAAGTGTATGGAGGCATATAGAAGCAGAGAGAGTATGTTACCAGATGTATGGACCCAGGGACTCCAACGTACGTTTCGCCAGGTGGCTTTCTCAAGGAGTTTGAGATTAAGAGGAGGAGATTATCACTACAGGACTAGGTGTCTCAATATGCAGTGTGCACAAGAAGCAGCCAATCAGCGGTGGGGGCAGGGTTATACACAGCTCAGCACTCCAAGCTCTGCTAGATCTGCAGCAGAGAAAACTGTGATTCTAATCACAACTGCTGCACCCAGTAAACTAAGTGATACATTGCTGGAGCTTTAATGGAAGAAGTAATATTCCTCGGAGTGTAGAGTCAGGAGTGTGGTACATTTTTGACAAACTCCTCTTGTTATCCAGCAGCATCGTCGGGGAGGGGGCTGTTCTTCCCCATCTGGGTTTTTTTATTTATTATTTATATTTTTAAGATCCAGCTGTAGAAGATGTAATAAAATGTGAACTGAAGTGTCATTAGTATTCCGTGTCTTTAGGGCTTTCTGCAGTAATTACTGGTGGACCTAAGGGGGATTTTGCATCTCCTATTTTACTGTACAAATTCTGCAAATCAGTTGTGTAAAGTCTGCTCCATTTATCACAGTGTGGACTCTGCGCTAGCAAATAAGATCACCTTGTCGAATGCCTTTAATTTTGCAGTGCCATGATGATGTTTTAGGACAGCGCAGATCAAAGATTTGTTGCACCGACCCCACAAAAATGTCAGTCTCATTGTAAATGTAGTGAATTTAAAGGAGCAGTCAGATTATAAAAGTTTGTTTTTTTTTCCTTCCTAAATACCGCACAACCCTCGCCCATATTCTGTGAATGAGACCGAGTCGCCATTCCAGATATACCCCAAGGCCAAAGAGAGGGGCTGAGGAGGCGATAACAAAGGGGGCAGATTTATTACTAGCGGTGACTCCAGAAAACTGCTATAATGGCATAAAAGAAAATAAGTTGATGATTAATACCATTGTTTTTTAAGGCCATGGCCATTATTGTAATACACATTTTTTTTTTTTTTTTTCATTTTTGTCTGTTTACTAAATTGATAGGTGATTTAGGGTCTTCCTCAGATTCCTCAGCTGGGGGATAACACGGCACGGTACACTAGAATTACAGGCTGGCATGTCATGGTGTTGTCCGGCAGTGTAAATCAGCAATTGTGTCGGCTGAGACAGTTGACCCAGAATGCAGAAGAGGGTCTAGTCTTGCCCTGATGGAGGGTTGTGGAGAACATCATTGTGATATCAGCCACCATATTGCATATCTGTGACTACTGTTGATTTTCCATAAGAGCGGAAGGAATTAGAAGTGCTGCCATCTGACAAATAGCCTGTGTTGTGTTTTGATTCTCTCCAATCTGTGTGTTTTTTGGTGGTCTGGTTGTTTCATATTTTCCCAAACTCCGTCCTGTTTGTTGGTCTGGTTATTTAGTGTACGGTATTTCCCAAGTCCCGTCCTGTTTGTTGGTCCGGTTATTTAGTGTACTTCCCAACTCTCATCCTGTTTGGTGGTCTAGTTATTTAGCATTCTTTCCAACTTTGTCCTGTTTGGTCGTCCAGTTATTTAGTCTTATTCCCAACCACCATCCTGTATGGTGGTCCGGTTATTTAGTGTATTTCCCAACCTCTGTCCTATTTGGTGGTGCATTTATTTAGTGTTGCTCCCAAAACCCATCCTGTTTGGTGGTCCAGTTATTTAGTGTACTTCCAAACCCCTGTCCTGTTTGGTGGTCTGTTTATTTATTTTTCTTCCCAACCCCCATCCTATTTGGTGGTCCACTTTTTTACCATTGTTCCCAGCTCCCGTTCTATTTGGTGGTCCAGTTATTTAGTATTGTTCCCAACCCCTATCCTGTTTTGTGATTCGATTATTTGACGTTCTTCCCAACCCCTGTCCTATTTGGTCGTCCACTTATTTTGCATTCTTCCCAGCACCCCAATCTGTTTGGTGATCTGGTTCTTTAGTATTCTTCCCAAATTCCGTCCTGTTTGGTGGTCCGGTTATTTAGCATTTTCCCAAACTTCATCCTGTTTGGTGATCTGGTTACTTAGTATACTTCCCAACCCACGTCCTGTTTGGTGGTTTAGTTATTTAGTGTTCTTACCAACCCCATCCATTTTTGGTGGTCTTGTTATTTAGCTTTTTTTTTACAATTCTCATCCTGTTTGGTGGTCTGGCTATTTAGTGTACTTACCAACCCCTGTCCTGTTTGGTGGTCTGGTTATTTAGCTTTTTTTTTACAATTCTCGTCCTGTTTGTTGGTCTGGTTATTTAGTATTGTTCCCAACCCCTGTCCTGTTTTGTGGTCCACTTATTTAGCAATCTTAGCAACCCCTGTCTTGTTTGGTGGTCTGTTTTTTTTAGCATTCTACCAATCCTGTCTGTGTCTAACTAAATATTTATTTTTTAGAGGTTGCTCTGAAACCTTCCGCATGCCCACCGTGGAGTACAAAATGACGGAGGGCATCCCGTATGAACTGAAGTTTCCGTTCAGAAACAACAACAAATGGCAAAGAAACACGGCGAAAGGAGAGGCAGCACAACTGCGACAGATCCCTTCTCAGCTCCAGAGTCCTGTCTCATCAAGAGTCTCGTCTGTTAAAGGAGATGGGAAGATGCAGACGCCAGAACGTTCAGCCAACATTCCACGGAGCATTTCCAGTGATGGTCGTCCACTGGAGAACAAGAGGTAAGACAGAAGTTGCAGACAGTGGAATGATTACTATTCTAATGGAAAGCGAATGTGGGATGGAGGGAATAGTAGATTTGTGGCTGAAAATGATCCATTCATCAGAGTTGGGGGCGAGTAGAGAAGCACGTGTCTGCCGCTGAAATTACCCTATACAGATGAACCAAAACTGCTGCATGTGAATATAACCTTACGATGTGTTTTCATACTGAATTCTTATGTTGGCATGTGAGAATTACAGAAACCATCTTCAAGTAATACAGTTGCACAAACTTTTTTTATTATTTATATATTTTTTTTTTAAACTAATGTTGCAAGTGAAACCTAATATAATGATGTGTATTAACATTGGCGATGGTGCCGGCACAGGCATCACCTCCCATAACGTAGAACTGCACCACTTTCATTTTGGATCAACATGTAACTCCCTCGACTAACCGCCATGCTGCTTACATCTGGGGTACGTAGGCCAGACCTCTCATGCTCTGTCCAATAAACATATCTTGTCTGGTTTGAATAAGGCTGTCTCCGGCGTCCGAGATCTATGTCTCTGTTTCATCTGTCGCTATCGGAAGATCCCAGCAGTGTCGTAATTCTCCCAGCAATCTTTCTACCTCCAGTGATACTGGCTCGAGTGGAGGCTCCAATCACAGGCAGAAATCCATGCCCGAAGGGTATGTCTCTCCTCCTTGTTATCTTTGTGAACATCAAGCCATTTTGGCTTTTGAATTTTGCATAAATTATAATATTGGTCACAGTTCTTGCAGTTTTTGGAAAGCTTCACCGAGTATCCCATCGCTTTCCCAGATATGTGGTTTTCTTTCTGGACATGTTTGATCTATGCAGTCTTACTGTGGTGGAACTTAAAGGGGTTGTCCAGTACTTTAATATTGATGGCCTGTCCATAGTGTAGGTCTTCAATACCAGATCGGTGGGGGTGAGACACCTGGTTGCCCCCCTGATCAGTTCTTCTGATGCTGTCAGAGCCACGATGTGATCAGTTGCACAGTGGAACTGCATAGTGGCTGCAACGGAGTTCTGGAGACCCACCCCTGTTAATTTGAATAAGGGCAGATCTGAAGTACCCGTCCGCGGCCGCTGTACAGTTGACAGGGCTGTGCAGATGCCGCCACTGATAACATTTACCCGCCACCAGCATTGGGAACAGCTAACCAGCGGGGCTACCGAGTGTCGCACTCCCACCGATCTGGTATCATATCAAGTGCCGGCTAACCCCTAAGATTTAAAGTTCTACATAGTTAAAGGGATTGTCCACGTCATAATTCTTGTTAATTTCAAGGTACTCTGATTTGCATGAGTCTGCCAGCGATTGGCTGCAATAGGAGAGTTAACCTAGGAAGAAATCTTCAGCACTACTTATCGAAACAACGGGAGAAATGTAGCCTTAACAGTTCCCAATGACATTAAAGGGCTATCCCCCCAAATCCACATGCAGCATGGGTCCTCCAGTGAGATGCTCAGGCTAATTAGTGGTGGTCCTGAATGAGTAACATCCCCACCCCCCTATTATAAATTCATTATTCCCCAACAATGCATAGAAAAATAAGGTTTCAAGACAAGACAATCCTTTCAGGCTGTGTGCCCACGATGCGATTTTTAAGCGTTTTTGCCGCAATTTTCGGCGCAAAAACGTTTAAAAAACTCGTACAGAACGCACCCCATGCATTCCTATGAAAATTCCGCACATGCTGTGCTAATGCTGCGCTTTTTTCCGCGGCGGAATCGCATCGCGGAAAAAAAATGCAGCATGCTTATTCTTTTTGCGGAATCGTAAAGAATTCATAGGAAATGCATGAGAATCGCTTACTTCCCGCATGTGGCTATGCCCACCATGCGTAAAGTTAAGCGTCTCATGTGCGATTGGTACCCACGGTGTGGAGGAGAGGAGACTGTCCTCCAGGCCCTGGGTACCATACCCCTGTAAAAAAAAGAATAAAAAATCGAGGTATATTTACCTTCCGGCGTCATGCGCAGCCATCCCGGGCCTCAGCGTTCCCAGTAATGCCTTGCGGCAAGGACCTGTGATGACGTAGTCTCGCGTTACTCTAGCGGTCTAGTGAGATCACTATAGCAACGAGAGACCAACGTCATCACAGGTCTCGCAAGGCATCGCCGGGAACGTCGCTGAGGCTGCGTGGGACGTCGGAAGGTAAATATACCACGATTTTTTATTTTTTTTTTTCATTTTTAACATTCTATCTTTTACTCTTGATGCCTCATAGGCAGCCTCAATAGTAAAAAGCTGGTCACACTTGTCAAACACTATGTTTGACGAGTGTGACCAACCTGTCAATCACTTTCCAAGCGATGCTTCAAATCGCTTGGAAAGTGCTTGAATTTCGCATGCGAAAAATGCAAACATAATCGCGGTAAAATCACGCTGACAAACATGCGCGTTTTCTGGGAAGGAGTCCGGTTTTGAGTGTCCGGTTTAAAACGCTACGTGGGCACATAGCCTTAAAGTATTATATCAGTCTGGCAGGTCTCACTGTTCATGAAATAACTCCCCCGACACCTGCATTTCCGCAAAAATCAATTTAACCAATTTTATGGATTAAAACCCCATCTTGAAAGAAGGATCGGGTGAGTGCTGCTTCTCTTGTTACTTTTTCTGATATAATGCATGTTCTTTATGCATGCAGCACCCAGAAGAGATCAGACGAGGCTATTTCTGAGGATTTGGGTTGAAATAACACACAGATATAAAGTGACTTGGTATCTGGAATAACCCATCTTTTTTAAATCCCTTTAAAGTGCTTTTCCTCTGAACAAACGGTTGTGTTGCAGTATAGGGGCGCGTGGAGTTGTGGCAATATCCCCGTAGCTCTTTGCGGTTTCCTATTGGAAACTTAGTAGGATTTGGGAAAATTTTTCTTTCTTTTTTTTTTTTCTTCTTTTTACAATTCAGCATTGACAAAAGATATATAATCTCTCTCCATGGCCCTCCTGAAGCATGACTAGATGTGATGCTTCTGACCCATGTTTAGGGTTTTATTACCCTTATAGTGTGTTATGCATCTGATGCGATCCTGTACTATACCTTGTTAGCTGCCGGAAACAGAAATCACAAGTTGATCCAATATGAGAAGGCATCACCGCAAGATCTGTGGATCTCACAAGATAATTTGATTAGGTCCATATTAATTGCAAATATATATATTTATTTATTTATAATAACTATTGTAGAATAATTAACCATACTTACAGCTTCTATTATATTGTTTTGTACGTTTCATTTCCATTGTTTCATCACATTCAAGTTCTCAACCTGTCAGTGAATGAAAACAATCTCTGTTACATTTTTGGCTGACAACTGTCCAGACCTAATTGTGCTCAGAGATGAGAGTTTTCAGCAGTCTCCCCTGTGACGTCCTCTGCAGGTCACATGTCCAGTTGTTATTTATCTACCTTTTTGGATCAGTTTTGAGTTCATAGAAAACAGGAATAAATTATTCGGGTACAAGATCCATTCATTTGAAAGGGAAGAAAAGTATCTTCTGTTTGCCTCCTATAAGCAGCTGTTTTTTAGCCGGCACAAACTCCATGGCCAGCACAACTTTTTTTTTTTTTTTTTTTTACTTTGAAGTCTATGGGAAATGGATCATAGCCAATGGTTTGCATTTTGTATTTGTTCTTGCTTTGTTTACAACGGGGGGTCCGACCACAGAGGCCCCTGGCAATCCCAAGAACTGAGGCTCTTGTGTGAATGGAGTGGTGGTTGATCATGTGCACTGCCACTCCATTCATTCTTACGGGAGTGCTAATGACCAGCCTGGTACAGCACTCGGGAGGGTCCCAGAGGTCGGACCCCCAGCTATTGGTAATATAATTATCCCCTATCCCATTGATGGCGAATCGCTTTCAACCTTGTGAATGCCCCTTTACATTTTTTAATCCTGTGCATATTCCAAACGTGTTTATTTGTAATACATCAGTAAAGGGGTTTCTGATCTAAAAATGAAGAGGGTGTTAGTGAGTGTCCAACCTTTGGCACCCCCCACTAGTCCTGAAAATGAAAAGGGTGTAGTGTTACATCACATTCATGGTTCCTCCTCACCTTGGGTGCCTTAAAGGGCCTTAACTAGGCATTATAATATTGATGACCTATGCAAGGATTAGATCATCAATATCTGATCGTTGGAGGTCCGTATCCCGGCCCCATCACCATATTTTTGTTATTATGTTATGTAAACATTGAATGGTGCTGAATAGCGCCGCTCCGGGTCCTGCTCATCATTGCCTATGTAAGTGAATCTGCAGTTTTCAGTCCTCAGTTTTGTCTTGTGATGTTACATCATCATTATATGCCAGAACAACCCCTTTAAGTGACTGGTGTCACCTTCACTTCCCTGCATGACTAGATGACCAGGAGCAGGGCTGTGCCAGGAAAAACTAAAATGGGATCCAATGCTGAATCAGTCCTGCATCTGTGGACAGTTGTGGTGTTGCTTCTGGATGTCATTGGTATTGGATCGCTGGGGGTCCAGCACCCCCAGCCATCAACTGATACAAAGAAACGCCACTGCTCTGCCACACTGAGAGGGCCGCTCCTAGGTACTGCTCATTTGTTCTGCAGTACCTGGGAGCCCCACTAAGTAGTGTGACCCAGCTGATTGATGGGTGGGAGTGCTCTGTGTCAGACCCCTGTCCATCCTCAGGATAGGTCATCAATATCATTGCAGTAGAAAGTATACATTTTCTAACCCTGCATATTTTTTGTATGTTGGGTATGGAAGCAATTATATAACGGATCCTCATATGGTTGTCAGTAATCACTTTCACATGTATATTTAATAGTCCTGTAACAATCTGCATTGCTGCAATTAAACTGCTGATGGATTGGAGCGTGCGGCCGCCCGTGTGTGTGAATTAGATTATAAGCTCAGAGGCAGAATCTGAAATGATGAAATATAATTTATTTTCAGCATGGTTAGGATAGATAACTAAGTTATAACGTTTCTTGCTATGTTCTGGTTATTCTCGTAAAAAAAAAAAAAGACTTTATAGTCGCCTATAAGATCATAGTTGGCAGCAGCTCCAACTGTCCACAGCTGGCACTAATTGTATGTGGGTTTTGCCTGGCAAAGGGTTACACATGAGGAAATCCCACTGCTGCTGAGCTGATGTGGTCACAGTGCGGTGTCATTTAATATAAATAGGAACATTCATTTTTGCAGTTTGTCACTTGCACGATCGTTAAGGAACGCTGCAGCTTTCCGGGCGGTCAGGTATAACCGTGATGAGAGCGATGCACTTTGGTTTAGTCCACTATACAGCCGCAAAGGAAACAAGAGCAAAGTGATAAATGAAATGTTCTTAAAGGGAATTAGGCAGCAGGTTTTTGCATTAAATCTGAAAGCAGCATAATATAGGGCAAGAGAGCCTGATTCCAGAGATATGTCACTTATTAAGGGCCCGTCACACTAAGCGAGATCGCTAGCGATATCGCTAAAGCGTCACCGATTTTGTGACGCAGCAGCGATATTGCTAGCGATATGGCTATGTGTGATACTTGCCTCCGACCGGCTCCCCCGCTGGTTATCGCTGATTGCGCGAGAACGTCCTGGGCTGTTTCTCGTCGTCAGCTTCCTGCTGGGCTTCCTGCTGGCGCCGACGAGCGACGCGGGCGGGAGGACGTCTTCATTGCCGCGTCTGACAGGTAAGTAACGACCGCCGACCGCTGCTATGTCACTGGTGAGATCTTCCTGTTTGGCAGCTCACTAGCGACCATTTAGCGATGCACCAGCGATCCTGACTGGGTCGTATCGTTGTCGGGATCACTGGTGCATCGCTAAATATGACGGTACCTTTAGACTGTGTGCTGTAGTTTCAGTACAATCAGTGTTTTATTAGCAGGAGATTATCACTAGGTCTAGGTCTCATGTGCCAAGCAGTCAGGCTAATCTGTGTAAGCCCGCCTCCACCACTGATTGGCAGCTTCCTGTGTTGACTGTCAGCAAGCTGCCAATCAGCGGTGTGGACAGGGTTATACACAAAAGTCTTAGCTGTTACGTCTTAGCTGTTAGTCTTTATATAGCGGAATATATTTATTGACTAGTTGCAGCCAGTCTTATGTGGATTTCCATGCCACTATAATAAATTTTCTAGCACAGAAAAACGCAAATCTTTAAAAAGCAAAAAGTCTGTGGTAGGAGCTATCAATAAGTTCCTCTATAATACTCAGCAGGCACACTTTAGGGGTCAACACCCTCAGGAATTCAAAGTCTGCATGAAGAAACAGAAGTAGCTCGAACCAGAATGGAAGAATTTTTCGACAGGGTGAAATTGAGTGCAGAAAGAAGCCCACTGCCACATTTGACTCTTGTGCATGGTGATAAAGTTTAGTTCTTAAAAAATCTTATTCTTCTTCATCAGGTTTTGGCAGCAAAAACTGATGCCTGCGTTTTTTTCAGTGCTTTTTTGCACCACCCATTGCTTTCAATGGTGAAAAACACTGAAAAAAGTGACATGCTGCAAATGGCAAAAGCCAAGGTATTGCACAAAATACTGAGAACAAAAAAAAAAACAAGGTGTGTGCAGATTTCTGAAATCTCATAGACTTTGCTGGTACTGTAAAACGTAGCTGAAAATTTGCATTACACAAAAGCATACAAAAAACCTGCTGAAAAAACTCAACCTGTGAACATATCCTTACTCTAGGAGACTCGTATAATACCTTAACCAAAGTACAAAAATTGGGACCAAACTTGATATGTGATAGTAGTGAATGCATATGTTGCCATTCGAAAGAGACAAAGGCTTTACATACGTCCAAGGACATAGAACTGGGAGAGGGATCATCACTGCAGCCACTGTATTTCAGAATAACCATTGAATGTTTGTCTGTTGCTTGACCTGGAATTAATCAAAGTTTGGTCAGGAAGTATTAATGATGACCGACTCAATCTCAAAGCAAGAATTTTAGGGGTACTTCACACTAAGTAAGATCGCTAATGAGATCGCTGAAACGTCACCGATTTTGTGACACAACAGCGAACTCGCTACGTGTGACACGTAGTAGCGACCAGGCCCCCGCTGCGATGTCGCTGATTGTGCTCGATTGTCCTGGGCCATTTTTTGATCGCTGGTGTCCCGCTGGCCAGCATGCATCGCTGTGTTTGACACCGACGAGCGACCTAGTTAGCGACTCAGAAATCTTGGACGCAGGCGGGAGTCGTCAGAATCGCTGCTGTGTGACAAGGTCCCAACGACCGCCGAGATCGTTGCTGCGTCGTTGAGTAAATCTGACTGTTTGACATATTACTAGCGATCATGTAGCGATGCACCAGCGATCCTTACTAGGTCGTATCGTTGTCGGGATCCCTGGTGCGTCGCTATGTGTAACGGTACCTTTAGCCAGAATTTCGATGTCCATGTTAAGTAGCGAAATGGGGTGATAAGAATCTGGAGACATGGGGTCCTTCCCTGGTTTCAGTAAGACCAACTACCATCATAGAGTCGGGGAGCTCACCTCTCTTAAAAATTGTCTCTTAGATCTCAAACAAACGAAGCTTAACCAAATTACAATTAGTCTTGCACCAATTTCCTACCAAACCATCGGTTGCAGGCGTTTTCCCAGAAGGTAGTGTTTTAATAGCATCTCGTTCATCTGATTGCTAATTGGACAAGCAGCAAAAGGGAGACCGGATAGGAACGAGTCTACTATCTGAGAGACACAGTCACATTTAAAGTCTGCAAATATTGATAAAAATCCCCCAAAAATCTCATCAATCACATGAGGGTCGGTATGTAACGTAATTCCCCAATTGAATTTCTGATACATGAGTCAAATAAACCAATTACTTCTCATTTTTATCTCCAACCTCAAAAATGGCAATGTGCTGCCGTAGGAAGCTGACTGTTCCAGGAGTGGGGTGATGCTGTGGTCCCCGGGCTAGGAGTGTTTAGCGGTGCGCGGCTGCAGTGGGCTTTAAGAAAATATTGGCAGAGTCCACTTCCTATTGTTCTCACTGCAGTGGACTTTGGGAAAATGGCTGCCAGAGGCATCCCATGCACAGATTGAGATCTCCTCTCTCGAGGTCTCAATATGCGCATGCTCTGCCTCCAGCAGCCATTTTCCTGAAGACAATATTAAGTACGTTGACTCATGACATGTTTTTAAACTTGGGGCCTCCACAACCTCGCCCCATAGAACACTCCCAGCCCGGGGCCTGCAGCATCGACCTATTCTTGCCACCGCAACCACCAGCTGCCTTCAGCAGCAACCCCGCTCCACCACACATGACTTTGATGCGGGCTCCAGCGCTAAACAGTATCTTTCCCCGCGCATGACAGGCTGATTTAACACCTGACATGCGTTTTTAACAGCTGCGAGTGGATGAGCGCTCCACCCATGGCCGTTAACTAGTTAAATCCTGCTGTCAATCTTGGACAGCGAGATTTTAACACATGCCAGCGGGAAGATGGTCACAAATCATGCCAATGATGACACCTGTAATGTGATCAGGGGGCGCCAATGAGTTATCATGTATGGCGGCATTCATGGATCGTGATTTTTTTTTTCCTATACATAGCAGTGCTAATGCAGATGATCGCAGATTCATGTCTCCTAAAGGGACTATTAAAATAAAAAGTGAGGGGAAAAAAAGTTTCAAAAACTATGAAAAGAAAAACTTCCATTCAAATTTTTCCTCATTGAAAAATAAAAAAAAAACAATAAAAAATATATTTGATATCGCTGCATTCAGAAATGTACAGTCTCTCAAACTAAAGTAAATTGATCAGATCGATAAACTGCATATCAAGAAAAAAAATCGAAACGCCAGAATAACATTTTTTTGACCGTCGCAAAATTGCAATAACATGCAATAAGAGGCAATTAAAACATTGTACCTACCCCAAAATAATATCAGTAAAAATGTCCGCTCAGGGCGCAAAAAAGTAATCCCTCACCCAGCCCCAAATTTCGAAAATCAGGTCTCGGAAAATTATGACAAACGTAAAAGCTTTTTTTCATGCAAATTTCTGAATTTTTGTTTCCCCACTTAAATAAAAAATATACTATACATGTTTTGTATCTGTGTACACTCGTACTGACCTAGGGAATGATATTATCAGGTCAGTGTTACCATATAGCAAACATGGTAATCAAGAAACAGTCGTGGAATTGCACATTGTTTGCAGTTTCACCGCATCTGGAATCTTTTTTTTTTTTTTCTTGTTCCCCTCATTTTTCTGTACACTATATGGTAAAATCAATGGTCTCATTCACAAGTCCAACTTGTCCCGCAAAAAAACAAGCTCTTATATTGATGGAAAAGTAAAAAAAAGATGACTCTTGGAAGAAGGGGAGGAAAAAGCAGAAAATGGCCATGGCGTGAAGGGGTTAAAGGAAATCTATATTCCCATGTGTTTGAGTCTGTTTTTTGCTTACCCACATTATAGAACTTAACGAGTTGTTTTCTGCATCAGATTATTTTTGTGTCCATATAAAAAGATGTCCCGTAATGTGTCCCAGGAGGACATTCAGCCTCTGCTGCTCCTTTTATTGTCTCTTCGCTATATACCACTAATTGTCAATGAATATTGATGGCCATCGAGTAAGTGACAACTTTCATGTCAGCCTGGGAAAAGGTCAACCTGGAATAATGCAACACGCAAAATAATGGCATAGTCATAAAGTATTGCTATACTGTCAGACCTGCAATAGCTGAAGTGTACCGAAGCCGTGTAAAGTATTCTTGGAGGCAATTCACACTGAGCTTATTAAATGTGCTGCAGAAATGTATTTGCTATGTAAACCCTGTAAAACAAATGCTCCAAATTAAGGTGTCATTTTGCTCTTGATATTCTTGTTCTCCAGAATCTTAAATGCAGACAAGTTCATAGGAAGTTTTTCACCGTGATTTTGCTACCTCATCTGAGGGCAGCACAGTGTAGAGACGGAGATCCTGATTCCAGCGATATGTCACTTACTGGGCAGCTTGCTGTAGTTTTGATAAAATCCCTGTTTTATCTGCTGCAGATCTACCAGGTTTCTGAATGCTGAGCTCTGTAGAACCCCGCCCACACTGATGATTGTCAGCTTTCTGCCTATACACAATGGTGGACTACCTGGCAGCAGGTTTACTAGGACTCTAGTGATAATCTCCTGATGGTAAAACATTAATTTTATGAAAGCTACAGCTAGAAGACCAGTAAGTAATACATCGCTGGAATCGGGGTCTCTGCCCCTACATCATGCTGCTCTCAGATTCGGTAGCAAAAATCTGGTAACAAATTCCTTTTAAGTGGGTTCTCTTTTGCATGATAGATGATAATTTATTGATTGATGGAGTCCTACTGCTAAGATCTGAACCGATTAGGGCACTTTATTCCCGTCACAATGGTGTGGTAGTGCATGTGCTCCATTAATTTCCTATGGGGCTGCTGAGCCCTGCATTCGCTTTTTCCGACAGCCCCATAGAGGAGGAACGGAACAGTGTTCAAATGGAGATAGTGACCTGTTGTGCCAATCCAGAACCCATACTCCTGAAAACACCATAGCATTTTGATATTTACAGGCTTTTCTTTCTCCTGTCCTTTAAATTGTCCTCCACTTGTTTTCAGAGACCTATAGCTTGTATTCATTTGCCAGAAACCTGATAGTCTGTGTAGCATTAGTGAAAAACCATTTCTCATTGATCAGCAGCTATTGAACTTCTTTCCCTTTGACCAGTGCATGTTGGGATGTGAGCCATCTTTATTCTTCCATGGGCTGAGCTTTGCTTAATCTTGGCTGTACTATAAAATGTGGATCTCATTGTGCATTTTTTCATGATTTTATTTGAGAATTGTTATCTAGACTACAGTAAAAACATGAAATAAATGAGTCAGGGATGATAGTGCGGACAGTTACATCAATAAGGCCAAAAGACTGTAAACTGATGAGTCAGAGATAGTAGTATGGACAATGGCATCAATAAGGCCCAAAGACTGGAAACTGAGAAGTCAGGGAAGGTAGTGCGGACAATGGCATAAAAAATCACAAAGACTGTAAACTGATGAGTCAGAGATGGTAGTGCGGACAATGGCATCAATAAGGCCCAAAGACTGGAAACTGATGAGTCAGAGATAGCAGTATGGACAATGGCATCAATAAGGCCCAAAGACTGGAAACTGACGAGTCAGAGATAGCAGTATGGACAATGGCATCAATAAGGCCCAAAGACTGGAAACTGATGAGTCAGAGATGGTAGTGCGGACAATGGCATCAATAAGGCCCAAAGACTGGAAACTGATGATTCAGGGAAGGTAGTGCGGGCAGTGGCATCAATAAGGCCAAAAGACTGGAAATTGATGAGTCAGAGATGGTAAAGTGGACAATGGCATCAATAAGGCCCAAAGACTGGAAACTGAGAAGTCAGGGATGGTAGTATGGGCAATGGCATCAATAAGGCCCAAAGACTGGAAACTGATGAGTCAGAGATAGCAGTATGGACAATGGCATCAATAAGGCCCAAAGACTGGAAACTGATGAGTCAGAGATGGTAGTGCGGACAATGGCATCAATAAGGCCCAAAGACTGGAAACTGATGAGTCAGAGATGGTAGTGCGGACAATGGCATCAATAAGGCCCAAAGACTGGAAACTGATGAGTCAGAGATGGTAGTGCGGACAATGGCATCCATAAGGCCCAAAGACTGGAAACTGATGAGTCAGAGATAGCAGTATGGACAATGGCATCAATAAGGCCCAAAGACTGGAAACTGAGAAGTCAGGGATGGTAGTATGGACAATGGCATCAATAAGGCCCAAAGACTGGAAACTGATGAGTCAGAGATGGTTTTGCGGACAATGGCATCAATAAGGCCAAAAGACTGGAAATTGATGAGTCAGAGATGGTTGTGCGGACAATGGCATCAATAAGGCCAAAAGACTGGAAATTGATGAGTCAGAGATGGTAAAGTGGGCAATGGCATCAATAAGGCCCAAAGACTGGAAACTGAGAAGTCAGGGAAGGTAGTTCGGACAATGGCATCAAAAAGCACAAAGACTGGAAACTGACGAGTCAGAGATGGTAGTGTGTAAGGCCCAAAGACTGGAAACTGACCAATAAGGGATGGTAGTGCGGGCAGTGGCATCAATAAGGCACAGTGGGCAGATTTATTAAATAGGTTTTATAGTTACCAAATATTTATATAGATGGGGGTTCCAGCAGTTGGACTATCCATCTTATGGATAGCTGATGATTTTAAAAGTTAGTATAACCACTTTAACACTGTCTTAAATGTAGACCTGTTAAAATAACACTTTTGGTTGACTTTATGCAGTTTTTTTTGGAGGGGGATATTGCACCAAAATGTAATTCTGCAGTCTCTCTATTCTGAATCCTGACAGCGAGTGGTGTGCTTGCTGTCATTATTCTTTGATATTGCCCATGACTTGTGACCATAAGTATGTGATTTTCATACTTCCACTCACATTCCAACTAGACATATGCAAGTTTCTCTCAATGCACTTCTATTAAGTGAGGTTGAGCACATCTAGTCAGCACATGACCGCAAGTATGCAAATTACATACCTGCGGTCATGGGACCGAACGCATTCGTGGCAACACGGGAATCCTGACAGTGAGTGCAATGCTCACTGTCAGGATTCAGAAGTCTGGTAGTAAAAGAGTGACCAGACTTTTATTCCAAACCTAGAAAAACTCTTAAAGGGAATCTGTCAGTAGGATTAACCCTTCTGTCTCCTATATATGGGCATGTAGGTCATAGGAAATGGATTAAAATTATACCTTGAAATCTGTGATCTGATGTCTAATTCCAGAGAAATTCACATTTTTCTTATATGTGAATGAGATATTAAGATCTATGGGCTGGACATAGATCTCCCCAATAATCTGCCACCAAAGCTTATAATAAATTAAAGGGGACTTTACGAGTGTGAGACATGTAGATCAGGAGAGCAGGCTGTCAGTCATTACACGTCTCTCACACTGGTAACGACCCCTTTAATTTATAATAAGCTATGGTGGCAGATTATCGGGGAGATCTATGTCCGGCCCATAGATCTTAACTGCTCATTTACATATTAAGAAAAAAAGTTAATTCCTCTGGGATAAGACACCGGATCACAGATCTCAAGGTATCGTATTATTCAGCTTCCTATGACCTATATTCCCATATAGACGGCTTAGGAGGGCTGATCCTACTGACAGATTCCCTTTAAACTCATGCACATGGCTCTGTATACCTGTAACACGGTGCACATTATGGACTGTTTTATACAGCATGAAGGCATCTAGTTTCCATTGAGTTATTCCTTAGAAGCAATAACATTGTGACTACTTGTAAATGTAGAAAGACAAGCGAGATCCGGGCTCCGCTGCATGCAGAACCAGTGTGCGCCGTGACCTAAGAGAACAGGACTGCAAACGTGTGACAGCAAAGCCGATCTAACGAGCGACTGTGACCAGGGTGTCAAATCCCCAAACCAGGTGTGGACAAGAAAGTGTGCTGTATTCCTCCTGATAATGACTTCTCACACGCGACTGTCTTTCCGCTCTTCTCCAGTTTGGTTGTTGATTGCCTTGGAGGTTGATCTTGCGCAGATCAGACATATGTTTATCCGAAGGCTCCACATGTGAACTACAGAACTCAACAGAGAACAATAATGTACCAAGAATTCACGATGAACCAAACACTGATGAAACTGTATTCTCTGCACCAGAAGCTTCTTTTTATATGTGTTTCCAAGTTTAGCTGATTCCAAAATAATCCACTATTTTTGTTTCCATTTTTCACTGACCCTGTTGAAGATCTAGGGGTTTCCAGCCGTACACTGCAGTTCTTACAGAAGGATTTGTCCTAATGAATCGAATGCACATAAAACAAATGTTCCCTCTGTGATTCTACAAATGGTATATATGGGTGTGTAGCATGAGGATACAGAGGGATGGAAGAAAATCTGCATTAACCAGCGCCTCATTACATTTATCTGAAACTGGCCGGATGGGTTTTGCTCATTCATAATTGTGCAGTTATTAATTGCCTGAACCTAATTGGTAATGGTCGCCTTGTTTTCCTTGGTACAGGTTTGGAGTTGGACGAAGGTCACCGGCATCCATTGACAGACAGAATACACAGGGTGACCTGATGGCCAGCGGAAAGTCTACACCCAACTGGCAGAGGAGTGATGACAATGTGAATGATCAAATAGGTATTTGCATCTAGTCCTTATTACGCCTGTGTGAATCTGGCCTTATCGTGTGAGTAACTCTGCGCTCTGAATTGAAGACGATCAAACAGAAAAAAGTATTTCCTACTTGAACATGCAGCTGTGCTGTGTATGTTTCCTCAAACGTTAAAGGGAATCTGTCACCAGTTTTTTGCCACCAAAACTGAGAGCAGCATAATGTAGGGACAGAGACCCTGATTCCAGCTATGTGTCACTTACTGAGCTGCTTACTGTAGTTTTGATAATCTGCTGCTGATAAGCCAGTGATTTTATCACCAGGGAACTTGGCAAAACCTGCTGCCATGAAGTCCTCTATAGTCGAGAGCTCATGTATAACCCCGCCCTCGCAAATGATTGGTAACTTTCTGCCTATGCACAGTGTACCCCTAAAGCAGCCAGTTGGTGGTCTGGGTGGGATTATACAGAGCTCTGCATTCAGAGATTTGTTAGATCTGCAATAGATGAAACAAGTGATTTTATCAAAACTACAGCAAGCCACCCAGTAAGTGACACATTATTGGAATTGGTATCTCTGCCCCTACATCATTCTGATCTCTGATGGGGTTGCAGAAACCTGATGACTGATTCCCTGAATTCAATGGGATGAAATAGAAGTTTCCTAGAATTCATGAACTGTAGCAGAATTTATGGTAATCAATAAGCTTAATGGGATGTTCTTAGGTTTAAAAGTTAACCCCTATCGTCGAGATAGGGTATTTCTTTCCGACTGCTGTGGGTTTGACCGCCGTGGCCATGCTGAGCGCAACAGAGGTTGATCATGTCGCAGTCCTGCTTTATTCATACTAAAGGAACGCTGAAGATCGAGCAGTAGTACGCATGATTGTCCTCTTCTCCATTAAGAGAGGTCACTTCAGAGCCCCGATTTTTGGGATCGGTGGTAGCCACGGCTATTGGACCCCCAGTGATCAGAAACAAATGCCCTATCCCTGAGATAGGTGATAACGTTTTAAATTGTGAACACCCCTTTAAGCTGCCCCTATACATCCTATAAGCGTTGACAATCCAGATTGTAAGGGGCAGCCCAACCATTTAATCTTCCTGAAGGCTAGCACTTGTCAGACTTGTATGGTGGCCCCTTACATTCTCACTATACTGATATAAGCATGCACGCTCAGTTGATCTTCATGGGCATGTTTGAGCGGCTAGCAGAGATGGGTGCAGATCGATTGCGGGTCGAATGAGCGTGCGGGCTGACCTCTAAACTACTTGTGTACATGTAAACACTGTCGCACATGAATTTTATTGAAATGGGAACCAGTTTCTCTTTCAGATTTACATTTGTATTCCATTACACAGTTAAGCTGTCAATGCAGGTAAAATATTAGGTGTAGAAAGCATCAGGGATGGAGAACTGCACTCTTTTTTTTTTTTTCTTTTTTTTTTTTATATATATAGTTTCTGCATTTGTTGTACTTTAGGCTTTATGAATTCAACCCCATCAGGAGTCTCCCAGAAATTAATCTTTTTTGGCACAAAGGTAATATCCAATTTTGCTTTCTGCTATCCTTGGAAAGCGAGAAACCAATCTATGTATACTGGTGCCACCTGATCTCATGGTTTTCTAGATTCTAAAGTGCACGTTAGACGGCTGAGCTGTCGTAGGCTTAATAAATAACAGAAGATGCAGTTAGCGGAAACCGCATGGGAAATGCCTATGTCGTGGTAAATAGAACAATATACCAAAGAAAAAGCCAGACATTGGAAGCAATAAACCACTAAGATTCAGCGCATGTAAAGGTCAGCTTGTACCAGGCTACAGCCCCGAGGCGAAGTGGGGGGTCAACGCTGCATTCCGAACACCTCAATGTTTCCCTATAGGGAGAAGAGTAAATGCACGTAAATGTCTCCTGTCATCTGATGTTGCGCGGACCTGTACCTGCTAGAATGTACCTGCACCAGTATTTTAGTACAAGACGGTTGCTTTGTTGCTAAGAGGGGAAAAAAAACCTTACAAAATCACCTTGAGAAAGTTCCAATTAATTACATGAGATCTGGAGTTGCTTAGTAACGTAAAATTAAGCTTTGGCCATTTCTGGGTTGACAAGCCATCTGTTCAGCTCGTGTGTATGCGCATTTCACCATAGCAAAGCAGCAATTAAACTGCTCCGTAATTTCTTAGAGGAAGGACAGACTGTGTGTGTTTTTTTTTTTTCCTTTTTTTTTTTTTTTTAATTCATTTTCACAGATGTTTGTTTCAACCTAAATGGTAACAGTGAATTTATTTTCTCAGATTCTTTTTCTGTAATGTAAAGGAGTGTAGTCACTGGTTCAACTGAGGCGCGTGGTAACGTGACACATAGGTGTGACACCACACATGTCTGCTTTAGAAAACCCATTTTAGGATATTGGAAGTTCTAATAAGGAGGGTTTTGCTTGAATGAAGGACAGATTCATGGCAGCTGCCCACTCTGAGCTGCTTATTATTGGGGATGTTGTTATAAGTCAGAATACCTTGTAAAAATTCCTGAGCACTCCTGATTCTGTCACTCTTTTCCGTTTTGCGATGCGATGTTTCTTCACAGAGATATTCAAATGTTTCTTTTGAAGCTTGGTATGTGAGATCTCTGCTTTTAGTGCAACTGGGCGTTTCTTCAGAGTCTTCTCTGGGGGGGGTGTGCTTTCACTTCTCCCTCCTAGGCTCTGCCAATCACAGCTCAGCATCTGAGATTGCTAGATCTGCTGCCAAGTTTCAGGGAGAGATGGGTGAAAGCACACACCCCCCGAGAAGACTTTGAAGAAATGCCCAGTTGCAGTATAAGCAGAGATTTCACATAGTACCCTCCAAAAGAAAAACATGTGAATACCTTTGCAATGGAGCAACTCAGGTCAAAACAGAAGAGCAGCAGAATCCAGGAAGCTTGGGGATTTTTTTTTACTAAGTATTACTCCATGTTTTTTGAACTAGTGACAGGTCTTCTTTAGCAAAAATGAATTGTTGAAGGAAACTTAGTTGGTTTACAGGTCATAGCCTTATGAAAAGCCAACATGAGAGGCATGCGTTACAGAAAACATCTTCTTTTTGGACATCTCGTTGCCAGCCTGTAAATTATGGTTTAGACCAAATCTACATAAAATGTCACGTGTTGGATATGACCCGCTGAGGGTGGATGGAGTCATTAACTATAATTAATATTCTCTGTGTAAGTTATCCTGGACTTTTCTGAGCTCTTCGGCTTAACATAGTAACATAGTTAGGCCGAAAAAAGACATAAGTCCATCCAGTTCAGCCTATAAAATTCTGTCAGAATAAATCCCCATATCTACGTCCTTCTAAAGAACCTAACAATAACTGTAAGATACAAAATTGTTATTCTCCAGGAAGACATCCAGGCCTCTCTTGAACCCTTCGACTGAGTTCGCCATCACCACCTCCTCAGGCAGGGAATTCCAGATTCTCACTGCCCTAACAGTAAAGAATCCTCTTCTGTGTTGGTGGAAAAACCTTTTCTCAAATTATTCCTCTATTAAATTATGTGCTTAGCACAGATTTATCTTCAATACGGCCACATTGAAGATCCTGTGCATTGTAATTTTGTGAAGAACGCATTACAAGTATCCATCGGAGCAGGGCCACAAGCAAAAGAGGGTAGTACCTGCTTCAAAGCACCCGCGACATGCTGACTCCACCAGAGCGTTAATCTATTTATGTAATTGCCTTGTAATGTTTTCATTTCCTGTTCTGTCCAGATGTCACCGTATCCCAGAATTCCAAGTGGAGGAAGTTCACCGACCGCCATATTGGGACACCCAAGTGATGGATGTCTCAATATGGAAAATGCTGCTGGTACCAACCTATTGCGCGGTACCACCAGCGGAACACCGTCGCACCACACACACACAGTCTATACGCCTCTCACACACTCACTCACACAGCCTCTTGCGCGGTACCAACAGCGGAACACCGTCGCACTGCAGGCGCAGTGAATAATTCGGATGATCCAGGAGGCAGATGCGCGACGTGTCTACAGGCAGAGGAAGCCGGTCACATTAAAGGGGTTTTCCCACGAACGAAAGTTCATTTTAAAAATTGTCTGTGTCTGACCGTGTACTGAGCATACCACATCTCCTGGGCAGGGGAGGAAGCAAAAGACAATACTGACATTACAGCAGGGGATCACAGAGGATTCATTTTGTGAGGTAAAATATTTCACTGACTGTTTTTAAGCAATATTTTACCTCACAAAATGTATCCTCTGCGATCTCCTGCTGTAATGTCAGTATTGTCTTTTGCTTCCCCTCCCTGCCCAGGAGCTGTGGTATGCTCTGTACACAGTCAGACACAGGGGTGAGAGAGACAGAGCACAGGTAGGAGACAGCTCAAACTGGACAGCACATGAGGGGAGATCACAGCACAGGAAGGAGAGAGATAGCCGACAAGGGGGATAGCACATGGGGTACACAGGTCAAAGAAGAGCACAGACGGGAGAAGTCAGCACATGGGGAAAGAGAGAGTGGATGGGTAAGTGAGCACATGGGGGGAGAGATTCTCAACGCTGCAAATCCTGCCCCCATCGTGACATTACTGCCCTCCCGATGCAATGGCATCGGGCCTCCATCTAGTAAAGATATAATGGACAATGAAATGTGTGACGGGACCAAAAGAAATACATCTGCTATATATATAATATAAGCTCAAAATGTCCTCTCTTATAGAGCCAACATGCCATATGCCTGCTGTGTCTAAGGTACATCCTTCATACAGAGACAGCCCTACAGGAAGACTTATACGACAGGATCCCGTACTTCATCTATCGCCTCACAAACAGGGACAGGTGTGTATTAAGTTTTCTTTCCTAAACTAAATTTAATCTAATATTTTCTCATTTGCTTAAGAAAATAAAATCTTGATGAAACACATTGTTTACTTCCATTCCAGACATAAAAATCCCATTTTCATTCCCTAAATGTTTCATACTAATGCTGAGGGAGCATGCGCAGATAAGGTGTGCTCGAATAATATGTTCGAGTCCCAACAGCTGCATGTCTCACGGCTTTTCATCAGACACAAGACATGCAGCATCTTCTTGTTAGGCAATCCCTGCATGTTTTGTGTCTGTCGAACACGCTGAAGACACTCTTAGCACCTGCGCATGCTCAGATAACACCTTATCCCAGCACGCTCGCTCTTCACTATTTGATGCATGTGGGTCCCATCACTGAGACCAATATATGGCTAGAGCCGAGGCCATCCAACCCTTCTACATCTGTCAGACATGGCACATCATGTGGATATGCCATAAATGTTTTTTTGGGGGGAATTTTGAAGCAGATGATTTCAGAATCCACATTAAGTAATATTAATGTTTTGATATGGATTAAGCATATCTGATTCATAATCCACATCATGTGAACATACCCTAAATTGTCAATCTCTTTTTAATAACAAACGTGGGTTGTTAGGCCATAGCCAGAAAAGCGAGGGGTGAAACCATGGGGCAGTGGGCGGCACACATCTGAAACCCTGCCCACCTGAGCTGAGTTTCCCACTTTCTATTGCTGCCTGCCTGCAGAATAAGTTAAATAAGAATCCATCAGTAATCCAGTTCTGATGAGGCATTTGTAACTGTGTGTTTTTTTCTGAGCTCCTCTCAGTCGATTTATGACTGCATAAAAGTAGAAGTGTACTTTGTGGTCGTAAATTGGCTCAGCAGAGTTCAGAAAAAGACAGATAAGAGTTACAAACACCTCATCAGAACAAGATTACTGATGGATTCTTAGTTAACTCATTCTGCATCCCGCAGTGTGCAGGAAAGCAAAGGAGCATGTGAAAAGTAAATGGTCCAAAGTTTTTAATGAAATTGAAATGTAAAAATGTAATTTTTTTTGCACATTTAATTAGAAAAAAAAGAAAGATCCCTAAATTAAAGGTTTCCATTTCTGGACCTCCATTCGACAATAAACATCTAAGTGGTCCACACCTACTCTGTAGTGACATTCTAAAACGTCACTTCATAGTAAGTCGCTGTCGTGCAGCTGTGGGAGCAGGGAGCAGGCGATCAGACATATAAAGAATTTGTATTCCTGATCGCTGTATGCACAGCACTAAACAAGTGCTCTGTACAAGGCGCTATTGTCGTTTCCTTCTCAGGACTCACCGGTCACGTGATCAATGGGTGTTTGGACGTAGGGAAAGAGCGGGAGCCGCTGGGTTCTTTGTCACCCAGTCAGCTCTGCTATACAGCCAGAAGGTGGAGTTTCCACTGTAACTGGGGATAATATGTAAGCTCCTGGTACAGGGAAAACCCGTTTTTTTAAAAAAATATTTAAAATATTGAAATGCTCTCCCAAAAAGTGTCTCGCATAATGTGAAATAAATGAATAATAAAATAAATGCATAAAAAGCAGTAAAAATAAATAACCACACAGAAACCATTAAAGTATTGGGCACTAGCAGTCTTCTGTGCTGATGTAATGTAAAGACCGGTGGTATTGGTGTTCAATATGAATACCGACCCCTGGCCGTTGTGTGACATAGTTGATATTTCCAAATCTCCACAGAGTACATGCTCCACAGGCCCTATTGTATGTCCACCGACTGGGTACTCCTGCTCCTTGCCCGCTAGCTCTTTCCGTTTTCCATTCATGTGAGTGGGTGAAAAACACTAAAATAATTGACATGTGAAATTTTTAAGAAAATGGTATCCATAAGGAAAAAAAATATCGTCGTGTGCATGAGATGTCAAAAATCTCGTTGCTGGGGCTGTAATATGCAGCGTTTTTTCCCTTGAAAAACTAAAAAAAAAAAAAAAAACAGCAGCATGTGAACAAGCCCTAACAAATAAAGATAGCAGACACTAGAGCCCCAATGCGTCCAACAGCGGCATTACAACGTCACAAGGCTACAAAATATGGAGGACTAGACTAATCATGCTGATAGGAGAAATGGGTAGGATGTTTGTAGGGATATCCAATAGTTCTGTAAGGTTTTCCAAAAAAAAATAACCCATTGAACAGCCGATTTTAATAGTGGATGTGAAATTGCCTTTATTCACAGACCGACAGCCATTACTCCAGCCATTCAAGCACCAATACGCTTTCCAGCAATGCGTCCAGCGCCCACAGTGAAGAGAAGTGGTATGACAGTGGGGAACGGCTGGAGTCGGAGCTGAGCAGCTACACCTACATTCAAGGAACGTCTGCAGACAGTGGGATCGACACCGCTTCATACGGCGCCAACCATGTCAGTTCTGCCATTCCTGGAGCATCGTCCACCTCTCCACGCTCCGGCCCTCCTAAAGAGAAAGTGGCGCCTTTGTGGCACAGCGTCAGCGACGTGGGGTTAATAACTGATAGGACGTGTGACAGAGACTCTCACGCATTGGATGGGAAAAGGGAATCTCCCGTCACTTTGGAGAATCACACAAAAGTCCCCATAGGATCCAAGCCGTTGACGAGAGAGAACAGCGCCTACAGCCTCAGCGATGCCGCTTCTCACACCAGGTAGGATGTCAGTGTTGTGCCCTGTGTCCATGCTTCTGTCACTCTGTGGTGTGATCGCAGCGGTGGTGGTGGTTGTGGGTCTTTTTTTTTCTAAAAGACACAGTACGCAGAATGGGGATTAGTACACTCTCATGTTACATTACATCTCCTTTCCACCATTCTTCCCCCACAACCCTAACATTAGAAAAAAAATCATTCCATCCCTCTCCCCCACAAACTACTTTACCACATTTAGTCCAAACTGGATTTCATTCTTAAAGGAGCACTAAACCTAAAATGTAGATTATTACAAAAAAAAAAAATCTCCTGGAGGCCAGAATTTTAGATTCACTAGATCAAGGTCTCCCCCCGCCTGACATGGCCGGGAACAGTAGTTTGCATTCATCTTCGTAAATATGAAAAGCTTTAGGTTTAGCGTCCCTTTAAATATTGTCATATAGTACAATACTAAGACACACTCACATTGTACATAAGCAGCGTATATTTGTATACAGTGATGATAGATGGATCGTGGTGGTACTGTTCTAGTGACTAAGGCCACTGTTGTATTGGGACACCATTGTCAGTCTGTGTTTGGTTGTCTTGTAGGCCGTTGTCATCAGGCCAGGAGTCTTCTATGTGGCTTTTCCTTTGGGTCAGATCTGTTGTCAGGGTTTTTTTTGGGGCCGTCTTTTTGTGGTAGCGATTGTCTATGCTGTGTTGTTTCGAGGCAGCAGTTGTCAAAGTCTCCTTGTCTTGTGCCCTCACTTGTCCGTGCAGCATTGTCCTGGGCCTACAGTTGTCTGTGCAGCATTGTCCTGGGCCTACAGTTGTCTGTGCAGCATTGTCCGGGGCCTACAGTTGTCTGTGCAGCATTGTCATGGGCCTACAGTTGTCTGTGCAGCATTGTCCCAGGCCTACAGTTATCCGTGCAGCTTTGTCCTGGGCCTACAGTTGTCTGTGCAGCATTGTCCTGGGCCTACAGTTGTCCGTGCAGCATTGTCCTGGGCCTACAGTTGTCTGTGCAGCATTGTCCTGGGCCTACAGTTGTCTGTGCAGCATTGTCCTGGGCCTACAGTTGTCTGTGCAGCATTGTCCTGGGCCTACAGTTGTCTGTGCAGCATTGTCCTGGGCCTACAGTTGTCTGTGCAGCATTGTCCTGGGCCTACAGTTGTCTGTGCAGCATTGTCCTGGGCCTACAGTTGTCTGTGCAGCATTGTCCTGGGCCTACAGTTGTCTGTGCAGCATTGTCCTGGGCCTACAGTTGTCTGTGCAGCATTGTCCTGGGCCTACAGTTGTCTGTGCAGCATTGTCCTGGGCCTACAGTTGTCTGTGCAGCATTGTCCTGGGCCTACAGTTGTCTGTGCAGCATTGTCCTGGGCCTACAGTTGTCTGTGCAGCATTGTCCTGGGCCTACAGTTGTCTGTGCAGCATTGTCCTGGGCCTACAGTTATCCGTGCAGCTTTGTCCTGGGCCTACAGTTATCCGTGCAGCTTTGTCCTGGGCCTACAGTTGTCCTTGTGTTATTTAGTTGTGAACTGTCTGCTAACCCAAAGAACTGGCTATTGGGACAGTATTAGGAGGTTGCACAGTTTTGTTTAGTGTTATTATCGTTCTTTGTTCCATTGGTTGCACTGTTCTGTATGGATAGAACCTATTTACTAACCTACAGAAATGCAAATGTATGCGCAAAGATCCAGTATTGGTGTTAATTTCTCCAATCTGAAACTGATGACGTATTCTAAAGGATAGTCCGCAATAGCTCTGGAAAATCCTTTTAAAAATGAGTTGTCCGCAACTAGACAACCCCTACTTAATCAATTCTGGACCCCATAGAAAATTAAAAAGAATACTCTCTTCCCTTAGGGGCGCCGTTCCAGCGTTGTCTGCTCTCCTGTTCCCGGCGGGTGACATTTCGTTGTTGTATCACATGATCACAGCAGCCAATCAGCGGGTGCACTAAATATAAACTTTCATATGGTGGATTTTAAAAAGGAAAATAAAGGAAAAGCTGGACATTATTAACCTAGTGACAAGTCGTCTTTAAAGGTAAACTGTCAGCAGGTTTTTTGCAATGCAACCTGAAGACAGCAGGTGATAGCGGCTGAAAAAGTTTTCAGTGGTGTGTCACTTAGAAGGCTGTGTGCTGCTGTTTACTTACAATGAAGGTTTCATCACCTGGATATTATCACTGCCTGGACTACAGCTCACCTGCCTGCTAGATCAACCCCACCCCCTCCTCTAATAAGCATCTCACTATCAATAGAAAATGTACACAGAGAGCTGTGGTGTGGGCAGAGGCAGCTTTCTCGGCTCTGCTACATGCAACATCTAAAAACTGATTGTGTGACAATGGCTGCACCCAGTAAACCAAGTGACACATTGCTGGAATCAGGGTTTCTTCCTGGTTATAATGCTCGCTGTTGAGGTAGCAAAAACCTGCTGACAGATTCTCTTTAAGGGTTTGTCTGCTTTGAACATTGGCTATTTTTATAAAAGAAAATAAAAACAAAGGATGAACCTGGAGGAATTGTCCATTTTCCTTGCAGTGCTACCACTAGAGCAATGAAGCATTACACTGTTCCCATCAAACAACTTTCCAAGTAATGCATTAATATGAGAGGTCCTCCTGAGCTCGGGATAATTAGCATAACCATTTTCTGCCTGCCTATAATGGAGGAGAACCCTGATTGGACTGAATTTTCTAATGTGGCGCTTATAAACCAGACACTAACTCTGCCGCATATGGGATTGGATGTATACTACTAGTTGTACATCTGTGCTCAGCCTCCCTTGTGAGCACCTAGATTTTTAGGATTTTCTGATTTAAAAATATGGCAGGCTAATTATTGGACATAATAATCCTATTTTCCTATCGTGCTCAGGTCACAATCCTCCCTATACTCCCTAAAAGATTGTGGTGAAACGAGTGTTCTTAGGAATGCTTGTTTCACAATAATCTTGTAGTCTAAACAGCCTTGCGATCACCCACTGAATGAGTAGAACATTTGACCGTCGGGTGAAATGATCTTTTGGTTTTCACAAAAGATCATCGTTCTCGGCAGCACATCGTCCTATGTAAACCGAACAAGAACCGTGGCAGCCAATGCGCCCTGAATTATCTATTACAGATCCTCCAGTGCATGCCGTTAAGAGATCTTTGTCCGTGTATTAAACATTTACCAATCGGCGGTCGTTTAACACGGTTTCAGGTAATTTAAACCCACCTTTATTGAGGAGTAAAGGAAAAGCTTCAAGGATACAATCCAGTGTTGCTCATAAACTGATTTCCATATTGGTTCCCGCCCACGCTTACTGTGTGCAGGGAGCATACATTTGTATTTTTTTCCTTTTGTTTGTAAATAACCATTCTCGTTCAGAATTTGGAATCTTTTTGGTTTCACCACATTTAAAAGCCGTGAATACGACGGACTGGCCAGAGTCCATGTTGGGCAGTTAAACCCTTGATAAGTATGATTTGGTAATCTTTATGTATTTTTAATGCTCACATTTTCTAACAACTGCCAAATTTTTAAAATCTTTTCCCAAACATTTCTACAAAAAGCAGAATTTAATATTTAATGGGGTTGTCCACTACTAGGACAATGCATTCTTAAATGCAATGTTATGCCCTGATATAAAATAATAAAGCCTTTACTCCCCTTCCGTGCCGTCTCCATTTCCACGGTGTTGGCACTCATGGCCCCGGGGCTGTGATGCAGTGTCGTGAAGCCGGTGCCCAATCCGTGCTGGCGTCACTGTCTCCGTCTTCAGACAAATGGAACATAAAAAGGAAGTCTGGATTGAGCAGCAGCCCTGGCTTCATGTTCAGTTCATATGAAGGCGGAGACAGTGACGCCAGCGCTGATTGGGCCCCGGCATCACGTGTCACAACACCACATCACAGCCCGGGGAGAGCGAGTACCGACACCGCGGGAACAGCGCCAGCACGGGAGGGGAGTATAGGCTTTATTATTTTATCGGGACTGAACTTTTAGTTTAAGATGGGATTGTCCTAGTAGTGGACAACCCTTTAATATCTGGACTCCACCCAATCAGTCTGAACTTAAATTGGCAAAACCAAAACTATCAGTGATTTTGTCTTGCTGTGTGGTCTTGGATGCCCCGCACATGCAACATTTACTAAAATGCATGGCTCACCATAGTTCCAACCCTGGATATCGTCTAGATTATTTACAAAGTGGGTGAAAAATCCTAGAATTAAGATGAGCTTTTTCTCATTCTCCCCCAGCACCATGAGCTCTCGGCACTCGGCAAGTCCCGTTGTTTTCACTAGTGCCAGAAGTTCACCCAAAGAAGAGTCTCATTCTGCCACTTCCCCACAGCTTGCGCCTTCTTTCTCCTCTTCCTCCTCATCCCCTACTGGTCCTAGGACTTTCTACCCTCGCCAAGGTGCTACCAGCAAGTACCTGATTGGATGGAAAAAACCTGAAGGGACTATAAACTCTGTGGGCTTTATGGATTCAAGAAAGTAAGAGCCCTTTATGTTCTGCTCGTAAATGATATTAGCATATAATGTTCTAATGGCTTGGCGCGTGTTCTGAGGTTGTATCTACTGCAACGTACAGCATTGGGGAATCCGCTAGAAATCTTGTGCTTCTCTTGCGACTTTGTAGGGATTTCTTATTTCTGCATGTTTGTAGTCTAACAACTAAAGATCACACAGCGCTTTACACACATGACATAAGACAGATCAGGTTTCTTCCTAACAGGTCTCCATGCATGACTTTGTGGTGGCCATTACAAAACGTAGATGTCATTCTCCTTTCCCTGCTTTCCTCCATATCTTTCCTCATTCCTTGCGATGAATAATTCAATGTTCCACCATAAGCCAGTCTTTAATTTTTAAAGACCTCTTCCTGAACTGTTTCTGTTTCCTTCAATGAAAGAAGACATCAGATTGATTGTGTGGAGATGCCACCTACAAGGCTACGTGCATCAATAAGGGACCTACAGGCTTCTCCAAAGAGAGTGTCCACAGTCCACGAGGAACTTAAGAAGCTTATTGACATGGAGGGGCCACCTACCGGATCAGAGAAGCCTTTAAAGGTACTTAAGACTACATCAATGCTGCACATTAACTGGTGTTCTTTGGGTGGATGGACTGATGGGGAATGTAATGTGTCCAGTGATGGTGAAGACGTGTCGAATTTTTACATTGCATGGATTTCTTACACATAGACTGCTTAGTAATTCCTGCACATTCTCTGGCTAGAGCACTAGAAATGGTGTCTTCTCTCCTGCCCTGGACACATCAGATCGACATTCTCTGAAGGGAATAAAGAGGACGTCTTTGAATTATGCTAAAAGACGGGGAGTGGTCGACAAAATTGGGAGTGGATCCTACTGTCTTTCCTTTATCCGCACTTTTTTTTTATTGCTTTTTGAACGACTTCCAGGCCATAGACTAGACTATAAACATCTGCTGCGGGACTGGCGATTTGGCCATCAGACACAGCTAGACTCCCCATAGAGAGGGCAGAGAAGGGTTATTACCATCTCTGCTTTTCCTATTACTGTATACACATTACTGAACCGTAGAGGAAACATTGACAGCACTTCGTCCCAAAGCTCTGTCTGTTCTGCTATAAAGGCAGTCTACTTAGTTTTCCCCACTTTGATACCAGCCCCAGTTACAGGGGAAATCAAATATAAAAATTTTGAAATGCCTCTGAATGATCTTTTATGACATCACAAGGTGATGGAAAAATAAATAAGCTGCAAAGAAATAGATTTAAAAAAAAGCACAAAATCAGTATGCACTCTACCCATTAACCCCTTAATGTAATATGACACATAGGTACATCCTTGCAGAGGTTACTTTTGTGAAAAGGGCTCAGGAGCTGAGCTGTCCTCACATGCGTCTGATGCCGGCTACATTACATAGTTGACATCTGTGTTTAGCTTCAGCCGCTAGAGATGAGCTATATTGTCTGCTATTAACCATTTAAATGCAGCTGTCAGTCTCTCACAATGGCATTTAAATGGAATGCTGACTGGTGCGCACATATCAGCTTGACGTGATCAAAGAGCTCTAATGGTTTACCATCTCAGGTGGTGGCCTGTTGAAAGCCCCCATCTCTGTCATCTCGGGACTTTTAGGCCACAGGCTGAATAATAGGAGAACGAGATTTTTACCACATACTACAATATTGTGGAATTAAAGTGCATGGTATAAGCAATTAGACAATTGTAAATTCAAGTCTACTAAAGGAGCTAAAAAAAGAAATTAAGGAAACATTTTTTTAAAATATAAAAATATAGGCGATTTGAAAATGTTTTCTTTTCCTACTGAAAATAAGAAATTTTTTTTTTATTGCTTAATCTATAAAAGATCGGTCTATCAAAATATAAATGTAATTAATATTTTGTATTTTTTTTATAGTAAAACCATAACAAGAAACAAATAAAATGGCAGAATAGTTTTGTTTTTTTTGTTGTTGTGTGTGTTTTTTTTTTTTTGTTTGTTTTTTTGGGCCCCCAAAGCCACTAAACAACAAAGCAACTAAAAGAGGACTATAAATCCTCCAAAAAAGTGAAAACCAGCAGAAAAAAGGCAGTGAAGTTTACATGCCCAGGCCTCCAGACAAATGCACTCTCAGGATGCAGCATGACGTTAAGATGGCCCCAATGCCACCCTGATAAAATGCAAAAGCGATCAAAGTGTCGTATGTACCCCACATTAGTATCAATCAAAACGTCAGCTGCCAAGCAACAAACAAGCCCCTCATACAGTTCAATCGCCGTAAAAATAAAAATACTACAGGTCTTGAGCAATGAGGACACAAACTAAATTTTATGTATTTTTCTTTGTAATCTTCTGAATTTGTGTTTACCCTGTGCATAAAAATTTGGTGTCTCTGTATCATACTGACCTTGAGAAACATGTTTCAGAGTGATTTTTTTATGACATAATTAACTCCATAAGAACAAAACCAAAAATGATTGGAAAATTTCATTTTTATTTTTTTCTTTAAAAACATGTCACAATCTGTATTATGGGGAATCAGTCAGCAGGTTTTTGCTATGTAATCTGAGAGTAGCATGGTGCAGGGGCAGAGACCTTGATTTCAATTATGTCACTTGCTGGTCTCTAAGCTGTCATTTTGATGCCGTCACCAGTTTCTCTGCTGCAGATCTAGCTGTTCTTTCAATGCTGAGCCCTATACAACCGCCCAAATGACTGGTTGCTTTCTGTGTACATTCTGCATAGGCACAAAGCTGTCAATTGGTGGTAGAGTAAGGGTAAAGGCCTTTTACATTTAGCGATGCACCAGTGATCCCGACCACGATACGACCCGGTCAGGATCGCTGGTGCATTGCTAAATGGTCGCTAGTGAGCTGCCACACAGGCAGATCTCACAGCGATGCAGCAGCGGTACAGCGGTCGTTACTTACCTTTCAAACGCGGCGATGAAGACGTCCTCCCGCCCACGTCCACGCGTTGCTCGTCGGCGCCACAGGAAGCGCCCGACGAGAAATGGAGCTGGACGATCTCGTGCGATCAGCGATGGACAGCGGGGGAGCCGGTCGGAGGTAAGTATCACATGTAGCGATATCACTAGCGATATCACTATAACATCACAAAATCAGTGACGTTATAGCGATATTGCTAGCGATATCGCTATGTGTAAAACCCCCTTTACACAGAGCAAGTTGACTAGAAAACACAGGAAACCTAGTCCTGTACTGATAATCCCCTGCTGATAAAACACTCATTTTATTGAAACATGTCTCTGGAATTAGTCTCAGCCCCTACATCATGCTGTTCTGTTTCATAGTAAAAACCTGCTTTCAGATTCCTTTTAAAATATGGCAATTGGGGCTTTTTTTAGACTTTAACTTCCTATTGTTTCGGGAAACAGCACGTTTACAGCCACTATGGTCAGACCGCGATCGTAACGTTTTGTTTTGAAGTGTCTAATTAGCGTGTGCAAAGGTCATTGTGAGGGAAGGAGGAGCAGGCAAGCTGTGACATCATCTGTTGTGATTGGTGTTATCAGTTGTGTATAAAAGTGTTGCCTATTGGTGTAATCCTGCCTCTGCTGATAAGGAGTCTGCTGAAAACATAGTTAGCGAGGCCGAAAAAAGACATTTATCCATCCAGTTCAGCCTATATTCCATCAGAATAAATCCTCAGATCTACATCCTTCTAAAGAACCTAATAACTGTAAGATACAATATTGTTACGCTCCAGGAAGACATCCACGCCTCTCTTGAACCCCTCGACTGAGTTCGCCATCACCACCTCTTCAGGCAAGGAATTCCAGATTCTCACTGCCCTCACAGTAAAGAATCCTCTTCTATGTTGGTGGAAAAACCTTCTTTTTCCACATGCAGAGAATGCCCCCTTGTGACCTTCACCTTCCTTGGTATAAACAGATTCTCGGAGAGGTATTTGTATTGTCCCCCTTATAAACTTATATATGGTTATTAGATCGCCCCTCAGTCGTCATTTTACTAGACTAAATAATCCTAATTTTGCTAATCTCACTGGGTATTGTAGTTCCCCCATGCCCTTTATTTTGTTGCCCTCCTTTGTACCCGCTGTAGTTCCATTATTTCCTTCCTGAGCACTGGTGCCCAAAACTGTACACAGTACTCCATGTGCGGTCTAACCAGGGATTTGTACAGAGGCAGTATAATGCTCTCATCATGTGTGTCCAGACCTCTTTTAGTGCACCCCATGATCCTGTTTGCCTTGGCAGCCGCTGCCTGGCACTGGCTGCTCCAGATAAGTTTATCATTAACTAGGATCCCCAGGTCCTTCTCCATGTCAGATTTACCCAGTGGTTTCCCGTTCAGTGTGTAATGGTGATATTGATTTTTTTCTTCCCATGTGTATAACCTTACATTTATCATTGTTAAACCACATCTGCCACATTTCGGCTTACATTTATCATTGTTAAACCACATCTGCCACATTTCGGCCCAAGTTTGGAACTTATCCAGATCCATCTGTAGCAGAATACTATCTTCTCTTGTATTGACTGCTTTACATAGTTTTGTATCATCTGCAAATATCCATATTTTACTATGTAAACCTTCTACCAGATCGTTAATAAATATGTTGAAGAGAATAGGTCCCAACACCGACCCCCTGCGGCACCCCACTGGTCACAGCGACCCAGATAGAGAATATACCATTTATAACCACCCTCTGCTTTCTATCACTAAGCCAGTTACTTACCTATTTACACACATTTTCCCCCAGAACCATCATTCTCATTTTGTGTACCAACCTCTTGTGTGGCACGGTATCAAACGCTTTGGAAAAATCAAGATACACCACATCCAATGACTCACCTTGGTCCAGTCTATAGCTTACCTCTTCATAAAAACTGATTAGATTGGTTTGACATGAGTGATTCCTCATAAACCCATGCTGATATGGCGTGAAACAGTTATTCTCATTGAGATAATCCAGAATAACATCCCTCAGAAACCCTTCAAATATTTTACCAACAATAGAGGTTAGACTTTCTGGCTTTTAATTTCCAGGTTCACTTTTAGAACCCTTTTTGAATATTGGTATCATATCTGCTATGCGCCAGTCCGGTGGAACAGACCCTGTCGCTATAGAGTCCCTAAATATAAGAAATAATGGTTTGTCTATTACTTTACCTAGTTCTCTTAGTACTCGTGGGTGTATGCCATCCGGACCCGGAGATTTATCTATTTTAATCCTATTTAGCCGGTTTTGCAGCTCTTCTTGGGTTAGATTGGTGACCTTTAATATAGGGTTTTATTTGTCTCTTGGCATTTCACCTATCATTTTATCACCGTGGAGAAGGTGTTTAATACAGTGTGTCCGTAAAGTCATGGTGCACTTTTGACCAGTAACTGGAAAGCGGCAAAAAACAATAGAAATGTGAAATCTGCACCAAATAAAAGTAAAACACCAAATCTGCACCAAATAAAAATAAAACCTCTCCCAGTTTTATACCTATTCAGTGCAGTTCAATGTGGGCTCCATTTGTTGCCCTACATACATCCAAACAATTTGTACCCCGTAAAACAGACGTTTCTTTAATACCTTATGAACTGTAGTCTTGCTTAGGTGTAATTGTCCAGCACATTGCTGAGCAGCTGAAGAATTCTTTAAGTTCCCGCCCGCTCTCCATGACTTTTATGGACTTTGCTATTGTATACTTGTGTACTTTCCTGTGACTGGTCAAAAGTGCACCATGACTTTACGGACACACTGAATATTAGCTTTTTCCTCGTCATCTACAACCATTCTTTTCTTCACAATTTTTTAAGGGGCCTACACTTTCACTTATGATTCTTATGCTATTAATATAGTTGAAGAACAGTTTGGGATTAGTTTTACTCTCCTTAGCAATGTGCTTCTCTGTTTTCTTTTTGGCAGCTTTAGTTTTTTAGATAATGTATTTTTCTCCCTATAGTTTTTTAGAGCTTAAACGGTGGCATCCTGCTTTAGTAGTGTAAATGCTTTCTTTTTACTGTTAATTGCCCCTCTTACTTCTTTGTTTAGCCACATTGGGTTTTTCCTATTTCTTGTCCTTTTATTTCCACAAGGTATAACCCTCTTACAGTGCCTATTAAGGATGTTCTTAAACATTTCCCATTGTGGTCGCTATTTCCTAGATGCCCGACGACCTGCAGATTTGTTATTCTGTCAGGTTTATTAGATAGTATTAGGTCTAAAAGTGCTGCTCCTCTGGTTGGATTCGGCACCAATTGTGAAAGATAATTTTTCTTGGTTCTTGGCAGAAACCTGTTGCCTTTATGGGTTTCGCAGGGCTCTGTTTTCCATTTAATATCCGGGTAGTTAAAGTCTCCCATAACAAGGACCTCATTATGGGTTGCAGCTTCATCTATCTGCCTTAGTAGTAGACTTTCCATGATTTAGACCCCAATGAGAATTTTGTTTCTATTTTTCCCCTCCATGTATTTCGACCCATATGGACTCAACATCCTAATTTCCTTCGCTAATATCCTCCCTTAAAGTGGACTTTAGACAAGAATTTACGTAAAGGCAAACCCCTCCTCCTCACCGATTTTTGCGATCCTTTCTAAACAGACTGTAACCCTGTAAGTTAATTGCCCAGTCATAGCTTTCATCTAACCATGTCTCAGTTATTCCCACTATGTCATAGTTACCTGTAGATATTTCTGCTTCTAGTTCTTTCATCTTGTTTGTCAGGCTTCTGGCATTTGCGAGCATGCATTTTAGAGAATTTTGCTTTGTTCCAATCTCCTCCCTGGTGATTGTTTTAGAAATTTTCTTACCTCACTTCTGAGAAAGCGCTTCCTGAAAAGCAGGGTTTATGAGCCTAAAAAAGCCCCAGTGGTCAATGTAATTTTTGCAAGATTACTGAGCTATTATTATTATGATTTCAAAAAAGATATTTTCTCCTTTGCCTCACTGGGGGACACAGGACCATGGGTGTTATGCTGCTGCCACTAGGAGGCTGACACTAAGCAAATTTACAGAGAAATTCACTCCTCCACAGAATACACCCTCTGCTGACTCTATGTGGAACCAGTTCTTGCTTAGTGTCTTAGTGTCTGTAAGAGGCACTTGGGTCTGGCCATCAGACCCCAACGTTATTAATTTCAATTTTTAACTTTTCATTTTTGTTTTGATTTTTTTCAAACTGCATAAGGGGCGAATGGTCCTTTCTAGGTCCCGATCTCCTAAAATCATCAACAGGCGGGAACGCGGAGTGTCGTCTCCCCGTACCCCCTCCTGCACCATCTTAATGCCATGCCTGGGCTCACCTTAGGGGCGACGGGTCCCTTTCATGGGTCTGCTCTCCCCACACCGGCAACAAACGGGAACTTGGGGTGTCGCCCCCACGTACCCCCTCCTGGAGCCAGGCCTTCAGCTGGACAAAATGCCCTGCCCCCAAAGGATGACCCAGGGAATATGCAGAGGCTCCCTATGGCGTCCCTGAGGCCCCACTGCATCACCACTGTCAGAAAGTGGATGATAGAAGGAGGCAAATGGGCCCTCTCCACCTCCCTTTCAAAGGGATGGCGGATTAAGGGTGATCTGCGCAGCCAACACTTTCAGCTGTGGTGCTTACCCGTCTGCTGCATCTGGCCAGTAAGTAAGCGCAGCGTCCTTGGTCAGCAGGAGGATGCCTTCATTGGCGCAGGGATGGTCCTGGCCCCCAGCGGGATGGGTGTCCCATCTGCGGTGCTCTCGCCGCCGCAATTCTGGCCGGGATAGGCCTAGCTCCACCCATGTCTTAGGCTAGTTTCACACTAGCGTTTTGGAGCGCAGCGACGGCCTGCGCACGGCCGCCGCTAAGCCCCGCCCCTGCCGCGCCCCGCCGGTAGCTCCGCCCACCGGCACATGACGCTGCATGCGCCCTGCGTCCCCTATCTTTATCACAGGGGGGCAGGCCGTGCGCAGTATGCGTTTGGCGGCGCATGCATCCTTTTGACGGTGCGCTGACCTGCGCCAAACGCAACCTGCTGCATTTTGGTTGCGTCGGCGCACCGTCAAAAAGGCGCATGCGCCGCCAAACGCATACTGCGCACGGCCTGCGCCCCCTGTGATAAAGATAGGGGACGCAGGGCGCATGCAGCGTCATGCGCCGGTGGGCGGAGCTACCGGCGGGGGGCGGCAGGGGGCAGGGCTTAGCGGCGGCCGTGCGCAGGCCGTCGCTGCGCTCCAAAACGCTAGTGTGAAACTAGCCTTAGGCGCTTCTCACTCTGAACGAGAAGCGCTGCGACCACATCCCTGCTCTCTGGCCTGACTCCACCCACACTCCTCACGAGAAGCGCCAACTTATTCTTGGGCTATCACTTCCTCCTTCACCGCACTATCACCGCCGATGTGACTATAGGCCGTGGACGACCTTATACACCTCAGGACGGACTACTAACTCTGGGGGCACGGACACAACACATGGGTAAGCTGGAAACAGCGCTTAACCCCTTCCTTGCAGTAGCCTCTAAGCAGCATTTACAGGCCAATATTTCTCAATCAAAGGCATATAAAAAGGCTAATAAGACACACACAGTGGTGTATGCCTCATGTACCACATGTAAAGCCCCACTACTACGGAGACACCGTACTTTAATCTGTGCGGCCTGCGACCCTTCATGTGCACTGGAGCCCTCTGGTAATGCCGACCCTATTGGACCTAGCCCACCTGAGTGGGCCACGTCTCTGACACAGTCCATGGCTTCCCTAGCTAAAGCTATAGAATCCTTCGTGATTCCTCCTCAAGCCAGGGCATCAGATTGCCTTGTGTAGAAAGCCCTTCAGCCATGCAAGAGTCTAACTCAGACAGGGACTGGACAGCAGCAGAAGACGTGCAATCCTCTAGGAAGCATCCCCATAGCTCGTCCCCCAGGTATTCTGGTGCCTCAGTGTCAACAATCTCCATTTCCCAATCCCCCTCACCAGGGGTTTGCAGCGAACACGACTCCGAATATGAGTCAGATGTGGCCGGAGACCCGGACTCGCAAGATTACCAGGAGTCTCTAGATTCTCTCATTGAAGCGGTCAATAAGGCTCCGAGAGTAGAAGAAGAGCCCGGGACTATTCCGGATGACACTGTGTGCTTTAAAAGGACCAAATGTCCTCACAGGGTTTTTGCTAACCACCCTGAGTTTATGGACATTGTTCAGAGACTTAGAAGTCGCCCAGATAAGCGATTCACAGGGCAAAAGCCGCTAGAAGCTCGGTACCCCTTTGCCCCTACTTTAAGAAACTAGACCAAATTATCTATGATGCTACTGGAGGGAAAAGTAAATTCCTCCCTCAGCAAAGACCAAGTTGGCCTTTTCGAAGCCAACACCAGGTTCGCTTCCGGCCATTTCGCAGCACCGCAAGCTGGTCCTCCGGAACCGCTTTCTTTAGCTCGGCCCGTCCCCCGCGTAGGGATAGGGATCCTCAACCCTCATACAAGCCCTCTCATTCCTGGAATAGCAGACCCTCACGGTCTGGACCCAAGGGTACCACATCCCGCAAGTTCTCTGCTCAATGACTCATTGCGGTATCCGGAGGACACAGACAGGGTAGAAGGCCGTCTACTCTTGTTTTGTTAAGTCTGGCTGACGGTCGTTTCACGACCAATGGGTCAGAGGTCTGGTGTCCTTCGGATACAAAATAGAATTTGCGTCTCCCCCCCTCAACACGCGTCTTCCAAAGATGGAGGCACATGCAGCCCCATTTTATCAGGCCATATATGCACTCCACAAGGGCGGAGTCATCGTCCCGGGCATTGCTCTAGAATCACTGCGTTGAGAAACATGTGATGGTGTCTCCGCAGTGTTGGATGTTGAGCTCCATGAGTTCATTCATCCTCATTTTTCACAGTCTTCTACTAGGCATTGCTCCTACTGGCCAGTTTCCTACTCCACACTGATGAGGGGCA